>NW_020940355.1:15052716-15142722 GCF_900497805.2 Vombatus ursinus | reverse complement strand
TAGTAGTAGTAGTAGTAGTAGTAGTAGTAGTAGTAGTAGTAGTAGTAGTAGTAGTAGCAGTAGCAGTAGTAGCAGTAGTAGTAATGTGACAGTGTTGTAATGTTACTAGGAAAGTAGGAGGACTGAAGTAATTTAAGAATACCCCTGTGGTTTTCATCTACATTGGGGCAGGCCTTTGTCAGTGTTTTACATTCAAGTTAGCTAGCTAGAGAATTGATTCTCTTTTTCCCTTCATACTGGACCTGTGATTTCATTGGTATAGGAAACTCTCAACAAAGAAACTTTTTTCTACCAATGAAGATTACCATTGTTTTGCAACTTAATAGAGAGGTCTAGGTCACTAACAGGTTAAATGATTTGCCTAGGTTCACACAGCCAGTATGTTTCTGAGAAAAGAATTGAATTCAGGTCTTCTTGTATCCAAGACCATGTGTCTCTCCATGTCACCCCACTACTTCTCAGGGTGTGTGGGGGGCCAGTCAGGGACACTGAGACAAGGCTACTCTTCCTTTAGAATTAACTGCTCAGACAGAGATTTGACCCCAGTTTTCAAGGAAAAAGAAAAACCTAAAAATACTCCCCCCACCCCACGGGCCGATTAAAAAGAGGTAGAGTCTTTGGACAACTGCCCCTCTAGCAGTTATGATTATCTACTTTTGACCTTCCCCTATGTTAAAGAGATGCTGCAGAAGCTGCAAATCAGAAGTTATCCCACTCTCTTGTGAGTGAATGATCTGTCAGAGCTGGTGCTGGGGATCAGTTCTTTCTTCCCTCCTGTTTTATTTTTAGATTAATGCATTTGTCTGCATTTCTTAGACACCATGGAGATAATGTTCAGGCTCTAGGAAGTTGTAGGGTAGGGGTGGGGGTGAGGAAGGAAGAGCACTGTTAAGATAACTGTCACTTGAGAAATATATTTTGGCACAATCTAAGGAAAACAGAGGGAGCTAGGTGGTGCAGGGGACAGAATGCTTCCAGGCCTGGAGTCAGGAAGATTTGTCTTCCTGAGTTCAAATCTGGCCTCACACACTTACTAGCTGTGTGACCTTGAATAAGTCACTTAACCCTGTTTGAATCAGTTTCTTCATCTGTAAAATCAGCTGGAGAAGGAAACAGTGAACCACTTCAGTATTTTTGCCAAGAAAACCCTAAATGAAGTCACAAAAAGCTGGACACGACTGAAACAGCTCAACAACAAAAAGAAGGCATCCTTTACAGCTTAGCTGAGCTCAGCTATCACTTGTACAGCGCTTTATGCTTTACAAAGATAAACACAGCAAAGTTAGAAGTACTTTATAGAATTATATTAGCTAGTTTTCTGCCCCAAAAAGTAAAGAAGGGAAGAGTAAAGCATATACTAAACTTATAACCCATAAGAGGTTAACTTTTCAAAAAAAATAATGTTAGATGAGGGTGTATAACTGTTGGTCTTCAATGTTTCATGATTGTAAATAAACTAAGATTTTGTTTCTACTTCTATCATGGGACCACCAAGTTCTTTGTGTTTATCAGATTCTACTGTGAACCCACCCTATACCTCATCCATATATGCCACAACTGTGAATTCCAGAACACTGATAAATTGGTACTATCTACCCCAAGGACATTCATCCATTGACTAGTAATGGTGTCCAGATGAATTTATGCCAGCAATACTGTGCCTCTACACGTTACTAGTATGTTTGGAATTGGAAACCACTGACAAATCCGTTGCCCGCACCATCTGCCCCGTAGTCATTAAATCATCGGCTAGTGATGGTAGGATGAATCTGTGCTAGTACTTTTAGACACAATCTCAGGTTACTGAGCCATTGATTGTCCTTCTCTTTTCCTGGAACTACATATTAAACACTCAACAAATGATGATGAATCTGTATTCTCCTCTAAGTACATAATTTTTTGAATCATTTTCTAGATAATTCAGTTTTTTGTCTTTTTATTCTTAGCACCTAAGGTGGTACCTGGCTTAAAGTAGGTACGTAATAAAAACTTGTTGGTTGATGTAAAAATCAAAGAATCAAAGAACACAAGAGTTGGATGAAATCTAAGAAGTCATCTTTTCAAACCTTCCATCAAATGCAAGAATCCTCTTCTACTTCATCCCTGATAGATGCTCATTTGGTCTCTGAACTCTTCCAGTGATTACTTTGTAAAGCAGATCATTCCATTGTTGGATAGCTCTAATTGTTAATCTTAAGTGTGAGAGAGTTGTTTCTTTATATTAAACCCAATTTTGCTTGGCTGTGCCTTCCCCCATTTGGCACTAATTCTATCTTCTAAAGCCACACAATATAAATCTGCTCTTTTTTCCATAAGATAGCCCTTCAAATATTTGAAGACATACAATCCAGCATCCTCTTCCTCCAAATCTTTTCTAATCTAGGCCAACATCCCATTTCTCTCCATTGTTTTTTAAACTACACTGCTTATTTTGAATTAATTCTCTCTAGTTTTGAAATGTTCCACTTATGTTGTGACACCTAGGATTGTGCTCAGTATTTCAGATGTGTTCTGACTAATTCAGAATACAGGGGACTTTTATATCCCTTGATTTGGATATTTTGCTGTAAGTAATACTGCCTAGAATTTCAAAATTTAGCCACAACAACTCTTAAAGACCACCATATACATGTGTAAAGGGGGTGGTTATCTGAGTCCACAGCAGGCATTATCACACTGATGAAATCATAGATTCTTGAAGTACTGAAGTGTTGAAGCTTGATTAAATTGATTTTTTTTTGACAATTATGTCAAACTATTGAATCAGTATTAAGCTTGTGGTCCCCTAATTTCCCACATGCCGTTTCCCCCTCAGATGTCTTTTAATATAAACTTCTTTCAAACTGGCTTCCTCTATGTTTTACTCCAGTATCCTTTGGTCAAAATATGGGCTTCCCACCAGTGATCAATAGGTCACATCCCTAAAATGAGATCTCTTTGAAAGGAAAAAAAATTGTATACACTGAAAACTAAACAATAAAATAACTCTCTCTGTCTCTGTCTCTCTGTCTCTCTCTCTCTCTCTGCATAGCAAAAGTTTCTAAAGAACATTTATGCCTCAGTCCTATTCATATACTGCAAAATAGAAGTAGAGAAAATCATTAATCTGTGCTGATAGGGTCTACTAAAAATTTATGTTACATACTCTCAATTGTGCCCCTGCTGCAACAAGACAATTTTTTTATACCTCCATAATCAATTCAATATCCCACTTGAAGCACAGTGGCCATTTCAAACTTTTTCATCCCTCCTGGGCTCATACTTTTTAAAAATATTGAGGTCATTAGTGAGAGCTCCCTTTTTTCCCTCTCTCCTCTCCCACATCACTTAAGCATCTTTCTCCATTATCTCCTCCTTCACTTCTTTCTTGAATCATGATCCTTCCCCTTCATACCATCTCCTCCCCCTTCTCCAGTAGATTGCTCTTACTATCATCATGATCATCTCCTGCCTGGACTATTTCAAGAGCCTTCTAATTAGTCTCCTTCCCCTCTGTAATCCACTCTTTATTCAGCTGCCAGATTGATTTTTCTCAAGTGCAAATCTATCCATGTTATCCCTCTACTCAATAAACCCCAGTGTTCTCAGGGTCAAATATAAAGTCTTCTGTTTGTCATTTAAAGCCCTTTACAACATGGTCTTCTTACCTTTCTGATCTTTTTACACTTTACTCCATTTCTTAAACTCTACAATCTAGCTATACTAGTCCACTTGCTATTCCTCTCATGGGACAGCTCATTCCTAGTTTTTTTCTCTCCTACTGGCTGTTTCCTATGCCTAGAATGTTCTACCTCCTCATCTCCACCTGTTAGCTTCCCTGCCTTCAAGACTCAACTCAAATCCTATCCACTGCAGGAAGCCTTACTGTATACACCTTAAGATTACTTTCCATCTATTCTGTATATATCTTTATGTACATAGTTATTCACACAGTGTCTCCCTCATCAGAATGTGAGATTCTTGAGTGTAGGAAGAGGTTTTTTTTGGGGGGGTGTTGATTTTTTCCTTCTGTGTTCTACATTTAGCACAGTGCCTAGCCCTATACTGAGTGTATAATAAATGTTTGTTAATTAACTGAAAACTGTGCAAACCTTTTACAATATTCAAATATTCATGCCAGAAGTCCACATATTATATGGTAAGTCAGTCAATTAATAATCATTTACTATGTGGCAGGAACTTACTAAGCTCTAGACTATAAAGAAAGGCAAAAACAGCCCCTACCTTTGATAAGCTCATCTTCTAATGGGGAAACAACATGTAAATAACTACACACATAAAGATACATACAGAATAGATGGAAGGAAATCTTAGAGGGGTTTATTTTCTTATTATTAACATTTCTGTTATAAAGAATATACAATTGACATCTGAATGCAAAGAGCATAGTAGAAAATCCTCTCTCATCACCAATAAATTAGTACAGGATATATTCAAATTTTAGCTTAGTTCCTAAACATCTCATCCTGGTTGTTATAATGACATTTAGCCTCATGTCTGCTATAAAATCTGTCTTATCTTAGTGGAACATTTATTTTTTAAATCAAATATTTGTAACAGTCCTGTTTGGCTGACCTGATCAGAATTCCATGACCAATCACACAGGAGTGAAACTAGAGGAATTTGATTGTACTTCCACCCATCAGACAATGTGGTTCATGGTCTTCCATCAGCACGATTCAGGTATCATCATGGGCCTCTATGGCACAGTGATTTGAAATGTGATAAAATTTCATCAGAGCTTCCTCTTCCATGCCCCCTTTCTCTTTCCCACCCTCTACCCCCTAGAACTCTCAACTCACTATAATATGTCCCAATCACACTCCCAGGAAGTAAGAATTTTAAAGATTATTTTTGAAGTTTTCAAAAGGAAGTTATTAACGTCCAAGGTCCAACTGATAACATCTTATTTACTTTGGGAAGCATATTAACTCTCTTTTAAGTTACTGTAGAAATGTACCTCAAATTACCTTGGCAATTTGAAGGAACTAGAAGAAAGCATAGAACCTTTGAGTTGAAAGGGACCTCAGAGATAATTTAGTCTGATCTATGAATGAATAATCTCCTTTTTGACAATTTTGACAAATAGTCTTTCAGTTTCTGCTTAAAGACCATTAAAGATCTTCAAGGTAGCCCATTCTACTTTTGGACAATTCTGTTAGGAAAAAGCTAATTTATTAGCTCTGTAGTCAAAGTGGCTGTGTGTTTGGTGGATTAGTGAGAAGAGAGACTTGAAACAGGGACCCCATTTGGAGGCTACTGCAAAGACTCAGGCAAGATACAGCAGCAAAAGGCAAGAAAATAATTGTTATTGCTAGGAGGAAGCATAGTGAAAGGGAAAGAAGAGTGGGCCTGAAGTGAGAAGTCCTGGATTTGAATCCCAGCTCTGACACTAGATACCAATAATGTGACATTAGACAAGTCACTGTCCCTCTCTAGCTTCAGTTTTGTCATTGTAAAATAAGATTATATAGGGGGCAGCTAGGTGTTGCAGTGGATAGAGCTCAGGCCTTGGAGTCAGGAGGACCTGAGTTCAAATCCAACCTCAGACACATGACACTTACTAGCTGTGTGACCCTGGGCAAGTCACTTAACCCCATTTGCCTCACCAAAAACCCCCCCAAAAAATAAGGTTATATAATTCCTAGTTCCCTTACAATTCTGACATTCAATGAGTTCTGTAAATTTTTCCAAAAAAAACTGTCAATCTATATGTTCGGATTAGTATATAGGCAGTCAAATTTTCTATACTTTCTACACATGCAATGAAATACAATGTTCAGCATTTTGTACATGGGGCACAAAATCCCCAGATGCTAAAGAAAGTTTACCAATGGTCCAATATACTGCATAGACTAAGGCAAATTGAACTCTACAAATTTAACTTTTAAAGATTTTCAACAAGGGTATAAACAAAAGGGGTTTGGGGATTAAATCTTAGTCAACAAAAAAAAAATCAATTGCTCAGAGCACTGTTTTCCTTGAGTGTTCAAGTGAAGAAACTGGTACTCTATAATAAGTACTTCTAAGAGGCAGCAGGTTATTAGAGAGAACACTGGACTCGGGGTTAGGAATATCTGGGTTTTAAGGTGTTTGGTGAAGTACACAAAGCACTGAATTTGGAATCAATAGACCTGAGTTTGAATCTCAGTGTGTGAGTGTGAGAAAGTCACTTAACTTCTGGAAGTTTTAAGTTTTCTCATCCGTAAACTTAGGACTTCGGATTAACAATCTTTCAAATCTTTTCTAGGTGAATGAATAAGCAGTTATTATACTCTAAACAATGTGCTAAGTGCAGAGGATATAAATTTAAAAAATACAATCTCAGCCCTCAAGGAGCTTTATTTTTCAATTCAATAAACATTGATTAAACACCTACTATGTGCCAGGCACTGTGCTAATAAGGGGAGAAAATACAATAGGCGGAGGTGACTATTTTAGTTTGGAAAGTCATAGGGCTATCCCTGTGACTTAATGAGTAGAGCCACAGAGGAATAGGCTGACACACTCTTTCCAGTAGCAATGACAGTATTAACTTGATTATGATCCAGAATTAGGCAGAGAAAGATGGGAGAGAGGAGCAGGAAGCATGTTGGATTGTATGCCTGAAGTGGGAAAGTAATTGGCAAAAGGATGGATGGCTGGAGAGCCCAGTGAAGCCTGGTTGGAGCCCACCTGGATAACAGAGGGCCAAGTGAGGCTCTCACCAATCAATATGATAGTTGTAAATCTTCAGACTCTAAGTACTGGCCCTGACATTTGCTAGTTGTGTGACCTTGGGCAAATCACTGAACCTATCTGAGCCTTAGTCTCCTCTTCTGTAAAATAGGAATAATTATACATTCATTACCTTGTAGGGCTGTTGTGAAGAATATGCCCTTTAAACTGTAAAGCACTATATAAATGTGAATTATAATCATAGTATTATATGTGTTCTTCAATCATTTCGGTGAAGTATATTTAGCCTCCTATTAAATAGTATAAAAGGCGTGCAGAAAGATATGCTTGAATTATGGAACTTACTTGAATAAAGTGCCTTATTTTCTATTAGAGAAATAGGATTTGATATATAGGACAACAAATGACTTCTACCTCATATTAAATCATTCAGTAATCATCTACAGTGTGGCATGATGGAAAGAGCACTGGATTTGTAGTTGGAAGTCGAGTCCAAAGCTCAGCTCTGCTGTTTACTACTTGTTTGACTTTGGGCAAGTCATTTTACTTCTCTGGGCCTATAAAATGTGGAGGCTAGAAATAATAATTTCTAAGGTCCCTTGCATCCCTGAATCTGTGATTCTGGATCCACCAAAGAAATGATAAAGCTAAAAAGGATGTTAAAGTTGGCATCGAAGATGCTTGTAATTATTAAAGTTCTTATTAAATAGGAAGTGGTGAGTGAAGAAAGAATTCCCTGGAGAATCTAGCGAAGTTTAGGTTTCTGTTTTCTAGGAGATCTTGGTACTATCCCAGGTTCTAAATTATTGGGCATGGAGGAAAATAAAATTCTTTCACAATTAGGAACAGAAATGAAAGGAGATTCTGTCTGTATGTGCTCTGATTATCAAGTACCAAGCAGAAGGGAAGCAGGTTGGCTAGTCTGTATCCAGAAGTGGTGCTCTTGTGGAGAATGGAACAAAGGAAGGCTTTTAGTAAATTTCAAGAGGGAAGATGGGCCAGTTTTTCAGTTCCAGTTTCCTAATTTAAATTTAACAATTGCATAGTCATACCCAAAGATGTTACAGAACAATTATAGAGAATTCACTTAAGAAAAGAAAGTAGATTAATAATGCCAATAGTCTTATGTTAGCAAAACACCAAGTACAATACTTTAGCACTATCATATATATTAACAAAAATAAATCTCAAATGTCATGTATGATTAGAAACTAAATCTATATGAATATTTTAATATGGATTTAAAGGTGGGGAATATCAACTGATCTACATTGCATGATCTTTGGAACCATATTTAATCTCTCTGGGCCTCAGTTTCTTCATCTACTAAATGGTTCTAATAACACTACTATCTGCCTCATTGGGATACCAGAAAAACTCAACGAGATAATGTATGTAAGGCCCTTTGTAATGATAAGTCACCACCAAAATATGAATATTATTATTATCATTATTTTGGAATGGGAGGTTAGATTATGCAGCTTCTAAGGACTGTTTCTTCTAGCTCTAAGAATGTATGATGCTTATTTCTTTGGAAGGGAGTAAGAGGAAGTTATCTGTAAATCACGTGGAACAGAAGAATCATGTACTGTTCTTCTGCAGAGTGTGAAAGAACATTTTCTTCTCTGAAAGCACTTGATAAGACCATCATCACCATCATCATCATCATCCTCATCACCACTACAATTCTGTTTGTGAATGCTGTTATAAAAGGCCAGTAGTTTCCAACTATACATCTTCCAGGAGTAGAGTAGACTCTGGAGCCTCAGACTCTATTGTCCATAGAGGTGGTGAGTTCACCAATCCATCCTTTAGGCTATCTTTCCAAACTCTAATTCTATTGCCAGCCATGGTCATCTCTACCATTCAAAAATGTTAAGAGATAACAATATATAAGGATTTTGTGCTTCTTCTATCTCTCAAACCACCTCAAAATCTGGAGGAAGCTTTCTGCCAACAAGTTTGGGAGCCATTTAGCTAAACTTTTTATAAAACAAAGTGATCAGTTACAGTCTGTCCTAGCTAATAATTTTACATTGTGATTTTCACTAGCTGTAGGAAACAGAACATCCCCAGTTTTTAGATAGTATACGACCTAGTTGGAGGAGAGCCTAAAGAGTTTCACAACCTCATCCTAGTGTTCTATTAGGCCACACCACTCCTTCTTAAATATGATTTGACCGTTTACCAAAAAAATCATTACAGGTTATGAAAAGGTCTTCACTACTTACAATTTACAACAGAATTCTATTTACAATAGAAATAATTTCTAATACAAGTTATTTAACATTTCACTGTAACCACATGAAGTATAAAACATTTAAATCACCAAAAATGTTTGCTAGTCAGTTTTTCTTCTAATAATTACAATGGAAGAGGAAGAAAAGAAATTGTCTTTGCTAATAACACTTGAGCAAATGACTACTTTTGAGGCTTCCCTTCCCCTTAATCATATGTTCTTTGCTACGTACTCTGTCTCATGGCCTGACAGCTTTCTAAGTCCACTTGAGTGGACTTTCTTAAATCCCCAACCCCTTCTACTCCCTTTTGGACAGCACATAAAACCAGCAAGCATCAGAATTTGATGAGCAATGAATGTCTTTTTCCTCCAGTATCAAATCCACAACTTATAATTAAGTGTCCATGATTACCAAAGTAATATATGAAGGATCTTTGAGTTCCTTAGCATAGAGAGCTCATTAGTGTTTGGTACTCTAAGCATAAAAATATTCTCCAGATCACTAGCCTTTCTGACCTGGTAGATAAGTACTAGGGAATTCTCTGAGGTACCCAGAGACTAGTGACTCATATATAGTCACACACTCTCAAGTAGCAGAGGCAGGATTCAGATTCAACTTAATCTTCTCAACTGAGAGTCCAACATGATACTGACTACATCATGTTGTCTCTAGTCAAAGTATTAACTACATTTGCAATAGTTGATCATCACAACATGCCTTTGATGAGAGTGAGTAGATCCATCTTTAGGGCAGTATAAGTAAATCATAACTGCAATGACTTGCCTGGCCTCCTCAACTTTTCCCCTCCCAACTTCCCACTCCCCCAACTTTTTTATATTAATGAAATAATGAAATCAGGAACAGTCTTGAAGGAGAAAGGAAACTTCAAAAGGGCAACATACAGTTTGAGTCCTGGGGGAAAAAGAAGAGAGTGAGACCAAATGTTTTGCCTTAGGGATAGCAGAGGATTTATAGTCTTATTAGAGACTGCTAACTGGTACAGTGGATAAAACCGTGGTCCTGGAGTTAAGAATACCTGAATTCAAATTTGACTCCAGACATTTTTTAGCTGTGAGCAAGTCACAACTTTTGTTTGCCTCAGTGTCCTTGAATGTAAAATAGGGATAATAACAGCATCCATCTTGCAGGATGGGTTGTTGTGATGATCAGATGAGATAATATTTATAAAGTGCTTATCACAGTGTTGTATAGTAGGTGCTCAATAAATGCTTGTTTCCTTTCTTTCTTATTTTATGTACATGAGCCTTGAATTTTCTCAGCACCATCAGAAAACCATCTCCTCCTCCTCCTCTGGCTAAGTTACAACTCAATCACTTTCAAGGAAGTGGTCCTCTGAGTCAGACAAAGACCTTTATCTTATCTAAACTTCCTAACCTCTCAATACTTTGCACTGTGCTCTGCACACTTAACATCACTTCTAGGCTCTGGTAGTAGGCGTCATTGACTCTGACCTGGCAACTTTTCCAGCTTATCAGTATCTGCTAGGACTTGTGTTCTTCTTAACAACTCAGGGTCACCTCTACCCCAGATAAGGCAACAAAGTAGGTCTTAAACAATAACAACAATAATATTAATGATATTAGCTTACATTTATATAGTGCTTTCAGATTTGCAAAGAATTTTATATATATTATCTCATTCAATTATCATGACAACCCTGTGAGGTAGGAGTTATTATTATCTGCATTTTACAAATGAGAAAGCTGGGGCTACAAAGGGCTAAGTGACTTGCCCCGGCTCACACAGCTGGTAAAAAGCGGAGGTGAGATTTGAGCCTAGATCTTCCTGATTCCAATTCTAGTCTTCTCTACATACAATAGTAATTTAATAAGTACATCTTGAATTCCCCAGCAAAGCCAGGGAAAAGGCCTAATTAACTACACCTTAAATATGGTTTTGTAGATGGGTTGCTGTTATAAGTGGCACTGAAATTAAATGATTTGTTCAAAGTACCTGGGTATGTATGGCTAAGACATAATTAGTTCTTAAATACTCTCATTTCCCAAATATGCTGGGATACATTGCCTTTGTCATGAAGCCATATCAATATTACAGATGTATACTCCTCTGTCCTTTTTGGGCAAGACTTTATCACTTCCCAAAGCTGCATAACCATTTTTTCTGGACTCCTCAGCCATCATTTTGAATTGTGTCAAATAAGCATTTTTCTGAAACCCAAGTATTCTTTCTTTTAGTTGATAAACAATCTTCAGTGGAGAGTAAAAAGTGTTTTGTGATGCAAAAAACTCTTTGAACTCTCAACACTATGATCATATTCTTGTTATCATTTTTCTCTAAACAACTAGTTATTGTACATAACGTACATGTGTATGTCTGCATACACATTTTGTGGCTAAACTAGAAGATCTTCAAGGTTTCTTTCTAGCTCTAAAGAACGAAGTGATAATAATAATAATGATACTCCCTACATATAAATAAACAGAGCTGTAAGATTTTTGGTCAAATTTAATACTAATTCCAAAGTGAAGAAAGCTGCCCTAAAATATTCTTCATAATTTTTCATTATTTAATTAATGGGACATGATCACATGACCTGGAACAAGAGCATTCTCAGGAGAAAGCTCAGGCTCAGGTGGATGAGCTTAGCTAACAGGAAGACACATGTATGATGAGTCTTTTTCTAAGCTTTCCTTTACCATCAATTTGCTTCTTTTACCCCCACTGTGAGAAAAAGAGACTTTTCTACATTTTCTTCTGTATTTGGTCCTAGGGGATAAAAAAAGCCGAAACAATCTATTCGGCTTCAGACTTTTAAGAATCAAGCAGAAATGGCAATGAGGGTTAGGGGGGAAATCAGGTTTGATGTTTCATTTCCAGAGTGGGAAAAAATGAACTGAAGGACATTTGCAGAGAGAGATCACCAATGGACAGCTTGCATGTTGCACTGGGGTCCTTGGGAAGTCAAAAGGACCTGAGGCCCTCGAAGCATTGGGTACCTTCCCTGTAGCAACTTTAAAAGAAGATATGGATGGATAAGTGTCACGTTAGATGGGCAGGTTCATAAAGATTGCAATCTGCACAACTTGGGAGAATGGCCACATAAATGAGATTACAGATCTATTTGAATATTTTAGTAAAGTTGTCAGGTGTATCAAGTGTGCTATGGTTCAGACTCTGAAAAAGGTGAACTTTTGGTTATTTGAAGCTTTACTGTATTACTACCTGATGAATCTTTTGATTGCCATCCATGCAGTATTGAACTTAGCATAGTGCCTGGCACATAGCTGGCACTTTGATTGATTGTTTAAGATAAAAATTCTATGAGCCATATACCCAAGTGTGGTTTTGTAAGCAGAACTTATTTCCATACTGTAGTTCACTATTTTGGAAACTATTTCATTCAATACATTAAATTCAACAAACATTTCTTAATGGCTTATTATGTAACAGACATTGTTCTAGGTCTTCTCCTTCATGGAGTTTCTGGTCTAATAGTTTACTATGTAATCATTGGAACTCCTCTGAACTCTGAAATGACATTTAACCCTGAAGCTATGCCTTGCTTGTCAAAGGATACTCTGGTAGTCACCATCCAGATATTGATTGTATGCCTTTCATCTTCTTTCTGAAGCAACTCAAACTTAAATTGGCAACTTTATGACATTTAAGCAGTACAATGTGGTGGAAAAAGCATTGAACTGGAAGTCATAAGATCTAGCCCTGTCACCAGTACCACCAGCTGTGTGATCTGGGGCAAGTTAACGAACCTCTCTGAGTCTCAGTTTCCACCACCATAAAACGAGAGCAAAAATCCTTATACTACTTACTTCACAGAGTTTATGTGAGGCAAGCACTTTGTAAACCTTAAACTGTTATGCACTTGTGAGTTATTATTAGTATTATTATAGCCTGAAAGTTACAGACATAGATAGCTGTATGGAATGTGCCAGGTATTCCTAGGCAGAAACAAATATGCCAACAACCATTTCATCATGGAGAGGTGCAGTCCAAGAGCTCACTAGGGGTAAGAGCAGCTTTCTGAGTCTGCAGAAGGCCCCTGGCTATTGCAGCTACCTTCCTTTCCCCCCCACCTCCTGCCAAGCACTCCTCTTTCCTTCTATTTCCCACTAACTTTCTCTTTGCTGCTGAGACCCAAGTGTCAGAGAAGAAGGTACATCTAGTGTCTTGGTCACCTTGCCATTTCAATCTCTCTGCTTTTTTCATATTCTCTCCCTGGCACCTCCTCTCCTGTCCCAGGGGCACTTCTGCTTAGCAGAGTCCAGTACCTGTCCAGAGCAGGTTCAGGTGGGCTATCTGCCTTCCTTCTTCAAACCTACAGGAAGTCTAAGCTCCAGCACAGGGACTTCATCCAGCCATATGCAGCACAGAGAAAAATCACCTATACTTATTTCCTCTTTGACTCATGTGGCCACTCTATTTTCTGTGGCTCCTTCTGCTTTACATAACCCTGTGACTCTGGTTGGTATATATGCAAGGAAGGCAAAACAGTTAAAATTTTAATTTTGACATGGATATACCACTGGTACCAGTCTTTAAATTTCAATGCCACCGCTTCATGGAAAAATGTGGAGCTAGAGAACAGTCCAAATAGCAAAATGCTCTGTTAGACAAAAAGATGAGCTTAAAAAGATGGTTCTATATTTTTAAGGAAAGGGAAAAGGTTAGAATAAAACAAGTTCTTAACAGATTTCATATTTTTAAATTTTATTTTTAAGTTTCTTTAATTTGTTTTATGAATAAAAATATCATTTAGCCTCTGTCTGCTTAACTAGTTCCAGTGACAAGGAACTCATTGCCTCCTGAAATAGACGGCTTGTTCCACTATTGAACAGCAGTAAAAAGTTTATATATTTAATTTGGCAAAAAATAATAATAATAATAAAATGAACGGTTAAATGCTCTCCATTCCTAGAAATAGTCTAAGTGCTTCAGTACTACAGGCTGCCCTCAGCTTATGAACAGATGATGTCCTAAATGATCATTCATGAGCAGATTGGCACTCACATTTCCCCATAAAAACAATGTTGCACATGATAAGTTCTCAGGCTAACCCACAAAAGCCTAATCAACCCATAATAATCTGCCAATAGTACTACAGAAACTAAGCACTAGGCATAACAATATTTCTATGGGAAAATAGATGACTATAATTCTCTTAGATTAAATCCTGGCAATAGAACCAGGGAGTCCTTCATTCTCCCTTTCCCCCATATTCTATGCAATGGAAAGAGGTCACTCTATAACTCTAAGTTCCTGTTGGGGATACACATCTTAGTCCAAACTAGCTTTCTGTTATCATCTTTCTTTTCTTCTTAAAACTCCAGGGATTGATCCCTTGTTTCCCTTTCCACTGCCATCTTTTCCAACTCAAATTTCTCTCCTTCACTCCAAAACAGAAGTTTCCTAACATCTCCCCTGCTGTCTTGTTTCTTAAGCATGTATACTCCCTTCTGAAGTTTTCTAAGGGCTTCTGCTATTAGGATTTCCATTGCTAAAGAATCTATCACCTAGTGATAAATCTACTGATGATGAGACTCACTGTACTTAGGTAGGCTAGTTCTTAGGCAGCAGATCTACTGCCAGAAACAAAGTTTGTTTCTGGGAACTATCCTTGAAATGTTTCCAGCTTGACAGAACCTGCTAGAGTTTGTGCTCAAGAATCCAGGATCACCATCATGCCATTATAAAGCATAAGAGTAGAACTCTGTGCTCTATGACACAAGATAAGATCTTTTTTAAACAGCAATTTTCTTCTGGTTAATAGTTAGATGGTACAGTGGATAGATCATGGGGCCCAGAATCAGAGAGATCTGAGTTAAAATCTGACCTCAGACACTTACTGTGTGACCACAAGCAAATAACTTAATCCCTATTTGCCTCAGTTCCTCATCTGTAAAAAATAGGGACACCCTAGAGAAGGAGATGGCTACTCCAGTATCTTTGCCAAGGTAACCCCATGAACAAGTGCATGAGGTCAAGAAGAGTCAGACACAACTGAATGACTGAACAACAGCAATTCTTCTGGTAGTGCTACATGACTGATAATCAAGAAATAATACAAACTCTGAAGGAACAGAATTATGGGTGACTCAGAATTATGGGGGGAGAAGAGATCACCATTATCATCATCATCATCCTCACCACCAGTGATGATCTTTAAGCAAGAAGTGTTGTAAAGGCTATCATCAGAGACTGGGAAAAGGTGTCCCACTCATGAAGCCAGACCAAAGAATAGCTAACTTGATTACTGCACTTATGAAAACAGAATGTTAAGAAATCTAGAGCCAGGATTCTTAACCTGGTCTCTACAGAGCCCCAAGAGATTTGTGGATAGATTTCAGGAGATTCATGAACTTGCCTAGGAATAAAAATTAAATCTTTGTTTTCACTAACTTCTAACTGAGATTTAGTATTTTCTTCAATTATTTAAAAACATTATTATGAGAAGGGGTCCATAGGTTTTAATAGGTTACCAAAGGGGGTCATGACACCAAAAAAAATTAACAAGTCCTGATCTAGAGGAAGGCCCCAGCATGGTGGATATTTTTCCTCTATGGAGAATATATTGGAGGACATGGATAAGAATTACACAAACTAAGAAGGCTTGTGATCTCTGCTGGATAGAATGTACACATTGAGTATTTCATATTACTGAGATAATGGGGAGACAACATATAAACATCTATGTACAAACAAGATAAAAACAGGATGGACGGGTAGATGGCTATATGAGAGATATAGATCAACCTGACATGCATCAGTTGAGTGACTGTTTGCATTTCCTCTGAAAGAGCATTCTGAAGATTATACAGGTGTTTCATAACATACTTCCAAGGGAAGGTGAGAGGAAATCTTATTTCACCTTTCTTTCCTTGAAGTATTTCTTTGTGGATTTCTCTGAAAGTACTTTTCTGGGCAGTAATTGGATAGAAGATAGGACAAAGCACGGTGTGAGGTTTCAAACTGAGGGGAGAGCTGAAAGGCAAATTTTTAAGGCACTTCAGAAAATACAGAACCAAGCCAGATAAATATATCTCATTAACTCAACATTTTTTTCTGGTCTCAAATGTCTGGTAACTCATTTCTGAGTTTATTAGCAACTTCCTGGTCCATCTCATTTGATTAGTAAGTAAAGACTGAGTCTGGAAATGTTGTGACTATAAAAATGCTTAAGCATGCAACAGTTTTAGGGCTTAATGTTTCAGTGAAGTTTTTAAATAGCTCTATATATATATATATATATATATATATATATATTTTGCTTTTTGATGAGGCAGTTGGGGTTAAGTGACTTACCCAAGGTCACACAGCTAGTAAGTGTGAAGTGTCTGAGGCCAAATTTGAACTCAGGTCCTCCTGACTCCAAGGTCAGAGCTTTATCCGCTGCGCCACCTAGCTGCCCCCTCAATATTTTAATAGGAGGATTTTAGCAGTCATTGCGCAGTTTAGGAGATAAAAAAGTATTTTTTCTTTTGAAGAATCTTTCTCTCCTTTTTCCTTTTTAGTAGTTGTAATTAGTAGTTTTGACCCCAAAGTTTCTAAATCCTCTTACTTGGCATAATGGGAAAGGTAAGATTGTTGGTAGCCAAAATATCTGGGCCATTACATAAACCTGTAAATGCAATTTGCTCAGTCTGTCTATCTTGTGGTTCTCTTGCCCGTAACTTTCCATAAATCCTTCATAAGTGACATGCTCAATTTGGCCTTCTACTACAGCAGATCTCTTAATATTCTGTGGATACCAATGGAATATATGGTCTATCAGTTTGTTTTTTGCTCTTGTCACATGGTTGATTTAACTTTATTTCTATTCACACAGACATCCGTTGTACTGCTTCTCTTGGGCAATTCTTGATTGGCACTGGGATGCTGCCTATTCACACCTACAATGTACCTCTCTATTGCCCTTTGGGTGACACTAGAATCCTTTGGAGACTTATTCCATTACTCACAGCTATACTACAGCAGTGGTAGAATGTTATTACTAAAAAGATAGGCCTTTGTTTCAGAAAGAAATTAGGAATCATTAAAAGCATTGTATAATTTTCCCAAAAGTTATCCATACTGCTGTGTCCTGTTAAATTCTGGGCTGAACTCATTGCCTATGTATACTGTCCATACAAGATATATATACTGAATGACCAGCTCTATAAGCTGTCTATCCAATTGTCCATTAATGTCTAAACAAAATCCTATAATCTGTTGCTTACAAAAACACATCTAAAAATAAAAAACTGGAATAAAATAGAATAAAAATGAGAAGCTGAAACAAAATTTACTATATATCAGATGAACCCCCAAAAGCAGGAATTGTAACCATATCAGACAAAGCAAAAACAAAAAGTTCACAATAGAAATAAATTTAAAAATTACTTTATTCTGAGAAGAACCATATTAAACTTATATGCCCCAAATGGCATAGCATCTAAATTCACAAAGGAAAAATGAACTAAATTATAAGAAGTCACATATAGTAACACAATAGGACAATTTAAATATGAGTAGTTCTCTCATAATTGGATAAACATAATATAAATAAATATGAATATTTCAAATATAAACAAACAGGAATATGAACAAAAACATAAACAAATAGGAAATATAGAATTGAACAAATTACTTGAAAAATTAGAGCTAAAAGACTTATCATAACTTATGAATGGGACCATTAAAGAACATACATATTCCTTAACACCACAGGGCAAAATGATAAAAACTAACCATGTATTAAGGTATAGAGAAATTGGAAATACATGTAAAAAGGCAGAAATAAAAGCTTTCTTCATCAACTTAGTATTTCCTGTGTGAATAGTTAGGTTGACTTCTTTTAAGTGATTATGGATTTCATTTAGGAAGCTATTGGATGTTCAGAGTTTTTTTTTTTTCAATTTTTAAAAAAAATTTTTAGGCAATTGGGGTTAAGTGACTTGCCCAGGGTCACACAGCTAGTAAGTGTCAAGTGTTTGGTCTGAGGCTGGATTTGAACTCAGGTCCTCCTGACTCCAGGGCCAGTGCTCTATCCACTGAGACATCTAGCTGCCCCTTGGATGTTCAGAGTCTTAATGGAATCAGTACATTGTTATAAACAAACAAAAGAGTCTAGAACACCTCACCATCAATGGAAAACCTCTCTTTCATTTGGACTCTGACCTGAGAAAGTCACTTAATTTCTCAGTGCTCTAGACAACTCTCTAAAAACCATAAGATGCAGATAATTTTCTGCATTGATCATGAAAGTTTCCCCCTAAGAACTCCCTTCATGGATGAAATTATAAGTTCAGTTAGGAGGAACAAAACAACAACAAATCATTTGGACTTTAAACTGAATGTTCCCCATGATGGTGGCAAACACCTTTTGTGAGTATACTTCTTGCTCATTTATTTCTCACTTGATATCAGTCAATCAATAAACATTTATTAAATGCTGACTATGTGCCAGGCACTGTACTAAGTGATGGGCATACAAAAAGAGGTAAAAGATAGTCCCTGCCCTCAAGAAGCTCATAATTTAATTACAAGGTTGTTGAACAATATTTTCTCTGTGTTTACATCTTTCAAGGAATCTGGTAGATTTCTGACAGTCATAGAAATCACTATGTTAGAAGAGAACCTTTAGGGTAGCATTTTGCTCTAGAAAATAGATGCTTAAAAAAAACCAACAACAAAGAAAAAGCAGTGGAATCTTATATTCTCTACATATTTCAGTCAGTTTTGTGACTAATGAATATGTGGTTTACCATAAAATATCATTTGCAAAAGTATTTCTCCTCCCTTTTCATGCCTTTATCAAGGAAGCCCTCATTGTGTTTATAAATTATTCTCATAAAAATTTGGTAGAGATGGGAAAGTGTGAATGTGGGTCAGTATTATTAATATTCTTAGTCACTTTTTTCCTAACAATAAAGTCCAAGATTATTTCCAAGCCATTGTTATTCTCCCCTTTCAGATACCTTGAAAATTGATCTCTCAATATCCTTAAAATCATATGATCTCTGTAAAATTGACCCAATCCAGCTGCTTCCCCATCATTGCATTCTTTAGTGCCAATTCTATTTCTTCCAGCATCACACCAGAGTCCAAATATTATAGTTTCAGTGTTACGGATGAAGAAAAGAGTTGGCTAAACGATCTTTATATATCTTTTCCAGTTCTCATCTATTTGTTTTTCTCTTTCCAGTTTTAGCTTTAGAACCCCTCAGGATGATTGTGCTTAGTTGGGTCTGATGTCAAGATTGCTTTAAACTTATTTTCCCCTCCATTTTTCATTGTCTAATGAAATAGTACTGCTCATTATCTTTCACTGCCCAATATCATCAGATTTTACAAATGAATTTTTATTTAAATGAATATTGCCTTTGACTGCCATTTGTCTCTAGCAATGAGATTAAGAGCTTACTGGCTGATATAGTTGCTAGTGCCTTTCGATCTCCATATTGTGGCAATTGATTTGTGTAAGTTAAACTGCCTTAAGTATATATATAGATATAGATATAGATATACACACACACACATATATATGTATATGTCTACACACACATGTACATATATGTGTATATATGTCTATATCCACACATATATATGCATATATACACATACACACATATAAATATATGGCTTCATTATACATATATACATATATATGTATAAACATATATATGTATAAACATATATATAATATATATACACTAAATATGTAAATATATAGTCTGTGTTGATATCTGTTCTTTTATCCATTTTCTACTTTGGGGTTGTAAACAGCTTATTTAAATAGATCAAGTTGGATTGGCCTCAATTATATGCCACATCTTCATCTAATTTTTGTTCTTTTTCTAATTTGGTACTGATTTTGATCTTTGTGCTAACAAGTAGATAGTCTAGCCACATATAGATGGGTAACTTGGAAGTGACTCTCACAATGATAACTTCTCATTTTCTGTTTGTTAAAATGTTATCCATTTGATTTTTTTAATGTTACTTACTATTCACCATGTCCAGAGCCTCCTGAATCTTCCTTCCTAAAAAATAGTCATGATGCTATTTTCCAACGCATTTTCACTCTTCTCCTCTTTGTTCACCTTTACATTGAAATCACCAAGCATTAAATTATGTTTACTTTGAAGGATCTTATAAAGTTATCAAGGCCATTCATCACAAACTCTTTCTCCTCTTCTCATCTCATCTCATAAAATTGTCCCCCAATATCTTTTCCTTTAGTATAATCTCTGATGAAAAATCTAACTTTCCTCCTCACCAAGGCAAAGCCTTCTATGCTCTTGATCCTATTTCCTCCTAATTTCTCTAGCACATTGGTCATTCTATAACTCCCTCTCTAATCTTCAATCTCTTCCTGTCCAATGGTTTACAAACATGCTCAAGTCTCTCTCATCCTTTTTTTGTTTTGTTTTGGTTTGGTTTTTTTTTTGGTTAGGCAACGGGGTTAAGTGACTTGCCCAGGGTCACACAGCAAGTAAGTGTTATATGTCTGAGGCCGGATTTGAACTCAGGTCCTCCTGAATCCAGGGCTGGTGCTGTATCCACTGAGCCACCTAGCTGCCCCCCGTCTCTGTCATCCTTAAAAAATCCTCCTAAATCCTAACATCCTTTCTATTGTTCTGTTTTTTTTTCTCCTGCCTCAGCTAAACTCCTTGAAGAGGAAGTTTACACTCAGTGACTTTACTTCCTTCCCTTTCATTTATTCTTCAACCCTTTGCAGTCTGGCTACTGATCTTCTTCTCATTCAACTGAAACTGCTCTCTCCAAAATTACCAATGATATCTTCATTGTCAGGTCTAATGGTCTTTTCTTAGTCCTCATCCTTCTTGACCTTTCTATCTCACTGTCTGGCCAATAACAGGTCCCAGCCCAAGCCTAACTTGGTCATTGTTTGAGCTTGATGGCTCAGAATGAGTGTAAACAGCAATTGTTTCCGTTTTGGCCAGAAACCCTGAGGGTCTTCCCCTCCCAGATGAATTTTTTTTGACTAGGTAAAAGAGGCCATTCTTTGGCCTCATTTCTTACCTAGCCTTAATCACTGAATGGGCACTGCCTCAGAAATGTAGACCTAGGAAAAACCTTATTTAAAAAGACCAAGGTCTCCCGTTCTATCTGGAGCCATCTCCAGTTGTCCTGATCTATATCTTACCACTGGACCCAGATGGCTGGGGAGAAGTGAGACTGGTGACCTTGCACAGCCCTGCCTCCTGGAAATCCAATTCACTTGCATGTCATGACATCACCTTCCTGATGTTATTTGTTCTTTTCAAGAACAAAGGACAAGCAACAATAGCATTTGACATTGTTGATCATCTGTTCTTTCTGGGTATGCTCTCATTGTTGTCTCTTGGTTCTCCTCTTATTTAATTGATCTTTCTCAGCTTCCTTTGCTGTATCTTCATCCACATCATGCCTGTTAATTGTGGGTAAATCCCAATAGTTAGATCTTAGCTCTCTGTTCATTTCCCTTAATACTCTCTTTCTTAGTGATCTCATCAGATCCAATTGGTTCAATTATCATCCCCACCTGGATGATCCCCAGATCTACATATCCAGACCTAGTTTCAGCCCTGCATCACTAAATGCCTACTGGGCACTTCAAACGGAATTTCAAGCCAAATGTCCCAGAGGAATCCCAAACACAGTATGTTCAAAGCAGAATCTTCCACCCCTCTACCCAAACTCATTCTTATTACTGTCAAGGGCACCATCCTCCTTCCAATCAGCCAGATTCTCAACCTCAGTGTCATCCACAACTCCTCACTGCATATTCTCTAGTTCTCTCACCTTACTACTTGCCCTTTTCTTGATGTTCTCCAGCTTGTCAATATCTTTCCTAAAGTGTAGTATGGAGAAGACAGAGGGACTATAATCTCTGTCGTTCTGGATAATAGAGTTCTCGTAATGTAGCTAAGGGTTGACATTTGGATATCAAGAAGAAAACTATACCAGCTCATAATCAATTACCTTTGAGACTGATACAAGTAACCAAAAAGTTGCCTCTTCTTTTACAATTTGTGAAAATATCATCAAACATGCCCTATACTTTATAATGCCTAAATAATGCAGTTCAATAGGCAAATAAAGCAGTGTAAAAAGTGTCTTGGCCTGGGCCAGAATTTTAAAAAGGAGATGATGGGGCTATACAGTGGTTGGGAAATTTTACAGTGCTTTCAATGATTCAAAACTACCCACTGCAACAAAAGCTTGTGTTTTTAAAAAAAAAGTGTTCTCCCAGTGATGTTATGTGGCTAAGAATCATGAAACACCATGATTTCTGAAGAATTGAAATGACAAATAATTCAAAGAGCAATGGAAAGATATATGAAGGATTTAAGTAAGCTGCAGTATATTAGTAACAATGATTTGCAATCCAGAAATTGTACAAAAGACATTATTGAAGACTTGCATGAGCAGAAAAGGAGATGGGCCAGTTATATAGCCAGAATGCGAGACCAAAGATGGACAGCCCAAATAGTACATTAGTATCACTTAGAAAAGATAGATAAATCATGGGATCAGAAGACATGGAGGAATTTGGGTTTGAATCAGTAGAACTACCCACACCAAAGAAATAATGAAACTACCAAAGTACCAGGATACGCTTTATTTTATTTTTCTGTTTGCTTTCATAAGAGTATTGGATTTGTAGTTAGTGTTTGAATCTTAGCTCTGTCACCTCTGGATCTCTGGGAAAACCACTTACCCTTCTGAGCCTATTTCTTCATCTGTGAAATGAAGATGTTGGAACAGATAACGTTTAAGGTCTCTTCCAGCTCTAAACCAATGATTCTATAATTGCATTTTATGGAATTTTAGAGCTAAGAGGAAAACTTAGAGATTATTCTATGCCAGCTCTCTCTTGGGACAGCTAAGTAAGATCAAAGAGATAAGGTAATTTACTCTAAGCCCTGCTGACTCTTAGTGACAGATCAGTGATTAGAACACAAATTCCTTGTCTCCTAATCTGGATCCCTTTCCATGACAACATGCTCCATAGCATCTCCCTTCTTTTTTGGTGAGTCTGAAGCTATTTTTCACATAGGAATAAATGAAAAATTATAATTAGAACATCAGTGAATAATTCCTTAGCCTGGCATTCAAGGATCTCTACAATCTAGCACTTCCTTGTATTTCCAGCCTTATCATAATACTGTTCCTTTATACATACAGGCAGCTAGATGGTACAGTGGATACAACTCAGGACTTTGGCTTCAGACACTTACTAGCTGTGACAAGTCACTTAACTTCTCTTTGCCTGAGTTTCACCATGTCTTAAATGGGGGTATTAAAAGGCACCTACATCACAGGCTTGTTGTGAGAATCAAATGAGTTAATATTTGTAAAGCACTCTGCAACCTTAAAATGCTATATAAATGCTAGCTATGATAATGACGACAAAGATGTTCTCAATACTCTAGTGTCTAGTCAAACTAGATTACCTGACAGACTGCATACACACTCCACAATTTTCTTCCCCAGCCCTTAGCACAGTGCTCTACACAAGGCAATTGTTTAATATATAGTTGTTGCATTTGCTCAGAAGATGTTCCTCCTAAGCATACCTATGGTACACACAGTAGGGGAACCAGTGAAGGAGTGGAGGGTTAAGAGTTGGGCCTTCTTGTGGGGCTGGAGTATCTTTTGGATGATTTCATCTCCATTTATAGAACGCATAGTATAGAAACTTCCTCTGCTAATGCCGATTGTCAACTCATCTGTAATTTGTAATCTTAGAGAGTTGCTGGGGTATTGAGAGGTTAAGTGATTCATCCGTGGCCACATAGGTAGTATATGCCAAAGGTTGAATATTGATACCTGTTCTTCATCATAATCCACAAGCATTTATTAAGCACTACGTGCCAGGCAACTCTAAGGCTATCCCTCTACCTACTACATCATGCTGCTTCTTGCTTCAGGACTTTAAAAAGGAAAAAAAAATATGTCTCCAAAAGAATTAATAGGCTTTGTGGTATGGGGAGAAGGGGGAGGGAAGTAGTAAATCTGAGCTCTTGAAACAACCATTTAGCAAGTATTTATTGAATCCCTACTATGTGCTAGTTCAGAGCTAGGCACCATAAGCAATTTCACTTTCTTTCTTCTCCTGAAGAGAAAAAAAAAAGAAATATGTTGGTTTGCTCATCTATAGATGCACAACATATTTACTTCCCCCCCCACCTTATTTCTCTTTTATAGCTAAACTATCTTTAGTTCTTTGAGAGAGAAAAGAAGGGGGGAAAACACACACAACCACTATTACAGCTCTTTGAGGCCAAATATCCTTTTGTTTGAGATAGTTCCTCCTGGCCTTCTGCCATGAATAGAAAGCCATTCAATCCAAGGTCAGTCTGTTCACTCATACCACCCCCCTCAGGACAATGAAATCTTTGCATCAGGGACTCAAAGAGAATAATCTGGTATTCACAAAGGAAGTCTAGCAATAACCTGCTTTGGCAGACATAACAGGTAAGGATAATAGCATTCCATGCTAATTAGGGATCTGGATATCCATTCTTTTTCTAGGATAGTGTCAATGCAGGGATATTGTAGGGATCCAGGATGGAATTAAAATACTAAGATAAAACAAGACTATGACTAAACTCTAAAGATTTAGGCATGAATTGGGGTATATAACTAGATATGCAAATTGGACTAAATTGGAGGAAAGGTTGTATTAATAGAAATATAGTATCTGGGAGAAAGTCTCCACTGTGCAATGCTCAGACCACATGTAGAGTATTGTATTCAGTTCTGGGGACAGCAATTTTAAGAATGACTTTGTCAAAAATGAGAGCATCCTGAGGAAGGCAATTAGGTAATGAGGGGTAATGAAGAGCCATGTCATTTGAGGAAAGGTTGAAAAAACCAGGGAAGAATAATCAGGAGAAGAATAGATTGAAGGGGGGAAATGATAGCTGATATTTGCCTTCAAATATTTGGAAGGATGTTATGTGGAAGAGGGAAGGATTAGCTCATGAGCAAAAGAAGAAGTTTGCTTCACTAGAAGTTTGACCAATTCAATAATGGAAACATTATCTTGGACCATTAACTAAACTTCACGAGTCTTAGTTGCCTCACCTATAAAGTGAAGAAGTTGGACTAGATAATCTCTAATGTCCCTTTCAGATCTAATAATTATTATTCTAAATTACAGTGTTGTAGAGGGACTGATCAATGGAGCCAAGATCATGAAGGTTTACCTGTTTTTATCTCACATGGAAGTTTGGTGAACTGGTTTCTGGATGTGTGATGGTGGAGCAGACATCCTGCCCCTCCCTACTTCAAAATATACACAGGTATTCTGTTTCCTATAGGCTTACTGTATTGTGATGAAAAGTCTTTTAAGTGGCTGCTGAGCCAGAACTGAGTGTACCTACAAGAGGCACAAATAAAGACAATCTCTCTCTTTCCTCCTGTCTTTCAAATAGAAAGAGAGAAGAGTTGTTATTAGTCCTCTGGATGGGGGAGCAATCTCAGGTTCTTTTTCCTAGCAAAGCTAGCATGTGGCCATGAATTTTGTTCCCTGTCATGAACGGTATCTGGGCAGAGTACTAGATGCCCATCTATCAAGGATACTTTTTTTTTATAGAGGAAGTTTCTTGCACTGGACAGGAGAATAGGTTGGCAAGTGAAAAGGTAACTAGTTCCCTTTCATAGGATCATTGATCTAGATCTGAAAGGATCTTTCAAATCCATTTAGTCCAACCTTTTCATTTTATAGCTGAGGTAACCAAGGCCCACAGAGCCTGTGACTTACCAAGGTACTCACAGGTAGCAAATGACAGAGATGAGATTCAAACACAGATTTTCTGAATCCAAATCCAATACTCTTTCTAGTGCATCACATTGCCATCTTTAAACTTTATTTTATCGAACCAAGTAAGAACTGAGATTCCTTCATTATTAATACAAAGTTTAGAAAATTAGTTTAAGTCATTCCCAAGATCTCAAATCTATGTATAACAAAAGGGATAGGCTACTGCAAAACTCACTGCAAAGATTTGGCAAACCAAGAAGATGAAAAAAGCTTCCTTTTAAGTAAACATCTAAATTGTTACTATAGAAACTAAATTTTTTTCAATATCATTTTAAATGCCTCTCATAAAAATCAAAAGAGTTACAGAAAAAAGTCACAAAACACCTAAATATACTGCAAAGAATATTTGTGATATTCAATACAGTGTTTCCAGAATGCCCTAAACACAGGGTGATATTTTGACTTATTTGTGAATTAGATTTAAGTGAGGCAGAATTGCATTGTCATCAGCCTCACTCTCTCTTCCAAAGTCTTATCGAAGTCCAGTGGCCAGAGTAAAGTCAAGACAACTGACTCTGCTACTTGTTATCTTTGCGGCCTTAAACAAGTCCCTAACTCCCGTTTTTTTTTTTTAGCTGTAAATTTAAATTACCTTGAACTAGGTAATTTCTAAAGTCGCTTTGAGCTCTAAATCCTGTCATTTTATATGTTTAACCACACTTTTTAGGGGGTCTGGATTTGTCACTTCAACAGTGTTGAGAACCACTGGTGTGGAAAATCTCTCTACCAAAGCAGATAAGCAATTTGTTTATAACTTGGAGAGATAGTTGTCCAAGGCACTGAAAAGTTCAGGACCTTGCTCAGCTCACAAAGTTTATTTGTATCAAAAACAGGACCGTAACCCAGGACTTTCTGACTACAAGGGTAGTCCTCAACCATATCAAACACGAATATATACGTATGTACATGTAAGTGTTGTAAATGACATAGATGACTCCAAAGACTTCATATTTGGGGAATTCTGTAGGAAGAAGAAAAAAAATACAGCAGTGCAGAAGGACCAGTTATGTGAAAATGAAATAACTATTCCTCAGATCACTTCTTGGAATAGGAAGATTGCAAAAGACAGAAAAGGAGAACACATACTGGCACTGTAAGTGCTTTCCTTCCCTTTTTTCCCTATTACAACCCTCATTTTATATATAGAGCATTTATTGGACACAGGACCCCTGCACTGGCCAGACAATGGACTTTCAAAAAATTATAAGCAGCTTCAGTTTTCCCACAATTCCAAGCTTGCCAATCAAGACAAAGAAGACTATGTTTCAGAACTAGGTTTCTTGGTTGCTGTCCCAGCTGTCTGTAATGTAATACTTCGTCCCCAAGACTGGGATTAATGAAGGAGAGACTGTCCCTCTTGTTACAGCCAAGAAGGATCACAAAAGATTTCCTAGTATATGTTCCCCAACTACAGCTTTGCAGCCCTTTACAGCATTATCTGACCTTTTTACCCAGCTTGCTGCTGTTGCTGCTGTTGTCCCACGGAGACAATCCGAATTTCCAGCTACTGTGCTATTTGAAAGCCATGCAAATGAGTTGGCAAGACCATTACCATTGAAAATACTAAGGGCCTAGTTAGTTCTTCCCTTCTTTAACTTTTCCAGTATATTTCACTCTGAGATACTATTTAAATCTGAAATGCTTTTATTGACTCAGCTCAGCAAAGTTTCATTATGCCTTCATTTTTCTGGGAGCCTGATTTTCCCACCATTTGGGAAAGCTCATTGAACACACTAATCATGACTACAGTACCTCATATGCTAATCAGTTGAATCCAATCAAAGGGGACGAAATCCATTCAAGGCTTCTTTATCATTGTCATGTCATAGGATCACAGATCTGGAACTAGAAGGGATCTCAGGGGCCCTGGGGTCCAACCACTTCATTTTACTAATGAGGAAAAGGAGGCCCAGAGAAGTTAAGGGAATTGATCAAGGTTACCCAGATAGTAAGTACTAGAAGTAAGTTTGGATCCCAGGTCTTTGTGACCCCAGAATCAATGGTTTTTTTTTTTCAACTATACTGCATAACCTCCCTGAAAGCATATGACTTGCATCAAATGCTCTTCAGGAAAACACAGGAATGGTGTTTCCCAGAGTATCCACCCTGTAACACTTGTTGCTGTTAATACATTTTCCCTTTCATTTGAAAGCATTCAAATAATATTGAAAGTCCTTTTAATGAAGCTGATTGACTACAGGATTTACTACCTGCTACAATTACAATATTTTTAGTAGCTGTTTCCAAAAAGAAAACGCAAGTTAGTTTTGTATCCTGAAACAAACAAGTCATAAAAATGAAGTGAAAACATTTATATAAAGTACTCTCTACTTCAATTCATCAGTAGTTTCCCAAATAATCTTCCGAAGCACTGGTCTAACTATGTCATTCTTATGCTTAAAACTCCTTATTACCTCTAGAAAAAAATAAACTCCTTAGCCTGACCTTCAGTTTGACTCCAACCAATTTTTCCATTTGTATTCTGCATAGTCTACATTCCAGCCAAAATGCACTATGAGTTTCTCCCCCTTAGTGTGACATGCCATAGCCAACCCCTCTGTACCATACATTCATTCAAATTACTCCCTCCAACTCAAGTCTGGAACACATTCCTTCCTCACCTCTACCTGTATGAATTTTTCTTTTCCTTTCTGGATTGTTTAGGTGCCACCTCTTCCATGAAGCTTTCCCTGATCCCATCAATTATTAATGCTCTCTCCTCGAATTATTTTGTATTACTTGTTTGTATACATATAGAAAGTTGTGGAGGAAAAGAATTGTATCGCTTTCATATCTGCATCTTGAGCACCTGGTATGGTGTCTTGAATATCCTTTTGTTGATTTAGAATTTATTTAGACTGTCATCTCTATCTTAATTCTTTGGGTGGAGAAGTCAGAGTCCTTAGAAATTGAAAGGAAAAAAAAACTGGGCTTGGCCCAAAAGCCCACAGGAAAACTACTGCTCAATATATCTTTACTTTTCAGGAAAAACTACAACCATTAGATTCATGGCCATCACAGAGAGGAAATATTTTTCCTCTTGATCCTGTAGGCTATTCTCATTTATATTTTTAATTCCAAAAAGTTTGTTATTAAATGTGCAAGGTGGAGTGTGAACAGCACTGAAGTTGGAATCAGGAAGACCCAAGTTTGAATCCTACACCTGGCACTTACCAGCTGGATGGCCACAGGCAAGTCTTAACCTCTCTGAGCCTAAAGCAGTTTTCTATTACATAAGTTATAAAATGGGTGCAATCCCACACCTACAAAATCACAAATTCCTGATATATTGGCTCGAGCAGATCTATAGTGAATAGAAGTTTTGAATACGGCAAGAAATAAGAGAAATTTTGGAGCAGGAAAGTAGGCTTGAATCAGATATGGAAACAAACTTTCTGACAGGTGGAGCATAGTTTAAAAAAACAAACAAACAACTCTGGGCACAGGAATTAGGAAACCTGATCTCTGTCCAGAGTCCTGGCTTTAACACTTCACAGTAAATCATTCAACCTCTCTGAGTTTCAATTAATTTATCTATAAAATACAAATCATGTTTGTACTGTCTAACTTGGTATTATTGAGAGGAAAGTGCTTTGAAATTATAAAGGACTACATAAATGTAAGTTATTATTATGAAGGTTCTTGGTCTCTGGGGAGATGGGAGAGAAGGCAGGAGGTAGTCAAAATGGAAAGGAATCCAGAGGGAGCTAGAAAAAGAATTGTAATTAGTATTTCTATGGTCCTTTTGCAAAGTACTTTGCAAATATTATCTCATTTTATCCTCATAACAACCCCAGGAAGTGGGTGCTATTATTAACTCCATTTTACAGATGAGGAAACTGAGGCAGAGAGCTTGAGTGACTACACACAGCTAGTAAGTATCTGAGACAGGTCTTCCTGACTTAAATCCTATGCTCTAGCCACTGTACCACCTAGTTGGATGAAGCATGTATTTCTTCTAGGACGAGTTGTTAAAGTTAAGGCATTAAATTAGCAGGTTATCTGATAGCTCAATATCCTAGGAATAAGACACAAGTATGGCTAGACAAAAACTCTGAGGAGTAGCTTAATGATATTCATAGAACTCTTGGGATTCTAAATCTGTGATTCAAACCCATAAAATCACCTTCAAGACAGCATTTTAGTTTGACATATCAAGTTCAGCCTTAGTTGAGAGCTATTCAATACAAAATGATTTTGGAAACAAATACACAGCTTCGATTTCTCTCTCTCCTTAATTACAATTATAGTTGATGCTTCTGCAGGAGGTCTTCAGGAATAAAGCCAAGAACTGAGAGCACAGATATCTGAATCACTTCCTCACCCCTAAAAGGTGAAACCTGACAGTTATAATTAAAATCCATTGATACAGGACAAAAGGACATTTTGCCCCGTGTAAGTAAACAGTAACTGGCTAAGACTTAAAGAAAAGACTTTCTAGAACTGTTAACAGAAAAATGAACAGGAAAGGATGGATATCCCTAGTGCCTTTGGTCAGACCCTTGTGATTGTCCTATACTAGGAATACAGTTGAATAACTGCTCTCCTCGATGTCACTTTCTCCTCCTCCAATCCATCCTCACGACCACTGCTAGATTAATTTTCCTAATGTATTGCTGTATTATGCCTAGAGACTGCTAGATAGTGCAATGGATAGAGCGCTAGACTTGGAGTCAAGAAGCTCTCAGTTTAAATCCTGCCCTAAATTCTTATTAGCTATATGACCCTGGAGAAGTCAGGTAACCTCTCTCAGCCTCAGTTTCCTCATCTATAAAATGAGAATAATAACAGTATCGACCTCCCAGGATTATTGTAAGGATTAAATGAGATAACATATATATATAGTGTTTTGCAAATTGAAAGTCCCATATAAATGCTAGTTATTCTTATTCTTATTATATCATAGGTCTTCTCAAAACCTTTCAATAGCTTCCCATGATCTGCAGAATAAAGCCCAAACTACTTAGCCTGATTGTCAATGCTTGCCACACTTGGATCCCCAAACCACATTTACAGGCTTGTCTTCCACTATTCCCTTATGTGAATCCTGTACTCAAGCCAAATTGGTTGGACCCACTGTCCTTCACAAATGTCTTTCTCATTCAGAAAATCTATTCATTGCAAACTGGATTAGTTGAGAAAGTAATTCCCAATAAGTGTGAAATACCTGTAGACTTAACCCTTCATGGGAACATATTAATCTTTTTTCCAGTTTAAGTAAATCGCAGTCTATTCATTTAATGATAAACAATGACAACAGTTCAGTGATACACTTTTCATGATAAATTTATATAAGAAACATAAATTAATGTTTCATGATATGTTTCAGAATATCTCCTATGCAAATTGCTGGTAAAATTCAGCACTTAAATAATTACAATACTTAGAGTCCTGGCTCACAAAATGAACAATTACATTTTACATTCTAGTGACTTCACAAAATCAGCACCTAGATTTGTTTAGTGTTGCTTGTCAGTAGAAAAAGGTTAATGCAAAGCTATAGCAATGGTGGCATATCCCTGCAGCTTTTCTTCAAGTTCACTTTCTTTGAGGAGTTCAGAAAAAATAGTTATGTCCAACAGGATGAAGGCAAGTGGACCGTGAATCTCTGATTTTACTAAGTATCTTCTCCAAACACACAGATTGTAAGCCAGTCAGGGTAGAAGAATTTTAAAACTTGTTAACCCAAATGAGTGATTTCTAATGTTATAATAAATATGGGATTTATTGCCATTGCCTAACTCTGCCTGTAGAAATAGATTTACAGATTGATTCCTACTCTCCATCTACAGAAATCTTACTCATTCTTCAAAGTCTAGCTCAAATATCACCTCCTCCCTTTGCTGAACTTCTACAGTACTCATTGCCTATTCTACTCATTTACTGCTTGCCTTGTATTATTTCCCCTAACTAGATTGTAAGTACCTTTGGGGTGGATAATTTGTCTTGCTTAAAGCTATAACTAACAATTCTAGGGACCAGGGCAAGTTATGACAAATTCTCTTGAGGGAGAGAAACCTCAAATCTCAGGACATAAGACCTTGCTAGGCGAAAGATTCAGGACACTACTGTCCCAAACACTCACCCTGTGGGCAAAGACTTCAGGCTGCCACTGGGGAAGCTGCCATGGTAGAAGGAACAGTCTAGGGCTGGGGAAGATATAAACTGGATTGTGAGCTCTGGCAGGTAAAAGCATAATCTTGTAACTTCCTACTTAAATTTTATCATTCTTATTAACTAGATGCTAGACACCCATCTCCTTCCTAACTGAAGGAGGATAGGCACTGTCAACACAGTCTAAATTTTGTCACCCAGGCCAAAAGATCCCAGGTACCCCACACTAAGTAAAACTATGGTTTTATTCATCTTTATATCCTCTACTGAGCATAGCATGGAGTCCTGCAAACAGCAGGTTCTCAATAAAGATTCATTGACTCAACTAAGAAATAATAAAGTCATCCTTAATGAATGTACTATGAATAGAAAAACTGGGCTTCCAATTCTGATCTTAAGAATAAACATATTTTTAAAAATAAACAAGAGGCTATATTAGGACTGGATTACTTATATGATGTAAGGTACTTGCCTCTGCCTAATCTTATAAAGTCATATTAGGCCTTAATCTATCTCCTTCAACAACAAAGTTAGTTGTTTTGCTTTGTTATTAAGATTTGCAACTAAGTTTCTTGGTAGTAAGACCAAGAGGGATTATTTTAGGTTAGAGATGGCACTTTGAGCACCTAAGGCCAACTGTAGTTTTCTAGTACTTCAGTGACTAATTATCTTTGCATAAAGTAGATTTTCAGTTTTGCATCCCTAGTTCATTCATTTGGATTTAATTCAACAAGCATCTATTAATCATATAGTATGCGCCCGGCACTGGGCTAGGCCCTGGAGACAGAAAGACTACAACAAAAACAATTATTGCCCTTTAGGAACTTAGTATCTACTGGGAAAAAAAACTATAGGTACACAGATCAGTAAATAAGACAATATAAACACAGAAAATACAAAGTAAGTTGGGTGGAAATGTTGAGGAAGAGATGAGGAGGGAAAACATTCTAAGCATGGCAGATAACTTGGAGAAGAGCATGTGGTCCAGAGATGGAACAGCAAGTAGGTCAGTTTGGTGGGAACCTAGAGGTCATGAGGGCAGTAATGTGAAATTAGTTTTAAAAAGTAGGTTGGAACCAGGTTGTAAAGGGTTTTAAATGCCAATCAGGGGAATTTGTATTTTATCCTAGAGACAACATAAAACCAAAGCAGCTTATTAAGCAGAAAAGTCATATAGTCAGACATGTTTTGGAAATACCAATTTGGTAATTCTGTGGAGGATGATTGGAGAGAGACCAGGCTACAGGCAGAGACCCATTAGGAGGCTGGGCAATGGTCCAGGCAAGTGGTGATGAGGGCCTGAACTAGAGAGATGTTGGCCATGTAAGTGGAGAGAAGGAGATATATGGGAAAGATATTGTGTAGATAGAAAAGCCAAGACTTGGCAACTGATCGAATATGAGGAGTAAGAGAGAGAGAGAAGAATTCAGGATGACTTGGGGGATTAGGAAAATTGTCCTATAAAGAATACTTTTATTTTAAGGAAGGTATTGTTAAAAATATTAATAATAGAATATAAAAAAATCTATAAAGCATAGGAATCACTGTGTCAACATCTATGGATTCAGAACTAAGAAAATCTACCTGAGACCTGCAGGTAAAAAGAAAAAAGACAAAAGGGAAAAATCCAAGATTATACAATATCATAGTTAAATCTCTCCTTATTTTTACTCATTGATTACAACTTTGGATTAAAGTTTATTTAATAGTTGTCTTTAATTTTCCGTGCAGTTTAACTTATCATTTGATACACAGGTCCTCTTAGTATCAAGCACTTATGAGGACCTCCTGCATAGGCTAAGGTTCTGAAGCAAAAGTAGCCTTTAGAAAATGAGTGATGTGGAATTTTGCTATCACACGACTTTTCACCTGTAATGTTCTTTGCCTTTCTTAAATTGCATTACAGTTTTACTAATGACAAATATAATGTCCAAAAATGATTTCATGACATACAATTCCCAAGGAAATTCTGCACAAAATATACATCAAGCCAACATTTATCAACAGGAACAAAAGTTAAAAAGTAGGTATCAAAGTATCACTAGTCAGAGTATAGTAACTTAATGCATTTGGGAGAAGCAAGTTCAGATCCTTATTTTTTTTTCTCAGTAGATCCATCCCCTTCCCAATCTCTACTTCTACATCCTCACCTTCATTTCCTGTCCTGGAGCCAACTACCTATCCTTTTCCAAGAATCCTTCCAGTCTTGGACCTCCCCCTTCTATATTCCTAGGTTTGGGTTCCTTACCTTCTGAATCTTCAGATAGTCCTTCCTTGACTAAGTCACTTCCTTTTCCCTTAGGAAATGAGTAGTCATGTGGTTCAGGGAAAAGGAAAATGGACCTGGGTTCTAGTCTTAGCTCTACTACTCACTGACTCTATGCCTTGGACACAGATAAGTCTTTTCACCTATAAAAGGAGGGGGTTGACCAAGATAATCTCTAAGGGTCTTTCTTGTTCTAATTGTCCATGAAATAATAGTACCTAGGTAGTCTTGAAGAATTTATTTGCTCTATGAAGTTGAGTAGGTCACTAACAGAGAGTATGCATAGGAGCAGGAAGGCTGTTTTTCGAAAGAAAAAAAGATTAAATCAATTATTTTTGTCCTCTGTTGTTTTTTGTCCACACCTGTGATTTAATTAATATAGGAACCACTTAGTGAGGAAGCGCCTTCTACTAGTGTAGAGAGACACCTGCTCACACCTTCTCTGCAACTTAGAGTCTTAGATTCGGGAGCCCTGAGAGTCAAAATGACTTGTCTGGGGTCACATAGCCTGTATATGCCAGAGGTAAGAACTGAACTTGGCTCTTTCTCACTCCAGCCTTGGTTTTATATACCTATCATGCAAAATTAAGTTGATAAAATATTTTTTTAAAAGAAAAACAACCATTCCTAGTCTTTCAGGATAGCAGTACTGCTGACTTGACTTGCCCATCTAGGAGAAAGAAAATGAACATAAAGTTCACTCCAAAGAAAATCATGTTGGGGTGGAATTATCTGTAACTTATCTGTCAAGGGAGACATCTTTGATGAGATTATCCTACATGAAGTCTATGCCAGTTATTCAACCTCCTATAGACTACATGCCCACCACAATTTGACTGTATTCTTGGCACTCTGGCTGACAAAATTCAAGTCAGCAAGTTGTTTTGCTTGTGAATGGGCTATAAAAGTACACCTAGAAACAGGGAACAAAAGTTTCTGAGCTTTGATGTTTTGAAATTGATGTTTTGGAAACACTTTAAAGCATTCCTATGGAAATTGCATTTTCTTAGAGTAAACTTTTGTTCCCAATTTTGTCATCAAAAATAGAGTTCTTTGAGGGTAAGAAGATGAGAATTACAACAGACATGCAAAACTTTAATTAAATTGTCAAGCTATACAATGGGAGGAATTTTGCATGTTGCTTCTGTCCTTTTTTAAGTGTATGGTATCAGAGACAGCTCAGATTAAGTATTTCTCCACATATAGGACACATATATAGTATGTATATCATGTATGTGTACACATGTGTATTTATATGTAACTATATATATACACACACACACATATATACATATATATATTTGTTGTTGTTGTTCAGATGTCTTCCAGTTGTGTCTGACTCTTCATTATCCCATTTGGGATCTTCTTGGCAAAGATACTGGAATACTTTGCCATTTCCTTTTCCAGCTCATTTTACAGATGAGGAAACTGAGACAAACAGGGTTAAGTGATTTGCCCAGGGTCACATAGTTAGTGTCTGAGGATGGATTTGAACTCAGGAAGAGGGGTCTTCCTTCCTGACTCTTTATCCAGCACTTTATCCATTGAACCACTGAGCTGCCATGTAGATATCCATTAAAAATGCACATAAACTGCCAATAGCTGATAATAATATCCAACCTATCTCCTCTATGCCCACATATATTTACCAAAAACAGGGAATCCCTCCGCCAAAATCTATCTTCAGGGGCTCAGACCTTTGCTCTTTGTAGTATGCCACCCTATCCCCTCTACAAATAATGATAAAAAGGAAACAGTTTCCACAGAAGCTATTCAAATGCAAATCACTGGATTGCAGGCTTTTAAACAAAACTGACCAAAAAACCACCATGGTCTCTCTGGCTATCAGAGACAAACAGAAAATGCCAGAATGTAACAGCTCAGGCTGGGGCAAACCACATTAAGTCTAACCTTTCTCCTCTAAAGAACATATATTAAGGAGAGAATCAAAGAATTTCAGCTTAGTCTGCTGACACTAACCTTACTGAGTCAAGTCAGGTAAGATGCACCTCACTTTACACAATAGACGTGTACTTGAAAAATTATGCCTAAATAATATCTGTGTAATTGAATCAAATTTTAAACCAGGTTTAAACTAGGTTTCTGTAAATCATAGACAACTTTATTAAAATGATTCCTTTCGATTAGGGTTTATTCATTCATTGTATTTGTATCCCTAGAACCTGACCCAGTGCCTGGCACATAATAGGTTTTTAAGAAATACTTGCTGATTGACTGAGGTGAGTCATTTCCTTTTAAATTACCTTCTTCCTATGGGAAGCAGGTTGTTGTAGTGGAGGCAGTACTGAACTGGTACTCAGAAGACCAGGGTTTTAGTCCTTCTTTTCTGACAGTAAGTAATTGTTCTTGGACCAGTTCATTGATCTAAAGTAATCTCTGACTTTTCTCTATCCCTGACCTCACATCCTGTATATGAGGTCATGTATTTAAAATTTCTCTTGAATCCATCCCCCTTGTCTATTCCTACTGTAGGAAGCCAAGTACAGTCACTCATTACCACCCTCCTGAACTACTGTAATAACTTTTCCACCGTCAATCTCTCTTACTATCCCAGCCTTTGTATACATAGCTAATAGCTAGCATTTTTTAAAGTGCCTTAAGGTTTGCAAAGCACTTTATGAATATTACCTCATTTTACCCAGAAGACAATCCTAGGAGGTAGGTGCTATTATTATTTCCATTTTACAGCTGAGGAAATATAGGCACAGGTGAAATGACTTGCCCAGGGTCATGCTACTAGTAAGTGTCCAAGTCAGGGTTTGAACTCAGGACTTCCTGAGCCCTCTCTCCACTGTAGCACCTAATTGCCTCTACAATTTATAAAGAGTTTTAAGGTTTGCTGAGTACTTTACCTGTTATCTCATTCTATCTTCACAACAGCCCTGTGAAGCAGTAGTTGTTATCCACTTCACAATGAAGAAAAGAGGCTGGGAGAGGGTATGACTTGCTCAGGGTCACACAACCAATTAAGTATCTGAGGCAGGATTTGAACCCAGGGTTTTTTGACTGCAAGTCCAGTATTCTATCCATTGTGCCACTTAGCTGCTCATATACTATCCAGGTCTAGTTATGTCATTACTCTTCTCAAAAGGCTTCAGTGGCTCCCTGATGCTTCCCAAGCAAAGTTAAAACTCTTCTTTCCTGACATTCAAGAACTTCCACAGCCTGGGATTATACTATCTAATTAGATTTATCTTATATTGTTTGACAGCTTCCTAATGTGTTTGTCCTATAATTTTGGGTATTATATCTACCTATGTTTGTGTCTTATCCTTCCATTAAACTGTGAGCCATATTTTATCAAAATTCTTTATCTTCCCTAGAACTTGGTATGATTCTCAGCACAGTAGAGTTTTAATAAATACTGACAGTGGTTATTTATGATTTTTGTTAATTAATTCTGAAATTATTTACCAGTATAACTAGTTTCTATTTATAACTTTTTTTGTTTGTATCATCAGTTTGGCCCTGAGAATCCTGAAGAATGGGGTATTGTACATATCATGTTCCAATAGCCAGGGTCATTGGAAAAGTTAAGGCTGCAGAAGGATGGAGCTAACTTCCCAGAGTTGTTTGTTCAAAATCTTGGACTGTTTATATCACACATGAAGCCAGGTCACATGCCCAGATTTTTTCCTATATCTCTTGGTTAAGGGATATTTCAGATATTATAACTGCCTTCTCACAAAGGTCCTTCTACCCCTATTGTTTTCGACAAGGCCATAAACCTTTTACTGATGGATTAGATAAAAAATTAACTAGTGGGAAACATGGAAAAACCTATATGAATATCTAATGCAAAGTAAGCAACATTAACAGCAACTACATTAATGTAAAAGGCAAGAACAACAATAATAAAACTCACAACTTCATGTAATTACAGTGATTAAGCTTGGTCCAAAGATAAGAAAATGTGCCTCTCTCCCTCTTTTGTAGGGGCATAGGACAAGGGATAGACAATCCTCTGTATGTTACCAGACTTTATTGATGTATTGGTTAGTTTTTCTGAATTTCTTTTTTTTTCACTTCCCTTTTCTCATTCTTACGGGGTTTACCTCTCTTGGTAAGGGAGGAAAGGAGGATGTATTTGGAAATGCAGATGATAGGAAAACATATATACATTTAAAAAAATTATCCTTTGGATACAATAAAGAAAACCATCTATGTTCACAGCACTTACCATAAATAAGGCATTTTCAAATCTGTATTTGTGTAAATGAGCAGCTGGATAGAGTGCCCAGCCTAGAGTCAAGAAGACCCCTCTTCCTGAGTTCAAATCTGGCCTCAGATACTTACTAGCTGTGTTACCCTGGGCAAATCACTTAACCCTATTTGTTTCAGTTTCCTCATCTGTACAATTAGCTGGAGAAGGAAATGGCAAACCACTGAATCCAAACTTCACAGAACAATTCCTTTTATTAAGGGATTTTTTTTCTGTGAAGTTTGAATTCAGTCAAAGGGCTGCACTTGAGGACCTAGAGGGTCACATGTGGCCTCGAGGCCGCAGGATCCCCCAACCCTGTCCTAGACCCTCACTCTATGATTTGGGGCTATTTCCATATCTCCATAGAACTTTCTGTACACAGAAGGATTGAGTTAAAGGAAGGGTAAAAGGTTTTTTTTTTTTATTGTATCCAAAGAGGTGTAATGTTATTGCATCACTTTTTTGTAGATTTGAATCCATCCTTACAGTTTTTAGTGAACCTAAAGCATCCCTGGGATGGTACTTTTATCCATTCTCTTTGAAATGTAATATGGTATAGTGTACAGAGTTCTGGACATGGAACAAGGAGACCTAGGTTTAAGTCATGGTCCTGCTATTCAGTCACTGACCTTGAACAAATTACTTTACTTCTCTGGTTGTTAGTTTTCTAATCTGTAAAAAGAAGGGATGAATGAAATGATCTATCCCATCTATTTCTAAGCTTCAAGCATTCTCTTACTCCCCTTTCTTTTCTTCTCTCCCTTTAGGTAGATACTGAAGCAAGGGAGAAGTGGAGCTAAGTCTTCAGTATTTGTAAGGACAGTTAACTATTCCAATTCTGCTACCTCTACCACTGCTGCCCTTCCTCTTTTTAGTTCCTTCCTCTCTCTCTCTCTCTCTCTCTCTCTCTCTCTCTCTCTCTCTCTCTCTCCCTCTCCCCCCCTTCTCTTTCCTTGCACAGCTAGTATATGTGCATAGAAAAAATCCTACCATTTCCAACATATCAGATTCCTCCACTTTCAACATCTCACCAGATTTCTCCATTCATTCGGCTATAATCCTAGGTAAGGGGGGAAATATGAGGAAATTTAAAGAAAGCTCTTTTCTACTCTATGCTTACAGAATACACACGCCTTGGCATAAAGAATATATCAGGCCCAGTGCCACTAGTTGAAAATAACAGTGAATCTTAGAGGCCTGAGAGCATTTTCATTTTTCCTTTCAATTCTGTATTCATCTTTCTATATTTTTCCAATTTTATTAATGACTTTGAGGTATATTTTCAATGTCAGATTATCACTAAAAGACATTATGTTGAAATTTAGTTCTGAGCCTTTGATAAAGGAGAAAAGTTAGTAATATTATCAACAAAGAAAATGAAGATTATTTATGACAGCATGAAAAATGCAGATGATGAAACAAGATAGAATTATGGGTATAGTTGGAGAAAGGTAAAAAGATGAAATTTGTACTTGACATGAAAAAAGAGTGGGAGGGTAGGAAGGGAGAGAGGGAAAAAAGAGGAGGATAGAAAAAAGAAAGGAAATAAAGGATGAAGTGGAAATGAAAGAAATTTAAGTCAGAAAGAAACAAAACATTGCAAATGGGAGAAATATCAACAGAAGCTTTATGATTATTAAGTGTTTTTTTTTTATAAATTACCTCATTTAATACTCATATAATAACAATCTTAGGATATGGGTAGAATAATAAGGATTACCCTCATTTTATAGATGAGGAAACTGAGGCTTATAGTTACCACAGTTAATAATCATCAGATCTGGAACTTGAATGATCTGACTGCAAATCCAGTGTTTCTTCCACTATACCACACTGCTGAACAGGAAAGAAAACCTGAGGAGTTAAAGTGAAAAAAATAGCCACTACATTTAGTATTCTGCACTACAGCAATGAGCATGAAAACAGAGTTTTTAAAAAATGTTGTCAAGTGAAAATAAGAGAATATTTGGCAAAACCTGGGTAGGAGAAAAAAGAGGGGAAGGAGTCAGATTTCAGACATTGTAGACAGAAGAGCTGGTGGAATTACTAACATCGATAGGAAACAGAGAGAACACAGTCTGAAAGATGAGTAGCTTTCTTTCTGTTGCTTGATGTGGCAATGAGGCACTCAAAAGAGTACAAATGGTTAAAAGAGAGGGAAATTTTTATTTATTTATTTATTTATTTATTTATTTTTTGAGAGGGAAATTTTTAATTCAAACATAGTAGCAACGGATAGAACATGTCTTAAGATCTCTGAACTACAGAACGTGGTCAATATAAGAAAGTAATCAGAGACTAAGCTCTGGGGGCCTTCCATCAAAACCAGAAACATGAAGAGTAAGTGAAGAAAGAATATATAAGAAAGGACAACTAAAGATTTTAAAAATAATATACGCTTAGTGATTTCTAAAAGTTTCCACTAAAGAATTTATTTATAGGTACTAAGATCTTAGAATGGCTAGTAGACAAAGACCTTGTATAAGTTAGAGAAAGGAAAAATACAAATGCATAATTTGTAAACTTTGGGAAAGCAGTAGCATTGGATAGCCTCCACCTAGTACACTAGGCAAATTTCCATGATTCTAGGCTTCCTCCTCCCCTCCCTTGTTCCCTACTTAAAAGTGCAAAAGTATAGATTATTCCATGGACCAGCAAGCAGAAGTCTGGGAGTCCCATGGGTGAGTCTAACCACAAACAATGATTCTTTATGATCTGTATATACATTATTTAATGTAATTGGTGTTAATAAATTTTAAATAATTAGTGCAACCCCTACCTGAAGCATGAAGATAGTAGTCTTGAATCATAAAAGTGGAAAAGAATTGAAAAGGTCATCTATTCTACTTTCCTCCTTATTCAGGGCTCCTTAAACCCTCCTAGAGAAAAATGACTTTTGGTTACCTTTCAACTTCTAGTGATCAGTTCAGCAACAGCTTTTGAAGATTCCAGGTGAGTGCACTATAATGATTAACAAATAGCACATCCAGACCATGGGTTTAAGTATGCACAATCCAAATAGATTTACAGATAGAACTCTTGGGACGAGAACTATCTCAAAATAACTGACAAAGAGTAGATGATACATTTCCTTTTCCTTTCAGTTCATCTTAGACATAAACATGAGCGTTACAAGGTTTCACGTAATTGACACCCAGAAACTTCATTACCATTGTAATCTTTTTAAAGAGCTTTCTTTTGAAAAGCATCGATATCAAGGACATTTACACCTTTTGCTACAACACAAAAAAATTATCACAGTAACAACACAGAAGAGGTTTATAAGTATCCTCTCCCTTGATTTTAGTTCCCAGATGATATCCCTTCAATTAAGGAAAAACTCTCACTCTATCCACCTCAGAACAAAAGCTTGAACCCAAGTAGATTGGCCAAATCTGATTCCCAAGAAGGGCGCTGCCTTCCAAGATCGAAAGCTACATATAGTGTAGTCAGCCACGAAGAGGATAGTATAAAATACAGGGACAATCTCACGTACAAGTAGAACAGATGGTTGGTTTCCTGTAAACTATGAATGATATGCCTCAAAACATAAACCTCATCTGATCTGACTACCTTTAGACTACCATCTAACAATGAGTTAGATAAGCAAGGTGGAGGCATTGTCTCTAGAAAGTCCCAGTTAATATGCACCAATGGTTACATGACACATGAACCACTATCCTTCAGTAGGAAGAGTAGATGATTTGGAGTCAGAAGAATTGGGTTAGAATTCTGTTTTCACCATTTACTATCTATGCCACTTTATCTCTGAGTCTGGATTTCCTCAGCTGTGAAATGACAAGGAGGGGAACTGGACTAGATGATCTTTAAAGTCCTTTCCAACTCTAAATTTATGATTCTGTGACTGACTCCCACGTTACCATGAATAATTTTGTCCTTCTATCAAGTTAACACCTGTTCCCTGAGAGGATAACATATAGGACTGGTAAGTTTGGGTGTGGGATAGGAGAGGGATAGGGACACTGACAAGTCCTAGATGGCCTGTGAACAACTAAGGAGGCCAAGACTCAATATGAAATATAGGGCCTAATGGAAAATTCTAACCCTGTGTGTCTTGGGAGAAGGAGAACCAGAAAACAACTTATCCAGGATTTTGCTAACTGCCAGTTCTGATAGCATGGTAGAACATGTTTCCTCCCCCTGCAGCTACAGGGCCAGGTTTAGATGCAAAGGCTCTTGAGCCATCCATTACCTTCTCTGGGGTCAAAGACTGACATTCAGCAAAGAGTTTTTATGAACTGGAAGGTGAGGATGACTTCTTGGAAAGAAGACACCATATATATCACAGAGGCTGTGTACTAAAGGGCACATAATGACTTTTAAAATCACACAGGTAGAAACAGAACAATACCAAACAGAATTAAAATGATTTCATTTCTAAAGTGCTTTAAAGGTCTACCAAGTTCCTTCCTTGGAACCACCTCCTGAGGTATAGATTATTTTTTTTTTCATTTTACAGATGAGGAAACTGAGGCACAGAATAAGGCAATTCATCCAAAATCACAGGCTATTAATTTGAGGAAAGGAGACTTGAACTCGGGTCTTGTGAAACCCAAGACCAGTATTTTTTCCACTACAGACAACCCATGCCCAAATTCAGTAGTTTCATGAGACAAGGTCGCCACAGAAGAAAAATGAAGTGTGAGAAGAAAGAGGGAGGTGGAGAAGACACAGTTCCCATACTAAAAAGGTCTTGGTGGGGGGGCGCAAAGACTAACCCCGTGATCATGATTGGAAGCAAGTGCACTCGTGTGAGTCTGGGGGAGGGGTGGGGGGACAGACAGGCAGGCAGGCAGGCTCTTGGTAGGTGATTAACCTAATGCCGTGGGAGTGGGTGCACAAACGTCTGGGGGTGTTGGGAGGGTGGACATGCTATTTCTCCACTTGCCCGCGAAGAGCTGGGCAGGAGACAGCCGTCCACGGAGCGCTCGCAGGCAGTGGTCACCAGCTCGGACCAGGAGCGTGTCCTCGGCGCGGTGTTCCTGGGGCTGTGACTGCGAGGGGCCGTGCACGGTGGCCAGGCTGCCGCCCGCTCGACGGGCACGTTACTGCCCTCACACACCCCCAGTGCGGGGCTCGAGCGCGGACCCGCGGTCACCCGGCAGGGCAGGGCTGGCCGGGTCCTTGGGGTCAGCGAGGGAGGGGCTGGAGCGCCGGCCCCTGCCCGCCTGGGGGTGTGCGCACGCGCGTGTAAGAGACCCCTCCAGGGGTGGCGAGAGCGGGGGAGGGGGGCTGCTCCTCTGCCGCCGCCACCTCCCCTTGGGCCCCCAGGCTGGCCTGGGTCGGGGCCCCGGCGCTTCCTCGCGAACTCACCATGTCTGGCCGCGTCTCTGGAGCTCGGGGCCCGGAGGAGCGAAGGGATGCGCTGTCCAGGGTATCCAGCCTCCCTCTGTCCTGCGCGCGGCAGGCGCGCCCTCTATAAGGTTTTCCACACGCGCGCACACACGCCCCAGAGCACGCCCAGGCACACAGACTCACACCCACGCCGCTCGGCTCGGCCTGGCCTCCGCCTCCCTTTCGCGCCTGCCTCCCTCCTCTCCCGCCTCTCTCGCTCCCTCCCTCCCTCTCTCGCCCTCGCGGCCCCGAGGCTCCCAAGGCTTCCCCTCACGCTCGCACTCCGCTCCTGCCGCGCCCTCTAGGGAAGGGAAGCCGGCACTGCAGGCACCGGGAGGAGGAGGAGGGAGCGAGGCTAGGGAGGGCGGGGCAAGAGGAGGGGGCGGGGCCGAGGAAGAGGCGACGCCTGCCCGCCCTCCCGCCAGCCCTTTACTCTCTGACCAACAGTTTCAGTTACACCTTACCTTACCCCTTTTGCGGCGGCCGTCGCCTTCCTCGCCACTGGAGGTCTCCGGTGCCCCGCCACCGCCCCCTCCTGGACGGGCGGAGATTCGCAGCGAAGGCTGCTCCACCACGAGTCCGCGGCTCGAAGGACTCTGAACCTACTCCAAAGAGAAAAGACAGCGGTCGGCTGGGGATCGTGGAGGGGGAGCAAGAGAAAATAGGTCTGTGTCGAAGATGAAGCGATTGCTTCTCTTGCTTTTCCCCCCTCTTCTTCAAAAGCAAAGTGGTCGGGAAAGGGTCCCTCTTCCATCAGATTATTCTGGTTTGGGTGTTTTCGTTTTGCTGATTTGCTGGGGGTGGGAGTGGGCTTTCTGTGCCTAGTGGAGCACAAAAGTAACAGTACGAGATGCACTCAAAAGCACGACATTTGTTCTGCATCCTAAATCCAGCCAAAAACTAACCTGACGCCTATTTAATCTCAAACCCAGTGCCGGACACTTGAATTGACAAAGCATACCTCCCTACCCTAGAGGTTACTCATGGCTTAACTATGGTGATATCTGAAAGAATCTCAGATTCTGAGTTTTATGTTTCATATCTGGTGAAAATGTGAGTTTTAGGGAACACATGTTTGGAGGAGTTGGAAACATATCTCTTTTTTTTTCCTTTTCCTTTATTTTTTCCCCTTTAAAGCCTAAAAACTCAGTCTTATTGTACTTATTGTACAGGCATTTGAGTAATTTGGTTCACGAAGGCTTATGAGGACCACCATACCTAACCATCTAGGCATACAATAAAACTGCATGCCTAGCATTCTTGCAACTGGGTCAGCTGAAGTTATAATCTCAGAGTTGCTTGTAACAAAGCATCGTTTGAGTCTTTGGAGCCTACTGACAAGAATGATATCCTGTGGTTTCTGAGCTGTAATAAATTGTCATATGATCACCTTCTTTGCAGTCACACTTTATCTTTTTCTTAGTGAGTACCCAGCAGCAGGTATATATTTGTTAAAAGAGGTGAATGTCTTTATGACCATCAATAGATTATTTTAGATATATTAGCTCAATGTCACAGAATCTCAAACGCTAGGATTCAACCCAAAGGATTCAGCAACCAATTTTCTATATAGCATTAATATATTTTCTAAGAACAAAAATTCTCCCAGTTTTTGTGGATATCCAGGTTATAAAGAATCTGGGTGTTAATGTCCTGGTGCCTTTAGTCTGGCATGACATAATGCAAATACTTTTGTCAATTGCATTCTCAAGGACAATTTCATTCTCCTCCTCTACAGCTGTGAAAAATAACCAGCCTGCAAACAGTCAGGTTAAAAGATGAGTTGATGTGTCACATCATGAAAACTTAATGCATGGAATGAACTTATATTTTTAATTCAGCTCTGTGCTCTTCTTATTAACAGAACTACCATACCACCATCTTCTACTCTATTCACCATTGTATTCTCATTATACACACCCAATTGTAGAGCCAGACTTCAACTATAAGTTACCTACATTTTATCTAATCATTGAAACACTTTGTGGACATAGCATTATTACAAAAAAAAGTAATTAATTCCGTGAACTAGGGTTTTAATTATCCATCATTCATTTAGTAGATAAACAAGGAAATGAATATATAGGAACAAGCTTCTTAAACACACAGAAACTGGAGCCCTATAGAAGATTAAGATAAGGTAGAATACAAACTTTTAAATATTTAGTAATAGTAATAAGTAAAGATCACAATTAATATAAAGTTTTATCAAATGATTCAACAGTCACATGTGTGACTATGCAAAGTAAAGTTGTCCTTCAGTTGTATTCAACTCTTTGTGACCTAAGAGATCATAGTGCTCCAATACTGTCCAAGGGTTTGTCTTGGCAAAGATACTAGAGTGGTTTGCCAATTCCTTCTTCAGTGGATTAAGGCAAGCAGAGGGTAAGTGACCTGTCCAGGGTCTCACAGGTAGTAAGTAGGCCAATCTGAACTCAGGTCTTCCTGACTCTAAGTCCAGTGCTCTATCTACTAAACCACCTAGCTTCCTCAAAGTAAAATTATCACTAGCCTAACCCTAGAATTTTAGAACAAAAAGTAAAGGTCATCTAGTTTAATTACTTCATTTTACTGATTAAGGAGACTGAGGCCATGAAAATAGGGACTGGGGCACTGGCTTCCTGTCTCTTACTCTCTTTCCACTGCAACATGATTCCTCTCTAATTCTTGTAATCTAGATAAAGTGGATCCAATGCAAAATTGTGAAATGGTTGGTCTGTCTTCAACATAGTCAGATTTTCCTTTCTTTTATTTTTCTTCCTTCTATGGCATTCCCTTGCTCCTTTAGGCATAGAAAATTTTGTGCCATCAGGTCTGGCCATCCCTCCCACCCACCTCCAAGTTCCCATGAAAACAATATCAAGATGAATAGTAAAACAAACTCACATGACCTGAGGCAGAAGGGACCAAGAGGCCAAGTAGCCCAATCCACCCTCTAAAATAACATGGAAAAACAAATTGATAAACTGTATAAATGTCAGATATAAATTAGATAGCATTTGTGCCTGATTACAAACATCAGTGTTAGTGGGTTTCATGTTGAAGAAGGTATTAAAATATTTGGGTGTCCAGAAAAAGAAAATAATTAGTCATTTATTACACCACTTTTATCTTGGTGGGTAAAGCTATGTGTAAGAGGTAAGATTTAAGGGCTTGAATCTCCCAAGAAGATTAACAAATCATGTTCACATCTGTTGCTTTGGCTACTATCAGTATTGGATACTGTTAATCAATTTCAACAACACACTTGACATGCCTATTAACCCTCTCATTGCACTTGAGGTCATGTCCATATGTTCCTATATGGGAACTGGGCCATCTTACTAATTTTTTCTGCACAGCGGATCAGTTTGATTGTATAGTTAATTCTGGGTTTAGACAGCTGAAAGCACTAGAGATCCCATTTTTTACATTCAAGTTTTAATCATTTCTGTAACATGACCTTCACAACTTACTTTCCTCCACTACTTGCCTTTCATGTAATTGTTGTGTACTGTAGTTTTCATATATAAAAGTGTGTGTGGGATTATGATTTGATTCTGACTCCTAACTCCAGCTAACTAGTTGATATAATCACCGAAAGTAAGGGACAGATAACAGACTTAACCAGGCATTAATATGCTAATGAAGTGAAAAGGCCTGTCCTATTCCATGTTATCTCCTCTACTTAGTGGAAAGGAGGTCTCAGATTGAATTGGAAGGCTAGCTGTTCATTTGCTGGAAATAGTTTGCCCACAGTCCTGGAGGCCTTTAAAATGCTAATCTTTGTGAGAAACATAGGAGATGTAAAAAAAGAAAGATGTTAATAACTTTTTTTTTTTGGCTAAGCAATGGGGTTAAGTGACTTGCCCAGGGTCACACAGCTACTAAGTGTTACTATGTGTCTGAGGCCTGATTTGAACTCAGGTCCTCCTGAATCCAGGTCTAGTACTCTATCCACTGCACCACCTAGCTGCCCCCAATAACATTTTTTTTAAGCTAAATCTGCCAAGCCCTGCAGACAGCAAAGTAGTTAGAGCATTATAGGGATTAGCTTTGTAGAAGTCATCCCTATTTGTCTACTAGATAGCAGCAGGTGTGAGAGGAAATTTTCTCTCCATCCCATCATCAGCTGTGATATCTAGCAGATGTATTACTCTACCATTAGGAGAGACCAGATCCAATAGGGAGCAATTTGGAAAGTTGAGTAGTTTAAGATAGAGATCAAGAGACACACTCTCCAGAAGTAAATACGTATGTATAGAGACAAGCAGCCTTCAAAGTAGGAGCAGCTTCAAATGAGTGAGACCTCAGGCAAAAGAGAAGAAAGTCAACTATGGATTCCAGAGATAATGAGCCCTGGCTATTTAGAGTTGAACTTCAGAGAGGAGTAGACCAGGGAGTCCAGGTGAGCAATCTGCCCGGCAGAGACAATGAGCCCAAGAGGGAGCAGCATGAGAACATGATGGGAAGGAAGAGAACATTAGGCCTTGCAGTATTGGAGATCACACATGTGGCCTTAGCCACGTGTGTTCCCTATGACTGTGCTGAGTTCACTATCAGTGTACTCTAAGTTTGTACCCATTTTTACCATGGATGATGTGTGAATTTATGAGAATATATCCAAGATTCATGAGGAGGAATTGTTTTGTAGCTACTGTCATTAACAATGCCATCTTAGTAAATGTCTTTGCTTTGAGTTAATTGTGTCTTCTGGCTGACTATTAAAGGTTAGCACCTCACTGCGTGCTTATGAGCTGGAGTTTTGTAGTTTCAGAATTCATTCCCATAGTACCTTTGAACTTAAGATAGTAGCTGGGGGGGGGACACAACCTTCAAGTGTGAATTCAAGCTGGGTGTGGGGTGCCAAAGATAGTTCCTAGAGAGTGTTACAAAAGGTCAAATTTTAAAAATAATACCTTCAGTGGGGTATTGAGGGCATTATTATTTCATTGAAGATAAATTTTTGTTCATTAAATGCTCCTAAATCCCTAGAAAACATTGCCTCATAAAAACATATTATAAGGAAAGAAATCTTTAATACAGACCCTTTTAATTGTAATTCATTCATTATATTGTGCTTTCTACTAGAAATGAAAACCTTCATTTGGATTTTAAAACACATTCAAGGTCATTGGAAATTTTAGCCTCACTAACAAAGCTGTCTTTGGCAATGCACCAAATTGTTATAGCCCAAAGAGCTACATCTAGTCAAAAAAAGGGCTCAGATTCATTTCTTTTGAGAAAGGCTGACCATATTGCAGGGAGTCCGAGAAAATAGGGAAAAAATAAGGGAAAATGTTGTTATATACATGTATTGTTGGCATTTTGTGCTAAAAATGCATTTACCTTTTTCTTTCTTTCAGGAGAAAGGACTGGGAATCACTTAGAAACATCCAGATATAATAAAAAGCACAGTGGACTTTAAAGAGTCATAAGACCTGCATTTGAGTCCCACTTCTACTATTTATTAGATGTGTGACTTTGAATAAGTCAGTTGACCTCTTTAAGTGTCTCAGTTTCCTCATCTATAAAACAGGAATACTGCTATTTGCACTATGTATAGTAAAGTATTGTTATGGGGATCAAATGATATAATAATCTATAAGTGCTTTGTGAAGGTTGCCATATAAATTTGAATTGTTATTCTGTGACTTCTTGAAAACTGCTAATTGGAAAAGATTAGCTATGAAAATAACCTTTTGAATTTTCTTTAAAAAAATGTTTTTGCTTATTATACTAGTGCTGCACCCTAGGAAGTTGTCCTCCTCTTTTTAAATGATTTAGAGAAATTAATTTCAACAGGAGTTTCCAACCTTTATTTGACAGGGAGATATTATGGTCCTTTACCTAAAAGTCTCATGATTGACCAAGAGAGGTGAGAGGGCTGATGAGGCAAGACCATTTTAATGGGAAAAATTAAATGGCACTAGACACATCTACCTTTCTCTGTCAGTTAAGAATGATTTGCCTATACTCCTCTCTCCATACCTTTCCCCCCCAAATGGCACAAAATCTTGAAATTAAAAATAAAAATGAATTTAAAAATGACCTGAACTATCATTTTATAGTTTATGATGTTCAGGTGATTTACACCCTGACTAAAGGTTAAAGGATTTGAACATTTCAAGAAGTCAGTCTGAAGAAGAATAATTAGTTAATTAGAAGAACTGGGAACCTATGCAAACATATATCCCAATTCATTGCTGTTAACTATTAAATCTTAACACATTAATCAGCAAAGACCTGAAGTTAGAATAATCCTAATGAGGCAAAAATTTATTTATTTCAAAAATTTATCTCATTGGAACACTGTGAATAGATGCTATTGCTTCCAGAAGAAATAGAGATTCCTAACTGAGGATTTGATATTTGAAGGGTCTATTTATCAAGCATTTACCTAGAGGCAGCTGGTGGTGCAGTGCATAGAGTGCTGAGCCCTGCCTCAAGAAGACCTGAGTTCAGATCTGACCCTGAACACTAGCTGTACTATGTCTCTAAGGTAAGTCGCTTTTTCTCCCCTTGCCCAGGGTTGTTGTGAGGATCAAATAAGTTAATATTAGTAAGAAAAGCTCCTGGCACATAGTAAGTACTCTACATCCCTTCCCTTCCCTTCTCCTAAATATAGCCTTAGAGATCATCCCTATCATTTTATAGCTGATGAAACAAATGTAGAAAGTTGAAATTACTTGCTCAAGTCACACCACTAGTTAAGAGGCAGAGCCATGATGACTTGGACCTGAGTCTGAAGAATAGTCAAGATAGAATATGAACTCCTTGAAAATAAGTATTGCTTCCTTTTCTGTCTTTTCTGTCCCTGGTACCTAGGACAGTGCCTGGCAAAGAGGAGGGGCTTAATAAATGTTTATTGACTGGCTTAACTGATTGACTGATTAAACCCATGTTGTTTTTCATATTATTGCTCTAATTACTGTCAAGTACATATAGTAATTGTGACCAAGAGCAAGTCACTTAACCCCATTTCCCTCAGTTTCCTCATCTGTAAAATGACTTGGAGAAAGAAATGGCAAACCACTCCAATATCATTGCCAAGAAAACTCCAAATGGGGTCACAACTGAAAACGATTGAACGACATATAACAATGTAAATTTTATCAATCTATCAAGGAGCTGAGACTTCATTAGTGAAAAGTTTTTGCACTTAGGCAAATTAGAACCTATCAACAATTCAGTAGATAATGCATCTAGTAAGCAATGAGAAAGATTAAAATTTTTCATCGGAGAAAAATAATTTTAAATTTTTAAGTAAGTTAATTTAAATTAATCTCAGGAATATTTGAATCAAAGCATAATTAATTCCAAGTCTACATAAATTATTTGTAAAAATAGAGGAAGAAGTCATCCTTTCATCTGTTTTATGAAACAAATATGCTCCTGATACCTAAATCAGGGAAAGTTGAAACAGGAAAAAGATAGACCAATATTTCTAATTAATATTGATGCAAAAATCTTGAATAAAATATTAGCAAAGAGGATCCAGTAAATTCTTCAAAAAATTATACCATATAATAAGGTAGGATTTTATGCCAGAAATGTAGAGTTGCTTCTTCATTAGGAAGATTATGAATATAAGTGAACACATTAATAACAATTGTTTTAAAACCACATGATTATATCAGTAGATTCAAAAAGAGGTTTTGAAAAATACAACAGTCATTTACATTTAAAAACATAAGAAAACATTGGAATAAATTCATCTTTCCTTTAATTGGTAAATTATAACTATTAAAGACCAACAATTAGCATTATTTATAAAGTAAAAATTCTAGACTCCTTTCCTACAAGATTAGGGTTAAGGTGAGGATGCTTATTGTCACCAGTATTATTTTAAAATGGTTCTAGAAGTGCTAGGTATAGCAATAAGAAAAGGAAAAAAAATAAATTGAAAGCATATGGTCAAAGAGGAAATGAAATTATCACTACTTAAAGATAATATGATGACTTAGAGACCCCTAGAGATGCAATGAAAATTAATTTAAATAGACAAAAACTTCAGTAAAGTAGCAGGATATAAAATAAACACAAAAAATTCACAAACTTTTCTGTATATTACTAACAAAATCCAACAGGAAAAGGTTGAAAAGAAATCCAATTCAAAATAAATACAGATTTTGCATAATATCTAGAAATTCATCAACTCAGAACTTATAAGAATATAAATTTTTAAAACTTTACAGCAATAAATAAAATCTAATTAATTGAAGAGATATTAGTTGCTTATAGTTGAGCCATTCTAATATAATAAAAATGATGATACTATGCAAATTAATATGCAGAATTAGTGCCATTGCTATCAAAATGCCAAGGGGTTATTTATCGATCCAGATAAAATAGTAACAAAGTTCATCTAGAGGAATACAAGGTTGAGAATCTTAAAAGAAATAATAAGAAAAAAATGAGAAGGAGGTCTAATCAAACCTAAACTATAAAGCCATAATCATCAAAACAATTTGGTACTGGCCAAAAAATAGAAAAGTTGATCCATGTATAAAGTTGTCTTGCCATTACCAAAGAGATTAGGACATTGGTCAATACTAAGATAAAGTTACAAGTAGAACAGATGAATAAAACAAGATTCAGAAGCAATTGAACATAGTGCAATGTTTGATAAACCCAACAAAACATACTACTAATGTGAGAATTGCCATTTTGACTTTATCCTCATTTGATCCTTGAAACAATCCTGGAAATAGGTTCTATTATCCCCAGTTTACAAATGAAGAAACTGAAATAAACAGAGGTTAAATGATTTGTCCATGGTCACACAGCTGGTAAATATCTGAGGCTGGATTTGAATTCAGGTCTTCCTGACCCCAGGCCTAGCACACTATCCACTGTGCCTCTTAGCTCTTTAGACCAATATCTTATGCTATAGAGCATAATAAACTCCAAATGTATGTGAAAGGTCATATAATTAAAAGAGAGAGTATGGATGAAGGAAAATATCTTCATAACTATGGATAGGGGGTGAATTATTATCTAAAAAATAGAAATGATCATAAAAGATAAAATGGACAATTTTGATTATATAAAATTGAAAAGCTTCTCCACAAACAAAATAAATGCATTATGAATCAGAAGGGAACCAAAAAATTGGGAAAATTTGCACAACAAATTTCTCTAATAAAGGTCTAACATCTAAAATATGTCAAAATGGATACAAATATATAAGAATAAAAGCCATTCCAAAATATGTAAGTGGTTAAAGAATATGAACAAGCAGTTCTTAAATAAAGAAACCCAAGCTATCTACAACCATGTGAAAATAAAATGTTCCTAATCACTAATAATAGGTTTTCACCTGCTGTTGAAATTAACATTGGGCAATTCATATTATTGCTAGGAACAAATAAAGCATGGGTGTATTATGTTGCTACATGAAAGCTAATAACTGTGATAAAGATGCCCTCAGGAGAATGAATCTTTGTTTCACAGGATTTTATGATCTGAGATTTGAGCATGTATTCAGATTCCAAATGCAAAGCTCTATATTCATAAGCATAAATGAATGCTTATTTTTCACTTACAACTTTGGGTTACCTTGTGGCTCTGTTTCCTTCCATTAGTGCAGATAATAAAAAAACTGAAAGTATTAGAAACGTTTCCCTCATTTAGATGTCAAAATTCTAAAAGGTGGCAAATTTATATTCTCTTCTACTAAGGAACCAAGAATTACATATCTTGACTAAATGATCTCCTATAAGATCCTTTCTAATCATGAGATTCTCTTTTTCTAATTTGGGGTTTACATTTCATAATTTTAGATCTGGGTGACTTTAATTTTTATATCACCTTTAGGAAGAATTAAACAAATAGACTTGTTTGTTATTATTATTTTTTGCTGATGCGAGGCTAGGGTTTCTGAGTAATCTAAGAGAGATCACACCCAAAAGATATTAGTCTATTTTAAACCATTTATTCATTGAGTTCAAAAGGCAGCCATGCCACTAAGGAAAATCTAGCAAATCCAAGAAAGGTACTATGCATTAACATGAAGCAGAGTATTCTAGGATTTTAACTCTGATTCTTTTACTCCAATGGTTAGTCTGTCTACTGACTAGCATTGTGCTGAAACAGATAAAATTGTGTGCAATCAGCAGGAGTCTATGTTAGCAAGGTCCAAGATTGTGCCATACTTGTCTAGACAACTGGATCTTAGAGAGTTGGAGGTAGGGGCAGGGAGAATGAGATTGAGGCTAAAGCAGCTGAAGAATTTGTTTGAAACAAAGGTCAGTGGACATGATGACTTATTTCTGTTAGTTATGATTGGCTATAAACTCTTGCACCACTAATTCCAGCCATTAGAGTTTTGTCTCTTAATAAAAGAAGTTATCACTGTAAAAGCAAAAGAGCATTTGAGCCCAAGTTCAACTGGAGATTTTATGAGTTTAACACAGTTCTTAGATAGGGGAAGACAGGAGTGGTAATCCTAATGAGAAACATTGGTAAGATTGGAGGATGGCAATCAAATGAGCCAGTTTTAAAAATAGTTATAATTGTCTCTTAAGGATTTCTAAATCTTTCCCTATACCACCAACTTTATTTCACACACTATGACCTAACTCAAAATTTTGGTTGTCATATTGATATTGTCGTTATCCTCTATATACAGTAGAGGACATATTGAAACAATGAATGAAAAAACATTACTATTTGTCAGACAGCATGCAAAGTGCTAAGAAAACTAGGGAAACCTTTATGAACTGGTGCAGTGAAGTTGAGTAGAACTGGGAGAAAAATTTTTACAATAAAAGCAGCATTGGACACATTGAATGAATGAATGAAAAATCACTTATTATATATCAGATACCATGCAAAGTGCTAAGAAAACTAGGGAAACCTCTATGAACTGTTGCAGAGTGAAGTAAGTAGTACTAGGAGAAAAATTTATACTATAAAAACATTACAAAGAATAACAACTTTGAAAGACTTTATAAGTTTGATCAATACAGTGAACAACTGTAATTCTAGAAGACTAATGGTGAAATATACTACCTGTTACTTGACAGAGGAATGATGGGCACAAGTACAAAATAAGATATACATTTTTTGGAAACATCCAATGACTAATTGGATGTTTGCTTGGTTATGCATGTTTTTAAGAAGGGCTTTTCCCTCCTCTCTCTTTTTCCAATGGGAGTAGGTGGGGGAAGGGGTTAGGGATAGAGTAGCAAAAAAGAAAAAAAATTTAAAAGGAAATGGGGGTCATTAAATTTTTTTTGTCTTTTCTTTAACATAGAGAATAGAAGGAAGGCCAAAAAGAAGCACAGATGAGCCAAATAGCTTTGAAAGCTATTGTTATATACTTTAAAAGAAAAGTCAGATGTACAATTATGTATAGAGATCTGCAGAATCATGCATGAGATATTCTATTCTGCTATGTATGTGAAAATGTCTACTTTATTTGGTGTTTATTAGTAAAGTTCAGAATTTTAAAAAAGATATAAGAGGCTATATAAATTTTCACAAACTCACTCACTCACTCACTCACTCACCAGTGAGGATGGTTCAGCCTCAGGGTGAAAATTCCAGTCCCAGAAATGTTTTCCCTTCCTTCCTCTGACCATCCTTTAAGGCCTAGTTCAAGTCTTTGCTTTTGCCAACTCTTCTACATACTACTCGAACTCTCCTTGCTCTTAGCCAGAACTCCTAAGTCATGTAGCATTTGGTTGTTCTCTGTTTGAGATCTACAAGTGTTTATGGCAATGTAAGAGGTAGTAGTATAGCCCACCTTCCCCTAGAACTGCTCCAACAAGGATCTAAGAAGGATAGAATAACTAGTGATTGAGAAATAGAAGGAGAAACTATAATGGGTCATCTTTCCACCTGCAGACAAGTGACCAGGACAGAACTGTGGAACAGAGGTGGGCCAGGATCACAGACTCAGTCCTCAAAGCTTCAGAGCCAAGCCAGCAACACAAGGATGCCCAGAGATGATTTCGGAATCAGCCCCAAACAAGGCCAAAGGCACAGGGTCTTCCAGAGGGGCCAGATAATTAGACTAGAAAGGGGTCACTCATAGCATATTGTGAACTCAGTCCCTGTCCCAGGACAAGAGCAATGGCATCTACCAGGTATTAAAGGCTCAGTTCTCAAAGTTTTCAGCCAGGCCAACAATGCCAGGTTGTCCAGAGTAGGTCACTCAACCCAAGGCCCAGAACTGGTCCTGGCCAGCAGCATTTCTCACAGTGCCTGGTACATAGCAGGTGCTTAGTACAGGTTTTGATCTATAGTAATCTCTTAATAAATTCTTGTTTCTTTCTTCCCAGATAATGAGCAGATTATGGCCTGAGTCCCAAGCAGAGAACAGTGCTAGGCAAACAGCACCCCTGGAGTTGACTCAGCTCCCTTCATTCAGAACAGGGCTAGACCAGCAGCTATGTGAGCCTTCCAGTTGACCAAAGCTAGGACCAACTACTGTGTACTGGAGTGCCATCTGGGTGTGTCTGCAGCTGTAGCGACTAAACACAAACCACAGTCTGTCTAGAACTGATGTGACCATACCTTTGAATTGACTGACAAGGGCCTGCTGAAAGTATACAGCTCTCTGGCTCGAGCTGTCCCTGTGATCCTATAAGAATATGGCAAGTGATACTCAAAAACAGTGGCAGGATCTTAGAGAAGACAAGCCAGTAACATACAAGGCCAATCTCTGAAGCGCACAGGGCCTCTCCCTAATGCAAAGTCCCAAAGCAAAGGCTGGAAGAATGAGTAAACAAACAAAAAAAAGGGACAAATTCCAGTTATGATGCCAAAGACACCTGAGAGGCAAACCCAGAAAAGAAAGTAACGCCAAAAACATCTTTTAAAAAAAACTCAAAGAATAACCCAGCTTGGCCACAAGATCAATTAGAAATCCTAAAAGAAATAAATTAAGGGTTAAAAACCAAAAGAGTTAAAATAACTTACTTTGAAAAACACTATCTTAAGCCACTGGAGATAAAAACGAGTCTTTACCTTCACAGAGCTTAAAGTCTACTAGGAAGGGGGTTCTTACCCTGAGGTTCCCAGATCCCTTATTTCAAGGGCCACCAAGAACTTGGATGGGGGAAAAATCCATTCTGTCTTTATTTTCACTGAACTGTAACAGAAATTTAGCATTTGATCCTTCCAGACCCACTAACTATCATTCTATATTTCTTCTGCCCTTGGCAGCTATACTCCTCAAAAATGCCATCTACAGTAGATGCCCTTCACTTCCTTTCCCCTTATGCTCTTCTTAACCCCTTACAATTTAGCATCTGACCTTCCTCTGAAAGTGCTCTCTTAAAAGTTACTAATGATTCCTTAGCTGCCAATTCCAATGACCTTTTCTCAGTCCTCATTTTCCTTGACTTCTCTGCATCCTTTGACACTGCTGATCCTGATACTCTCTTCTCTCTAGGTTTTCAGGACACCTCTCTTTCCTGGTTCTCTTTCTACCTTTCTGACCATTCTTTCTCTGTCTTCTTTACTGAATCCTCCCCCAGATTATACCCTCCAACTGTAGATATCCTTCAGGTTTCTGTCCTGGATTCTCTTCTCTCCTCCCTCTATACTGTTTTATTTGGTGATCACATCACCTCCCATGGATTTAATTACCTTCTCTCTGCTGATGATTCTCAAATCTATCTTTTTTACCTCAATCTCTGTGCTGAACTCCAATTTCTCATCTCTAATTGCCCTTCTGACATCTCAAACTGGATGTCTAGAAGACATCTTGAACTCAATTATGTCCAAAATGGAATTCATTATGTTTTCCCCTAAGGCTTCCCCCAACCCCTTGTATTTTCTCTATTACTGTAGAGACCACCATCATCCTCCCAGTGCCTCAGGCTCACAACCTAGGAATCATCCTGGATTCCTCACTATCTCTCACCCCTCATATCCAAGCTGTTGCCAAGGCCTGTTGATTTCACCTTTTCAATATCTTTCCAATATGCCCCCTTCTCACCTCTGGCACTGCCACCACTTTAGTGCAGGCCCTCATCACCTCACACCTTGATTATTGCAATAGCCTGCTGGTGGGTCAGTCTGCCTCAATTCTCTCCTCACTCCAATTCATCTTCCATTCAGTCACTAAAATGATTTTCCTAAAAGGCAGGTCTGATCATGTCACCCCCTACCAGTGGCTTCCTATTGCCTCCAGGAACAAACATAAAATGCTGTGTTCAGCATTCAAAGCCTTTCACAACCTAGCCCCTCCCTACCTTTCCAGTCTTCTTACACTTTACAGTGACACTGGCCTACTGGCTATTCCACAAACAAGACACTCCATCTCTAAACTCCAGGCATTCTCTCTGATTGTCCTCCACGCCTGGAATGCTCTTTCTCTTCTGCTCTGCCTACTGACCTCCTTGGCTTCAAGTCCCAACTAAAATCCCACCTTCTATGGGAAGCCTTCCCCAACCCCTCTTAATTCTAGTGCCTTCTTTCTCTTAATTATTTCCCATTTACACTGTATGTAGCTTACTTTGTTTATATTTGTTTGAATGTGCTCTCTGGCATTAGATTATAAGCTCCCTGAAGGAAAGGACTGTCTTTTGCCTCTTTTATATCCCCAGGGCTTAGTCCAGTGACTGGCACATAGTAGGTGCTTAATAAATATTTGTTGATTGATATCCCTTTAATTCTTTAAGAACATAATTCGTAGAAGAGGTTCATAGACTTCACCAGACTGCTAAAGGAACCCCAGAAAGATTAAGAACCCCAGGTCTAAGGTTCCCCTAACTTGCAGCTCAAAACACAAACCTGTTACCTATTAATTGCTTAATTCTACTTATCCAGTGCTTGTTACTGACTGATTTTAGCTCTTCCCCTGAAATACACCTATTACTAAGCTAGCCTCGTTTCTCTAATAATCAAATTGGCATTATTTTTACTTACCTTTGTCTTGGGTTATGTAAGTAGTTTCAGGTTAACTGCTCCTTTGTGTGTGGAAGGGGGAGGAGGAAAGGGAAGGGCGGTTAAGAGTGGGGAGGGGGGAGTCCAACTTCCTGACTGGACCAAAAAGATACTAATTTATAACTGGAACAATAATAAGAGTTACAATCCTGTGTGTAGATGAACTTAGTGGTGAGTGGGTGTGAGTGTAAGAGTGAAATTTTCTCACCCGGTGATTCTTCCTGTCATTGCTGACTGAAAAGGCAGATGGTGATATTCAATCTTCAACTGAAGTTTTATTTTCTAAAATGCTCATTCAACTGGTTAGTTAAAGGCAATAAAAAAAAGACAAAACAAAACAAATATACAAACAAAAAACCCTGTTGTTTTTTCAGGTATTCTCCTCAGCACTTTCATCTGCTGTTGAATTGATAATAGCTGTTTTTTTTTTTTTAAGTCAATCATAAACCTATAAACCGACACCAATATATAAAAGAACAAAAACAAAGGGAGCTAAAAATGAGATGATAAACATCTTGCTTTTTCTTATTCCTTTATTGTATTTCTGGATATTTCTTCCACCAACTTAGGAAGACCTCCGCAAAATAGGCTGGCCCAATTCTTAGAGGGCTAAGCTGTTTGGTAGGCTTTCCAAAATAGGCCACTACATGTTTTACCCTAAAATCCAAAACTTCATGCTAACCAAGAGGCCCAAGAGATAAATCTTCAATGCCTCTCCTCCTCTCCCACCATCCCCTTGCATGCCTAGCCAGAGGGCCTGGGCTTAATTGAACTTAAATAACTTACTAGCTAAATACTGTGATTTCAGGGTTTAGAGGAATCTCAAGCTCTTACCATTACCCCCCTTTGTTTCATGTTCATTCTGCCCAGACATGGTCTTCCTTTCTATTCCATCACCTAAGCATCTTCTGTATCTCCTGGTTGATGTCTAAAATTCTGTAGTTTGAGACTGAATTATTTATTTATTTTATTTTGTCATTGGGCATGGTAAAAGAATTGGATTTGAAACCTAATTCCAGTTCTGTCTCTAAGGATTATGACCTGGAGAAAAATCGCTACACTTAACAATAGCTAACATTTATATTTTACAGTAAGAAAATGTTTTACACTTACTTTTCTCATTTGCTCTGCACAACAATTTTATGAGATAGGTTGTATGGATTATTTACTCCATTTTACAACTGAGGAAATTGAGGCTCAGAAAAAATAAGTAAGCATTCAGTTAGTGTTAGATGAAGGATTAGAAATCCATCATCCTTTCCTCTACACCACATTGCATGACACTTTTCAAGACTTGTTTCTTCCTTTAAAAAAAAAAAAGGAATTTCAAGTTGATCTCTAAGGTTCTTTAATCTCTTAAATTCTAGGTTTATATGAAATCCCTTTGTGAGTAAAATCACATTGAAGACTTATGGGTCATTTACTCTTTAATGTAAAAGATGAGTATATCAGATATTTAGAGGAGGCAGATTTCAGAGGTAGAAGGTAAAAAAGAGCTATAGGGGGCCAAAAAAAAAAAAAAGGCAGAAAGGTGAGGTAGCCAGAAAACACTTTGAAGACAACAATTTTATCTCAGGCTAGCACTACTGGCAGGGACAGGACAAAAAGTCTGACATGAAATTTTGAGGTTGGTGTCTAATTTGAAAACTTTTTGGTCATGTCTTTGAAACAGAGAACAGCTAACATTTTAAAATATTTACTTTTCAGGCAGGAAGACTTTTAAGTTGGAATACAGCTAAGCTCTGCACAAGTAAGTCAGAATTCAAGGTTCCTTCCTGCTCCAAATCTATGATTCTATGATCCTATGACACATGCTTTTAAAAAATCTCAATTATTTTCAGCTCTACCATGGATTGTGAAGAAAAAAAATTGTAGATTTAATGGGTACCATTTATAGTGAGTTTGATTTGATTGTGAATCCCACTGGAAAAATCAAGGAAGAAGATATCATAGGAATGCACTAGTTTGATAAACAGTCAAACATAACCCATAATAAATTTTAGAATTGCAGCAGCTGTGCTGCAAAAAATACACAATGCATTTTTTTGCCTTCATGGGGAAGATTATTACACTATCTTGATTTAAATACTCTCATCAAGCCCCTTGTCAAATGGTCCCTTTGCTTCCAAGTAGAGATTAATCTGTACCTTATTTAGCAACACAAAGATTGAAAACCAGTAGGGTGTTCCTATATTGATTTCTAATTAACATCAAGATATATATGCATAACTTTTCATAATATCCTCTTTATGTAAACTTAATTTGTCAAGGTCATAAAGGAATTTTTTTTGCTTCTCCCCCTTCCACATCCCCACATTGGGTGTGTGTGGTGGTGGTGGGTGGGGGGGGGGGTGTCACAAGGATAGTCAGACTACACTTCTTCCACAGGGAGAAGGGGAGATGGACAGCTGCAATAACTAAGTCCATACAAGCAAACACTGAGCTCAAAGGAACCTTCTTATCCCTGTGTGTATATATATCCTCATAGAACTCCAAATCCTCCATTTAAGTAACAAGCTCAGCTCGGAATCTTTCCTTATCTCTCCCCTGGCTGACCTATTTTGAGATTTCTCTTACTTCTCCATTCTGCCTAAGGAAGCTCATTATTGGGAAAACCTCACCATTCAGCAAGATCCTATAAACCTTGGGAGTCCACCTCATCACCACCCTCTGTCCCTCTGATTGGAGGGTGGAGCTATGAACTCCAAAACCTCCGTTTAAGGAGGGACCTAAGTTCAGAACATCTCTTCCCTCCTTCCCTGACTGCATCAATTTGGGGCGTTTCTGAATTTTCCACTATGCACCCACCCCTATCCCTTTCCAGATTCAAGTTGTGTGTTGTCTTTCCCCATTAGATGGTAAGCTTCTTGAGGGCAGAGATTGTCTTTCTTTTTTTCTATTTGTATACCCAGTATACTTAGCGCCGTATCTGGCACATACTAGGTGCTTAATAAATGTTAATTGACTGATTGACTGACCCAGCTTGCTCAAGATTGATGCATTCAGAGTTGATTACCTGTGAGTGGAACTACTTCAGTCCTGGCAGAGATCACTAGCTACTGGGTGAATTTCACATGTGCTATGTCTTGGGCTTTGTCAGGAGAGAAAGTTCAGGTGGCTTTGTTACTACCTGGTTTATGTTCTTTTTGACTTATAATACATCAATAGGTTATAACCAGGGGAATTTCCTCACCTAGGCAACTAGGGGGTGCAATGTATAGAGTGTTGGGAAGACCTGCCTCAGACTAACAGTGTGACCCTGGACAAGTCACTCAAACTCTATCTGCCTCAGTTTCCTCATGTATAAAAATGGAAAAAAAATGACTCTTACCTCATAGAGGTATAGTGAAGATCAAATGAAATAACATATGTATAGTGCTTTGCATACCTTAAAGAGCTATATAAATGCATTATTATTGTTATTAATTATTGTTGCTATTATTTCCTATGAGCATGATCTGAGTTTCTCATCCTTAGACCCAAATTGGCTAATTGGCTATTGTGGAAGAAAAGTATTCTAGAGCCCCAGAGTGAGTCCACCTATTCACACTGAATGTCCCAATGCTCCAGGCATACCCCCCCTTAAAGCCATAGCTTTACTAGCCACTAGGATCTGTCCTGGCCATTTGTACTCCTGTCGCTACTCCCTCGGCACATTCATACTAAGTGACTCAAAACCACAGGGAACAAGCCAGTCAGCTCTGGCTCCCAGGGACTCATTCCTGCATTGCATCTTCCCCTCCACGTTTTCTCTCTCTCCTCTCCATTCTTAGTCCTCAACCTTTACCACAACCACTCAGGAGGACCATCTTCCACCCCTTCCCCTTTGCCTTCCTTGCCCTCCCTTCAATAACTCCTTCCCCCTCCCCCTCTCTGAAATTTTAACCTTAAATTGTTTCGGGGACAATGAGACAGAAGGTATTGAATGAAAATATCCCTCCTGGTTACCAGTAAACCCTGGCCATGGCAAACAATAGCTGCAATAACACTTTTCTACTGACTTTCAGTAAATAGAATGTCATCAAGCAATGTTCATAGCTTTTCAGCTGCTTTCACCAAGCCTTCAGAGGTCCAGAACTTCAGGAAACATACCAGGCAAACCAACATGAGATGGAGAGGGGATATTTGGAGAGGGAAGAAATATTATTTCCTCTTCAAAATTTATAGTGGAGTCAGAAGAGAGAGTGAAGGGATCAAATATACAAGGGGAATAGGGAAATGCATAAGCAAATATGGCATATATTCAGGTTGATTTTAACAACTGGTGTTTGGGTATGACTATCCAGCTAGTTGCGCATTCAGATGATTAAAACTTTGTTTCTAGACCATAATGTAAGATGATAACACTATGTGGGACAGAATCAAAGGCCTTACTAAAGATTATATTATGTGGGCTGCTCTTCCCTTAGCTATACAACTCATTATTATGTAGTGGAATGAAATTAAAGGGGCCCAATAGAATTTGCTTTTTACAAAGCCCACTTTTCCCTTTTTTGTTAGTCTTGTTTTAAAGTTCTTACCCGAATTCTTTCCTAAGAAGAAAGTTTTTAAGGTTGATGGATTTCTCATAGGAAAATAAGCATGAGTGACCACATGGAGGCCATGTGACCCACTTACTACAGTGCTGGACCTGGAGTTAGAAAGATTGGTGTTCAAATGCTCCCTATGACACCAGCCATGTGAAATGTTCACAAACTGCTTTACCTCTCTGAAGCTCAGTTTCTCTATCTGTAAAATGGGAATAATAATAACCATAGTACCTATTTCACAGGGTTATTATGATGCCCACATGAGATAATGTATATTAAGAACTTTACAGTCAGTCAGTCCATAAGTATTAAGTGCTTGCTGTGTGCCATGTGTTGTGCTAAGCTGGGGGGAAGGGAAGATACAAAAGAGCTTCCATTAGAATGGGAAAACAGCACAAAAAATTGTACACAGAAGAGACATGCAGGGTAAAAGTGCTACATAAATATCAGTTATTTTCCATTGGTCATGGATTTTGCAGATGAACAGAAAGCCTGATGCAATGGGAAGAATGCTGGAACTGCAGGCAAGTGAATTAACCTTTCTAAGCTACAGGCTCCTTATCTGTAAAACGAGGTTGACTGGACTTGATGATGTCTGAGGTTACTTTCAGGTCTATGATCTTATGATCCAGAGGTGACCCTGACATCTTGAAAACTGTCAGTGAAGCATTGAACTTGAGACTCAATGCAAAGGTGAGGACAGTGAAAGCCACTTAATTAATTGTAAAGTGCCCTTTATCAAATCAGTTACCTTACCCAGACCTCAATTTCTTTATCTGTAAAATGAGAAGTTTAGATTCTAAGGTCCTTCCTAGTTCTAAATCTGTGAGCTTGTGATCAGAGCAAACACAAAAATCAATACCAGATTAGAAGAAGAAATACAGATGAGAAGTGTGATGGTTAAAAACATTGGACTTGGAGTAAGGAGATATGAGTTAAAATCTGTACTCACTTACTGGTTGTGTGATTACAGATAGGTCACTTAAATTCTATGACTCTGTTTCCTTATCTGTTAAATCAGGATAATAATTTTGTACCACCTTCTTTGAAGGGTGATTGTGAAGTGTTTTATAAATCCTCAAAACAATATATAAATGTGAATCATTATGATTATAAGAAGGTGTTGCATAGATTTATACCAGCTCTGGCCCCGAGGGATTAAAAGGTGCTTCTCTTCTCCACAGACATCAGTTCAAGCTCCTACAGGCTGTTTTTCCTCCTACTGTTGTGGTCATTGATTGGTCATTTAACCACTAAACATCAAAAAACTGTTATAAAGGGATATTTACTTCAAAAACATAGCGAGAACAAAGTACAAACACTTTCCCCAATACTTTGTTAGCAAAGTCTCCATGACACCATCTCTTTCTCTGGGGAAATTAGGCTCAAACTTAGCTCAGGTCACATGTAGCCTGGTCACATGGTCCCACCAAATTCACATCCAAAGGTAGCATCACTGTCAGGTGAGTTTTCATCTTCACTACCACATGGCTAAGGTCTTGAGGATAACCCCTTGCTTCTTAGGATATAAATGTTGTACTGAATATAAACTCAAATTCTGGAATGCTGGGATGCAGGGGCATTCTCTTTGCTTTTCAAAACTCAGATAGAGACTTCACTTCCTTCAGCTAGAATGAAAGAGAAACAATGCAGAGGTTAAGGACCAAGACTCATTGCTCAGGGTCACAAGGCCTCAGAGGGGAAAAGCTCCCAAGGCCTCTCCAATTATAGCATTGTTTCTCACCTGATAACATAAGTGAGGCATCCCTGAAGTTTCCCAAGGGGGAACACAGCTAAAGATAATGAGGAAAAAAGACTAGGCTGAAGGTGTCTCAGCCATTTGAAAATTCCTTCAGTTCCAACTACACAGTCAACTGAAAAATGCTTTTCCTAATCAGACTGAAATAAATTACAGTATGTTTATACATGCATAACATTCTCTCCAAGGTGTTTGGAGAGTGATGACATTCCTTGTCATCATAACTCTCCCTAAATCAGCCTCCTTAGTCACTCCACAGAAGGATGTTGAATTCCTCTGCTCATGTACCAGATCCCCTCCCCCCATTACATTTTCATAACTAAGGTTTCAACTATGATGGAAATTGTTTGTAAAAAGAATTCAAAGGTAAATGGAATTTTCTTTTCACAGATGATAGGACTTCAGTTCTGCTGGTCTTAAGATATAGCTTACCTTCCTCTACATGGTACTTTTCATCTCAAAGAATCATAGCATTACAGGTTTAAGGGAACATTTAGTCCAACTCTTTTATTTTTCAGATAGGGAAATTGAGGCCCAACGAAGTAAGTTTTCTGATCTGCCAATAAATTCCAATCTGCTAATAAATTCCAATAGCTAATAAAGGGCAAAGTTGGACTAGAGTCCAGATCTTCAAATTCCTGGAATATTGGTCTTACTACAGACCACATAGCCTCCCATCTGTTACAAATCTAACATAATAATATATTATGTATACTTCTAGAATGTAACTATTAATACATTTGATTTTAAATGGAATTTTCATTGATCCTATTACATATAACCCAAAGTAATTAAAGTTAGAAATACAGAAAGACTTTATGAAAACAATTTACTTGTTGACTTACTGGATTTGCCATAAATGGAAAATGTATAGATAGCTCAGTCCACATTGCTTTATAATCCTCAAGATATTTTTCCTTTCCCCTCTTAGCTCCTCTATTGGATTCTGAGCCTACTATATAATGACACAAGACAGAATTTTTTTAATGAGAATTTTTTCAGTGTATTAACTGGTTTTGCTTTTTTCTCTCTTCTTTTTTTAAAAAATTCTTTGTTATAAGGAATGACTCTCTGGGAGAGGGAAGGAAAGAATACAAGAAAGTTTAGGTAATACAAAAACAAAAGCTATCAAGAAAACTTTACTTAAAAAAATATAGAATAAATGGCTATCCATACTGGGAAATAAATAGACTGTTGTATTTTAGGAAAAAAACTATTAGAACATAAAAAATTTAAAATTTAGTATGTAAATGTTTCAATCCAATCATCCCTCCTTAATATTTTACTGTACATAGGGAGTATATAAATTAGCAGTACTGCGGTATAGTGGAAAGAACATTACTAAAATGGGAGTCAGGAAATTTGTATTTTACTCCATTTCTGCCACCATATCATTGCCTTTATTACCTTGGGCAGGTCTTTGGGCTTCAAATGTCCTTATCCATAAGATGAGAGAGACAGACAAGGTTTCTAAGGTTCCATCTAGCACTAATATTCTTTGTTTATTTGTTGTTTTTACTCCATCTTCAAATTTATCCAACTAGATTTTATGCTAAAAATAAGTCACCAGTCACCAGTCACCAGTCATGAGTTATCATTCAATTATATACTACAATTATATACTACAAGAAGTTACCACAAAATTAAAAGAGAAGTCCTTGCCTTTGAAGGAGTAATCTGGGGTGACACAATAAACACACATGTATACGGACATGTATATATACACATATATATATACACATATGCATACATGTGTATATATATACATAACTAGGACTCCTATGTATAGATGCATATATCTGTGTACATGTGTGTGTGCATGTATTAAGTTGCAAGGAAAGTTACAAATTGGAAGGAAAGGTAGATGTGATCTGGCAAACAAAACCAGAAAGAGCATTGTAACAGGCAAAAGTCAGTACATTTTCAAAGGTGAGAAATAATAATAACTTGTGGGTACATAACTAAGGATAACTCTAATGTGTAAATACTAGATATTAATGCAATTGGAAAATAGTTGTAGATGCTGTTGTTGTTGTTGCTGTTGTTGAGTTGTATCTGATTCTTCATGATCCTGTGGACCAACTGTCCATGGGGTTTCTTGGCAAAGATACCAAAATGGTTAATATTAAAGATACTCTAGCAAATCCTATATCATACCGCTGAGGAAAATTAGTTTTAATGCTTTATCATTTGATTATTAATATTAATTTGTAATATTCCCTTTTCTGTTTAAAGTCTCCACTTTTTAGTTTCGCTCACATAGAAAACACTGCCAGGAACTAGTGGCAGAATGTGATCACATACCAGCCCCTCCCAAGTCCTGGTCTGGGCTTCTCTGTTTATCCCATTACAAAACTGAGCTGGTTCTCCTGACCATGAGTTACCAAGAATTATTTGTATGACCTTGGTCCCTTCATTAGAGTTTGAGGTGGCCTGGTCTGGCAGAGAGATTCTGATGGGGTACAAGATTGCTAGAGGAAGCTCAGACCTCATGATCAGGCCACATTCTCAGCTGACCTCACTACCCCACCCCACCCCCAACAATGAAGTAATCAGGAGGGGTTAAGGACTTAGCTCACCTCCTCATAGAGTCCACTAATTAGGGTTGCCTTTTTCTTGTCCCAATAATGTGCTGTCAGAAAGACAGATGGGTATTTAAGGTGGCTCAGAGATTCCTTTTTTGTCTTTGATTACCAAGATAAATTATTGACCATTAATTTATTGATTATTGTCTGGACTAGTTAATAAATTGATTTTTATTGCCCAGAACTCTGTTATCTCAGCATTTTATTTGACATACTACAATGAATAATGGGGGTGGGAGTGGGAGGTAGAAAAGAAGTGTTCTGCTCCAGTGTATTTCTTCATTAATATTAAAAACAATGCATGAAGTCACTGGTAATGAAATTCTTCATGAAAGCAGATTATAACCACTCTTTAACTCTTGGTTGCTGTGGAGTACTGCTTGGCTCTAACTTGAAGCCTCCACAGTTTTGTAGAACCCAGCACAGTTCATGTCCTGCTAGCTTAGTCTTCAAGAACCTAGGGTTACTTATGTAACACACTGAGGTATCAGAGTAGGACATTGCAAAGGGACAGGAGTCATATGCAACGCAACGGAAAAAGTGTCAGATTTGGAGTCAGAATATCTGAGTTCAAGAGCCAAATTTGCCATTCCCTTGTCATATGTCTTTGGATCAATCATGTAATCTCTCTGAGCATCAATTTCCTTGTCCAAACAACGGGGTCATGATATACTATATACCTCACGGGGTTGTTGAGAAGAAAACACTTTTTAGACATTAAAGAAGTATATTGTTATATAAATATGATTTACTATTATTTATTTTGTAGAAATGTCAGGTAAGTATTATGAACAGAACTTTTTTGGACTAGATTTATGACTTTGTAGGGAATTCTTGATGACAAAACTCCTTCTATCCATGCAGATTTGCATCTACGTTACAACTTATATTCTTATAGAATTTCCTGGACAACTGAGAGGTTAAGGACAGAACGGTATGTACTGAAACTTTTATTTGACATTTACTGTGTGGTTTGGGAATCCTCCTAATTCAGCTTCCTATATTGATATCGGTGAAAATTGGTGTGAAGGGATGGATGTATTTGAACATTCCCTTCCCACCCCCTTTATGGACAGATAGATAGCAGTCAACATTCCAATACAGGCATGAGCATCACCTCTGACCTTTCACCTAAGGAGTTTAAATAGGGGACCTAGAGGTTAGGAGTGGGGAGGAAGTAGAAGGGCTGGGTAGGAGCCACTTGGCAAAATTGAGACAGTGTGAGGGGGCCACCTAGTGGCTGCTGCCTTTACACAAATCTACTGGAAAATACAACCAAAAATCCTGTATTTTCTTTGTATGTTGTGGTAACTGTTTTCCAATGAAGAAATCAAAACAATTTATAGTCATATGAAAATATGCTCTAAATAACTGTGGACTCTTTCACCCCATTTCCTTTAACCTTATTTACTTCGTAAATACTTTTTTACTTATAATAATAAATACTTATTTATAATAAGTAAATACTTATTTACTTTACCTCACTAGCTCTTTTTCTGATGTAACATACCCTTTTTTTTAGCTTATATCAGACAACGTGCCAACTTGGCCGTAGGACTGCAAATACTTTTGTTCTTGGGATCATCAGGTTAGGAGCTCTCTGATTACAACCTGATCACAATCCTATCTTGTTCTTGGCAAGGAGTGGTTCTGACAACAGGAGGTGACCTGTCACTTACAGCTTTTATCTGCATGCTGAGATTCATTTGAAGCTGTTTTATTAATAAATGGTGTACTCTTCTTTCCAGAATATAGACATTGAAATATTTCCACATTCTCCTCCCATTTTTTTTCTCCTAAACTAGAAAAATGTGTCATTATGTCTTTTTTAATGAAAGAAAAAATGCCCCCATGGTCATTAAATTTTTTTTAAAAAATAATTTGCTGTGTAGATTCACACAGGAAAAAACTTAAATCTCAGGTTGTATTCATCTTTTCCACAAACCCATTTCTTTGATCTTTCCTTCACATTTTCCTTTCATATGTATTGTATTCTAGAATTGCAAGATAGTTTTTGTTAGCCTAAATAAAACACAATTGGGAAGATACATCCTCTGATTAAAGAAAAAAAACTTACAAAATGAGGCATCCTCAAGAGAGAGAGAAGGCTATTGTTGGAATAAAGAAGAATTGGGTTCAAATCTGGCCTCTGATACATTGGCAATGTCACTTACTTTTTCAGTGCCCCTGGAAACACTCAAAGAAGGGACTGATCTATATCAGTAGAGGCAGTTTCCCCACCGGGAATTCCTTATACTACTGAAAATCCATAAGTCTAGTTCCATATTTTCAGGTAGTCCATAGGCAAGAGTAAATTCTTTGAGATTAACTTCTCTTTTTGACTTTCTGTGCTTTCAGGTCAGAAAAGACTCTCAGTCTAAGGATGAACTGTTAGTTTCAGAACAATCTTTATTCCTTCTAAAGTTGCTTTTACTACTGATGTTATTATAGGCTTTCACATAAGTTTATAAGGCCTGAACTGGGAGGCCATCTCTAGTTGTCCTGATTCATATTTTGTCACTGGACCCAGCTGGCTCCCGGAGGTGAAAGTGAGGCTGGTGACTTTGCACAGCCCTCCCTCACTTAAATTCAATTCACTTGTAAGTCATGGCATCACCTTCAAGGCCTGAACTAATTGACCCATAAAGACCCTCTCTGTAACCAGAGAAAAGGGTTCACAAGACCAAACACTAATATAATTTGTCTCATCTACAAACCATAAGCTCTTCATATCACATCTTCTCTTTGTCATATCCTACAAAAGTTGGTATCATTTCTAGGCTTATTCATTTAAACATTTTCTATATTTCTGGTGACTTTCATAATTTTGACCTCTGTATACTAGCTTTCCTTTGCAGAAAAGTTACCTCTTCAGTTCAATCAACTTTGCCCAGTCTTTATGTTAGCACTTCCTGCTAGAATAGTGTTGTACATGGACATATACCTCACAAATAGTCTTTTTCTAGGCTGGCTTTCAAAATATAGGTATTTAAGAGTTCGTTGTTTAAAAAAAAGTTCAGCTTTGTGCCACTTCTTCAACTAGCAATGGGATGAGAGAAGTTCTGCCAAGAATGCTAGATTTGTAGTCCAAGGACCTGGATTCAAATTCCAGCTCTGCTATTTACTACCCATGAAACCATGGGCAGTAAAATGAGGGGGTTGAGCTAGATGATTCCTAATATCTCTTCCATCTCTAAACCTTTGAGCCTATGATCTATCTTGGAGAAATGTGATTTGCTAATAAAATGACTCAAAATAATAATTACTTCCATTTCTATAGTACCTTAAAGCTTATGATGCATTTTTCTTCCAATAACTGGGTGAATCGTAATATGATACTCAAATGGAGCACCATTATTTGTTAGTAGTTTTGGCAAAAGAAAATCTGAAGAGGAATGCAAAGTTTAATGTCTTTATTGTGTTAAACCCTGTCCAAGTTTCATTCGCCTCCTAGCAATTTACCTTCCAGCCCTTATCACTACAATTAGGCCACAAAACTACAAATAGGACTTGAACACAGACCTCAAGATTGCTTAGGGCTGCCTGAGCCCATGCATGCTAAACTCTGTCTTCAAACCAAACATCCCACAAGAGATGGCCATCTAGAATATCTATAGCCCTCTATGACTCTGCCTGTGCCAGTCATGCTAGTCAATCTGCTATGGATAAATCAATCTCAATTCAGGAAATGAACAGCAATATCTAAAAGAAAAAGTTGATCCTTTCTTTTAGACAGGTACCTTTCTAATACATGTGATCTTCTAGTTGGATTTCTTAATTTATTCTTTTCCTTCCTCTTCCAAAAACTAAACACAAAAGAACTTGGGAATATGACTTAATCATAAACCTTAGCTTTTTCATTTGTAAGATGGGCATGATAACACCTGTTTTGTTATCTTGCAGAATTTTAGTAAAGATAAAAAGAGGGCTAGGTATGGTGGCCTGAGTCTGTAATCCATAGTGCCAGGAGTCTGAGGCTGATGGATTGCTTAATCTAGGGAGTTCTGAGCTACAATAGAGATAAAACCAATTAGGTATCTGCTTTAAGTGTAGCATCATTATGGTAAGCCCTGGGAATGGAGGGCTACCAGACTTCTGAAGGAGAAACAAATTAGCCCAGAATGGAAACAAAGTAGATCAAAATTTCAGCAAAAATCAGACAATACTGCTTGTTACTATGTATAATCTTCTCCTGGCTCTACTCATTTCACTTTGTATCAGTTCATATATATCTTCTCAGGTTTCTCTGAAAGCATCCTGCTGGTCAGTTCTTACACATCACAACCATTTATCACAATTTATTCAGCTATTCCCCCATTGACAGGCATCCCCTCAATTTCCAATCAGGTCTGTGAGTAGCTACTGTACTTCCAGTCTAGATGAGATAGGGAGACTCAGTCTCTCTCTAATCAAATGAGAATACATGTGCAAGTAATTCAGAAAATGACAAAATTCACTATACAAATTCAAAGTAGTATCATCATTATTGTGTTAATAAAAATGTTTGAGGAAGTATGAAAGTTAATTTGGAAGGTAATGTGAACACTCTTAAAACAACAAAAATTGTGAAATAGATAAAATTTGTTTGGCTCCAGAGGCCTTTAGTTCTATCACTTGACTTTTTTCTTGGGTTTAATTCCATAAAGGCTGGTTCTTAGGAGGCTGTCAAAATTAAACTAGTGTCCACTAAGACATCAGAATCAGGGAATTTTAGAACCAAAAGAATCTTTCAAGATAACATAGGCTAATCTCCATTTACAGTTGGAAAATTGAATCACAGATTTCTCAAGGTCATCTAATAAATTAGTAACATAATGAGAACTTGGGTCTTTGGGTTCACAATTTGAATGATAATGGTTTAATATGTCACTATGCCCAAACATTTGTATTTTAAAAGGAGACTTTTTTAAAAAATTATTTAAAAAAATTTGCATTTTTATTTTATTTTTCTGAATTACATGCAAACAAAATTTTTAAACATTTTTTTAAAAAATTTGAGTTCCATTTTCTCTTCCTCTCTCTCTCCCTTCTCCCCTCCTTGAGAAGGCAAGCAATTTTTTATAGATTATACATGTGCAGTCATGAAAACATTTCCATATTGTCCATGTTGCAAAAGAAAATGCAGACCAAAAAAAAGGAACCCCCTTCCAAAAAAAAACAAAACAAACAAACAAAAAAACCAAAACAGAAACCTCCCTCCCAACAACCCAAGAATAATAAGGAAAGTTAAAAAAAATAAGAATCTGCACTCAGACTCCATCAGTTCTTCCTCTGGAGGCGGACAGCATTTTTCATCATAAGCTCTTTGGAATTGTCTTGGATCATTGCATTGCTGAGAATAGCTAAGTCATTCACAGTTGATCATTGTACGTTATTGCTGTTACTATGTATAATCTTCTCCTGGTTCTGCTCATTTCACTTTGATTCATGCTTTCTGAAAGCATCCTGATGGTCATTTTTTAGAGCACAATAGTATTCCATCACAATCTTACATTACAACTTGTCCAGTCATTCTCCAGTTGATGGGTATCCTCTCAATTTCCAGCTCTTTGCCACCACAAAAAGAGCTGCTATAAATATTCTTGTGCACATAGGTTCTTTTCCTTTTTTTTTTAAATCTCTTTGTGATACATAACTAGTAGTGACATTGTTGGGTAAAAAGGAGACTCTTCAAGCCTTCAAGATTCCTAAGTAATGGATCTTTAATGGTGGAATTTTAGGAACTCAAAGGATTGTAGGAAGGATGTTTTTTTGGGAAACATACTTTGGTGCTGGCCTTCAAATCATTTCTTATAATGTAATTATATCTTTTCATAGGAATGATCTTGGCTTTCTTTTCTTTTCTTTTCTTCTTGTAATTCAAATTGCTGTGGGTCTTTTGTTTCCTCTTTATACTCAGTCTGAATTCACACTTTCTTAAGTCTTCTGTAGCTTCCAGAGGTAAGGCTAGGTTACTTTAAGGGAAAAGCCACTGTTAACTAAATGTGTTACATACCAGCAAAAAAGTCTGAAATGTCTTCACGGGTTCCTTGAAATAGTTAATACAATGATAAATTTTATACTTGAACTACTCCAGATCAAGAAGGTACTCCTTTTTCACTAACATCTAGTTTCATTGTTGTGTGTTGCAAAAGAATGGACTCTGTGTTTGGGGTCACAGGACTTGTGTTCAAACTCTGGCTCAGCCACTTCCCACCTATGTGACCTGGATAATAGTAGCTAGTATTTACACAGCACTTTAAAGTTTGCAAAGTACTTTACAAATTTTACCTCATTTGATCTTCCCAACAACCTCATTTTAAGGAGGAAGAAATTAATGTAGATAGAGGTTAATGTAATTAATAGAAGTTGCATGTAATTGAGAAAAATAAAACAAAAATACAATATAAACATTTTTGAATAAATTTTTTAAAAAAAGTCTCCTTTTAAAATATAACTTGTCCAAGGCCAAATAGCTAATAAGTGTCAAAGGTAGGATTTGAACTCAGATCTTCCTGATTTTAGGTTCAGTGTTCTATTTACTGTACCACCTAGCTGCCTGTAGAATGAACATCTCTATCTTTCTCTGAATCTTTCCCCTTCTATGGAATGGGAAACCTCCTTTTGTTAACTCTTAGGTGATGAGTGTCTCATTTGATTCCAGTTCTGAACCTGTGGTACCCAACCAGCCTTTTCAGATCTGGGCCAGTTTGATCTGGCCTACATCACTTAACATTTCCCAAATCTCCAACTCTGCAGCCTAGGCCACAACCAGACACTGGGCCTTTGCCCAACAATTACTATGTAGCTCTGGGGTTCAGAGTTCTCCAGTTTTTTTTTTTAACTCTAAAATTATCCAGTTAGTCTACAAAGGAATGACTGGGAAAAAAGTACAAAGGAAATCAATGCCCTGGGGAGCAAATTTACTGTTACTCCTGACCTTTTCATATGTAAACGAGCCACTTAAAATGCATCACAAAATTTACTAGGTTTAGAATGATTTGTTCACAACTGAAAGTGCCTCAACTGGTGTAAATGTAGCCTGAAAGGGGCAAGGAAATTTCCACTCATTTCTGAAAATAAGCTTCCTGTTTACAATGTATAAATGTAAATTGGAGTGAGACCATCCTTAAAGCTTACTGTCTCTGTACTTCTCAAGTTTGCAGATTTGAAAGGACTACACTCTTACAAGTTCACTGTTGTTTTACATGTATCAGTCTGACCCTAAACTAAATTGTAGACTCTTTGAATATATTTTTATTCATCTTGGCTTCCTCCACTATGCCTACTTCAGTAAGTGGATGTATTGAAGGAAGGAAGGAAGGAAGGAAGGAAGAAGGAATTTAGGCAGCTTAGCCCCATTCACTCCAGGCCACCACAATGAAGCTTTGAAACTTTTTTGAACCCTTAAATCAGAAATACATCCTAGCCCTTACAATGTGCAAGGAATACAGGACTATAACTTTACTGTAAATGCTATATAATCCCATTTTCCATCATTGTTGATAAGACTTGGTTTAATTACTGCTTTTTGACAAGAGCTTCCTTATAGTTAAATATGACATTAATAGAAATTCTTCAGACCGAGCTCAGAAAAAGTATGTAGAAACTATGCTTTATGTATGACATGTTTCAAAACAATATTAAAAGCAGTGATTTAGGGAGGAATATTTTTTCAGATTTATTTTTTATCTACATCATCTAATAGTTTGTGGCCTATTAATAAATATATCTGAGTTGGTTACATGAATATACTGTTTCACTTGGGATATGCTTAGAAGTTATAATTCTGATTTCATGATGTTAACTTTTAAGTTAATCATATTTTACTTTTAAAATATATTAAAACAGCTTAAAAATAAAAATTATTTTATTTCTAAACTATTTTCATTATTTTGACTCAAACTATTTTAAAATATAAAAACTATTTTAAAATTTTACAACTATTTTTAAAATAGTTTTAACTGAAAAACTTAAATAAAACAATCTTAATTTTTAAAAATTATTCAACTTTGAAATGTAGTGCTCTCATATGTGAAAATAGCTACTGATTTACTATCATCAGGACATAGAATGTATGCATGTGTGTGTATAAAAATATGTATGTGTGTCTGGTTGGTTGTTGGCCTTCATTCTCGAAGAGGACCTCAAAGAGAATCACTATGTTAGAATCAAGTTACAGTGCCTCTGACTGTGGCTGATCAGACCAATATGAGCTCCAAATGCTCTACTAAAGGTCAGGCACAAATAGTCCATGTGAACATTTGGGGTGGATTCTCTAAATTTTTGCATCTTGTGTTTCTTTTGCGCTACTTCAATTCTGCTTTGATCATAGAGCACAGTGCCTTCTCTGATGAGGGCACGCCATGCTGGGCAGTCCTGTGGCAGTGCCTTCCATGTCACACAATCAATTCCAAAGTTCTTAAGAGAGATCTGGAGAGTGTCCTTGTATTGCTTCTTCTGACCACCATGTGGACTCTTGTCCTGTGTGAGTTCTCCATAAAATAGTCTTTTAGGCAAATGCACATTTGGCATTCAAATAACGTGGCCAGCCCATAGTAGTTGCACTCTCTGCAGTAGATTTTTAATGCTTGGCAGTTAGTTCAAGAAAGGACCTCAATGTCTGGTATCTTGTCCTGCCAGGTGATCTTCAGAATTTTCCTAAGACAGTTCAGATGTGTGTGATTCAGCTTCCTGGAATGGCATTGGTATACTGCCCAGGTTTCACAGGCATACAACAGCTCTGTAGACCATAAGTTTGATAGGCATTCTTCTGTCCTACACTTTCCTTCTGAGCCTCCCAAACACTGAGCTAGCTCTGGCAATGTATGCATCAACCTCATGATCAATGTGTACATCCCTGGAAAGTATACTACCAAGGTAAGTGAACTTATCTACAGCATTTAAAACTTCTCCATTTGCTGTAATCAATGGTTCAACACTTGGATACTGTGGTGCTGGCTGATGGAGCACCTGCATTTTCTTGGTGTTAATTGTTAGGCCAAAATTAGCACAAGCAGCACAGAATTGATCCATACTTTGTTGCATTTCAGCTTCAGAGGCTGCATTAAGTGCACAATCATCTGCAAACAAAAAAATCATGCACTAACACTTCCTCCACTTTGGTCTTGTCTTGTAGTCTTTTCAACTTGAAGATTTTACTAACAGTGTGGTAGCTGACCTTGATGCTGTGTTCATTCTCATTGAAGGCATTTGACAACATGGCTGAAAACATCATGCTACAAAGCATGGGAGCAAACACACAGCCTTATTTCACTCCATTGGTGACTGGGAAAGCTCAAGAGCATTGTCCATTATCCAGAACCGGGCAAGCATGCCGTCATGAAATTAACCTACAATATTGATGAACTTCTCCAGGCAACCAAATTTTGACATAATTTTTCATAAGCCCTCATGACTGATTGTATCAAAGGCCTTGGTCAGATCTACAAACATTGCGTACAGACTTCTGTTCCTGGAGTCCTTAGGCAGCAAACACCATATCGACTATTCCTCAGCCCTTTCTGAAGCCACACTAGCTCTCAGGCAGATGACCGTCTTCCAGGTGAAGGATCAACCTATCAAGGAGGACTCTGGCAAGAATCTTGCCAGCAATGACTAAAAGAGAGACCTCCTGTGATTGTCACTGGACAATCTATTTCCTTTACTTTTATAGATGTGGATAATGGCGGCATCTTTGAACTCCTGGTGGATAACCTCCTCTTTCCATATAACCCAGAAATTTCAGTTTTTGTCTGAACAAAGGAATCCCCCACCTTGTAAATCTCAGCTGGAATAGAATCTGAACCAGGTGCTTTGCCACATAAAAGGAGCCTGATGGCATTCAAAACTTCTTCTTCAGTTGAAACTTCAGCTAGGGAGGGAATGACTTCAATGGCCAATGGCTTTAGGATTGATTGACTGACAGTCTTTTGAGAACACTATGGAAATGTTCATCCCATCTCTCTAGGATCATGTCCTTATCACTAATCAATGTGACTCCATCAGCATTGAGTAGTTGAGATGCACCATAGGTCTTTGGCCCATAAATAGCCTTCAGAGTATCATAAAAGTACTTTAGATTGTTACTATCAGCAAAAACTACATTTCATCTGTCTTCTTACTGAGCTAAGAGTCCTGCATGTCTCTAAGTTTCATTTGTACTTTACTTTTGATGGAATTAAATGCAGCCTTCTTAGAGATGGATGAACTATCCTGTTGGTAAACCCTGTGAAGTTCTCATTTTTTTTTATTCAGTAGCTTCTCAATTTCCTCATCATTTTCATCTAACCAGTCTTAATGTTTGTAAGTGTTCTGACCCAGATGAGCAAATGCAGTGTTGTATACCAAATTTCTGAAACCTGCCTATTCCTTTTCTGCTCCACTGTTGTTAACTGTGTGTAGGCTCTACTTTCCCTCCAAGTTAGCAACAAACTGTTCAAGCGCAGAGAAGGGCTCTAATCTATTGACATTAATTCTTCTGGTAGTCATTTTGCCTTAGGCTGCTACTTTTGTTGAATGCAATTATTTAGCTTGGAGATGATAAGTCTATGATCTGTCTAGCCCCCTGTGCTACCCATTGCCTTACCCATACTCACACTTCCTGTCTGTCTCTTCTCCTTACAGTAACATAGTCTATTAAACACCAATGTTTGCTACAAGGGTGCATCCATGAAGTTTTATTGTGTTTAGATAAATGGAAGATACTCTTGGTGATGAGAAGGTCATGAGATGCATGAGTCTTCAGTAGTAAGTAACCATTGCTGTTGCTATTTCCAATTCCATTCCTCCCAAAGACTTCCTGCCATGTCTAGTAGTCTGAGTCTACTCTAGCATTAAAGTCACCCAGAATTATAAGCTTGTCCTCTTTTGGCACATTGATGATAAAAGTCTTCAGGTCTTCATAAAATTTTTCTTTGCCCTCATCAGGGTTCATCATGGTGGGAGCATAGACATTGATGATAGTGGTATGGCATTTTCCTGCAAGTAGCAATCGCATTTGATTGCAAAACGTATACCAGCTTCACAACATTCCCCTTCACTGCAGCCACTCTGGAAAAATGTGTATTCAACTCCAGCTTCAGTAAGCTGGCCTTCATTTGCTAGCCTTGTTTCACCCAGGGCAGCCATTTGTCTTTCAGGTCTACTGGATTTTGTGTTGTCTGTTAAGTGTGTACATATTCCATGTACTGATGGTGAGTGCAATCATCTTTGCAGAAGTTTTTGTATATTTTTTTTGTGTTTCAATCACAGATCTCCACCTGCTGTGGTAATCAGGCCAGGGTTGGGTAAGCAGACAATTATTAGGGCACCTTTTCTAGCCCCTTCCTCACACTAGAAGGTGAGCAGTGCTATCCTTAAAAGGCTGCTTAGATACCCAGATGACTGCCAAATCCCACTACTGTTTCCAGTGAGAAAATGACCCTATGGCCTGGGCCACCTGTGTGCAGGGTTGTGACTACAGCTCCCAATGTATCTGCACCTGCTGCTTCATCACTTGCCTGTCACTATTGGACTTTGAGATAGGTAAAAATGGTAAAATGATGTGAGCAATGTCTTTTGGTTCATGTGCAAATTGGATTTAAGTGAGGCAGAGTTGTACAAGGTCATCAGCCTTATTCTCCCTTCCAGAGTCATCACAGTCCAGTGGCAGGAAAGAGTCAAGATGAATGGTGATGGCTCAAGATGAGTGAATGACTTTGGCATCTTCAAGGTCCAACCAAGCTCTAAACATTCCATAGCACCTTCAGCTGTCTTTGTGGCTGTTGGAACAAATTGTTCTCATCCACCCATTCCACCAGGGGAAGTCTTCACATGCTTGGGGTAGACATTCCCCTAATTCACCCATGGGTTTGAGACCCATCGGTTACCCTTGACCTACTTTAGCTTGTCTGCTGAAACAGTTTGCTGGGGTGTGGCTGCTGTGTATGCCATACCTTCTTGTAATCACAGGTGAGAGTTAGGTGGAAAGGTGGACACCAAAGGTGGAAAGCAGCCCTGAAAAGTGCTTGGCAGCCCTCACACCAGAGATACTAGTCTTCCCTGAATATACCCTATACCCCATATATGTGTAAATATTAGACTCATATATGTATGTACATAAATATATATTTTATACACATGTATACATACATCTGATGTAGTAAATCACTAAATAAATACACACACCTGTGTATATACTTTGAATAGTTTTTGCAAATTCAAAGTATTCTGCCTCAGCTAATTCCTGTTCAAAAATATTTCTATTCTACTTCTGTTACAGCTGAAACAGGTGCTATGGATAGCTTAGAGTTTGGGCAGACATGGAAGATGCCAAGGTCATCCACTGTATCTGGCTACCACCAGTTGTTTTGACTTTTGTCTTGCCACTAGACTTTGGTGACTTTGGAAGAGAGACTGAGGCTAACAACTTTGTGTAACTCTACTTCACTTAAATTCAATTCATGGGCAAGTCAAGACATCACCCCATCACATCATTGGTCCTTTTCCAAACAAAGGATGAACAACAGTTTTGCACATAGTAAGCACTTTTCATAGATATTGGTTGACTGATTGATTCCTCTTTTGTTTCCCACAGCATTTACTCCAAACTTATGGCTCTGTCTTCCCCTTTTTCCATTCCTTCTCTTGACATTTAGAGCATAGGGCTTAACCTCTGACTTCACTGAGAAGACTGAGGTCATTTGACCATGAAGTCCCTCCCCTCCCCTCCTCATTCTTATAACATTTCAGTATCACCACCCATGGCCAATGCCTCTGTAGTTGTCTCTGACACCACTTCTCAGAAAACTCTCTATCTTTGTCTTCATAGTCTTACTTTCCTCTCCCAGACACCTCTGATTAGCACTTTCTGTCATGTACCTTCAAGCCACAGCATTCTGGGAAAATGCAATCTTTCCTTACTGTCATTGCTACATGTAAGATGCTGAACAAACAGGTTTTAGTTAGATGTGTAGCCAAAACTTTGGGGACTCAAATAAATTAGCAAAGATATCCCACCAATTAGCTTTTTTTTTTTTAAAAGTTAAGGTTTTTTTTAATACCAAGAGATTTCTAAACATTAATAAGTAAGGATTTTTTCAGTGTCTATTCTGTGACAGGCACTGAGATAAAAATACAATAAATGAAACAAACCTTAGTCACAAAGACCTTACATTCTAATGAGACAAGTTTGTTACATATGTATTTCCAATAATAATAATAATCTTATGTCTATATTATGCTTTAAAGTTACAAAACATTTTGCTCACAAAAAAATTCTGTGAGGTAGTTAGTACTGATATAATTAAGAGGCTTATGAAGGAAGGTTACAAGTATTTATTAAGAGCTTCCTACATGTCAGTAACCCTGCTAAGGGCTGGGAGTACATATATAAGCAAAAAGTCCCTTCCCTTCAGGAATTTATATTCCAATGGAGAAAGACAACACACAAAAGGAGCTGAAAAGGGGAAGGGAGAAAGGAAGGAAAGGTATCCCACAAGGTCAGGCACAGGGCTGTGAAGGAAAGGCCAGTCTGTGTCCCATCACCAAATGGAGGCCCTAATTTGAATTCACCAATGATAGAAAGGGGCAGACTTTACAAAGGGCTATTTCAGGTTGAAAAGGCCGAAGGCATCCCTTGGATGTACTAGAGGAGGCCCCAGGTGCTGAGGGGATGAGACTGCAACAGAGGCATGGTTTTAGAGCCTGGAAGCCAGGAGAAGGGCTGAGAGGGGCCCAGTTACTATCAACTATTTGTACCAAATTTCACAACCACTCTCTCTGACCTTAGTTCTGCCTTTCATAAGCTAATCATGAACCATAAGCAGCATACATAATATCATTATTCTTTCCCCAGAATCACTGCAAACATAAATATCAATACATACACATCCATCCACAGTGTCCACAATGATATCCCTACACATATCACAATTATAATCTATACCTATACATAAGTAAAAATACACTCACTCAAATTTAGAAATCTGATGTAGGACACAGACACAGCAAGGATAAATATTAACACTGATAAATAATACATAGATACACGCCCTAAGAGATACAAGATATAGATAGATGTATTTAGTTATACACCCAAACGAGCAATTGGATAGATAAAACCTACACAGCTTGGTGGGTGGGAGAGATTTATAAGCACTACAGAAATAGAGTGGGAGAAAGTGAGGGGTGATATGTAAGTAAACAGAAATGTGAGTTGAAAGTAAGGAGGTAGAAGGTCGGGAGAATGGTCAGTGAAATAACAACAGGGTGTGGGTTTTAATCTATAAAAATGATAATGGCACAAATTACTGTGGCTTTCTCCAAAGATAATATGTTGCTCAACAGCTGTATGACTGTCGTTCACCTGCATGATTCCAATAGTAAGTTAGAAAAAAGAACTTGTATAACACAGGTTAAACAGGAAAGAAGTTAATGAACATGAATGTGACAAGACAGTACTTGTTCTGAGTATTCTATATGTTTTTCTCATCTTCAGTAAGTCTTGGTCAATTCTAAGTTGGTGAATTCTTTTCCATCTGCTAACAATGAAAATCCTCATTTTATAGAAATGGTATTTTGGAGTATAGGTTATCTCTGGACCTCTTTTTCTCTGGAGTTCTTTCTAACATGTATACTTAACAATTGTATTTGGGAGGCTTAAGGGAAACACAAAATATGATGTTGTAATTAAACTAATTCAAAAAATTTGGTGATGGCCACTCAAAATTCAACCTTTTCTTTAGTCTTTAAAAAGATTAGCTAATTCTTATCAAGAGAGTGTGGGGGATAGAGAAGACATGGAGAGAGGGTTGTTGCTTTTTACAAACTGATGTTCACTATGCAACATTAAGTAGGTATGATGAATGGGAGAACCTAGCACAAAGAATCTAGTTATTGAAGAAGGCTGCAAAATCTTCATTTTGGGAATGCTTTTGATTTAAATAGACAGCTATCATTGGGGGAAGATTTGGTACCCCTCTGTTTAGAGGAAGAGGGTTGTACTAAAAGACCTCTAGTGATACTTTCTAGTTAATTGACTATCTTAATATTCCTCTGTAAAAGCTCATGAGATGGCTGGAGGGTCACAGCTCCTACTGAATAGACTTGTCTTTCTTCTTTGTGGGAGATGGAATGCCAGAAGGTATGATTCCATGGAAGGTTAGATGACAGTTATCTGGGTAGTTAACAGGAAGTATATGTCTTTTTTTCCTTGTATGTCTTCCAGCAGCAATATGCTTTCTACGCACTAGTGATTTTTATTTTTCCAAGTCTGCAAGATTAGTGCATATTGATTTTTTTTCAATCAGCAAAAATCCACCTTCTTTCTCTCCTACCCCAACAACTCCCCCAGTTGAGGAAAAAAAGAAAAACAAAACCCTTGTTACAAATATGTATAGTCAGGCAAAATAAATTTCTGAATTGGCCATGTCTAAAAAATGTATGTCTCATTTTACACTCTGAGTCCTTTACCTCTATATCAGGAGATGGGTAGCATGCTTCCTCATGAATCCATTGGAATTGTGGTTGATTATTATCCTGATCAGAGTTCTTAATTCTTTCAAAGTTGTCTTTACCATGTTGTCATTGCATAATACATTTTTTTTCCTGGTTCTGCTCACTGCATCAGTTTATATGTCTTTCCAGGTTTCTCTGAAACCATGCCCTTTGTAATTTCTTACAGCACAACAGTATTTCATCGTATTTATGTTATATTTATGAATTATGACATATGTCATAAATTGTCCAGCCCTCCCTCGATTTATGAATATCCCCTTCAATTCTCATTCTTTGAGACCTCAAAAAGGGCTATAAATATTTTCATGTATCTATAGAGTTTGTTTTGCTTAGGACCAATCCCTCCCTTTATTTATCCTCTCTCTCTCTCTTTCCCTTAACTCCTTTCCCTTGTTTCCCTGTGGGGTAAATTTCATTTCTATGCCCAGCTGTGTGTGTGTATATGTATATTCTTCTGTCCTTTGTCCAGTTCAGATGATAATGAGGTTCAAGTGTCAGCCACTTACCCCACCTTCTCCTTGTTTGTATGAATGTCTACTTACATATCCTGATTATGTGAGATAATTTTCCTTAATCTTCCTTTTCCTTCTCCTTCCCTTATTTTTTTTCTCTTCTCTCTGTTATTCTTAAGATTATCAAGACATTCTAGAACCAGACCTTGTTTAATTGGACTCCCTCTATGAAGCTTTATGATGACAGGATTCAAGAGGTGAAGGGGTGAATGAGAAATAAGTATCATCTTAAGCAGCTGATCTTTGTTTACTCCTTTATCTGTTTGTTTTTGTTTTTGTTTTTACCTTTTTATGTTTATGTTAACTGCTGCATTTGACCTTCAAAGTTTCTACACAGCTCTAGTTTTTTCATCAGGAATGCTTACAAGTCCTCTATTTCATTAAACATCCATTTTGTCCCCTGTGACGTTGTGCTCAGTTTTGCTGGGTAAAGTATTCTTGGCTGCAAGTCATATCCTTTGCCTTCTGGAATATCATATTCCAATCTGACTTCTCATTTAAAGTGGTAGTTTCTAAGTCATGAATGATGCTGACTGTGGTTCCTTAGAACTTGAATTCTTTATTTCATGCTGCTTGAAATGTTTTTTGATTTTACTTCTGGATATTGGCTATAATGTTCTTGGAAGTTTTCATTTTGGGATTTCTTTCAGGGTAACTGGTGGATTCTGTTTCCATTTTGTTCTCTGGTTGTAAGAGATCTTGGCAGTTTTCTTTGAAGATTTCTTAAAATATGATGTCTTTTTTCTCCTTGATTTGTTTTCTAGGTCAGTTGTTTTTGTTATTAGAGAGTTTACATTTTCTTCTATTTTTTAAAAGTTTTTTGACTTTGTTTTAATATTTCTTAATGTTTTGGGGGGTGATTGACTTCTATTTGGTCCATTCTAATTCTCAGGGAGTTTGCTGCTTGGGGAAGGTTTTATGCTTCTTGTGCTAAACTGTTAATTTCCTTTCCAATTTTTTCTTCTATAACTTTCATTTATTTTCCATTTTTCCCCTCTAGCACTTCCATTTCATTTATGAGAATATTTTAAACTCTTTAAAAAACCTTTTTGCTCCATCTCCTCCAGGAATTCTAGTTGAATTTTTGTCCGATCTATTTTTTTTTCATTGAGGCTTTGATTGTAGATGTTTTGGGGGCCTTTTCTTCTTGGGCATCTTCTGTCTTGAACATCCTTGTCATCATAACAACTTTTATAGCAGGATTCTTTTTCCCCCCTCATTCTTTTTGCCTGCTTCCTGACTTTGGACTTGGTGTTAGGTTAGTCTCTAGGCATTTCTGGAAGGAAGGTCTGGGTTATTCTTGTCACTGCTTTCTTGAGATATTGAGTGCTGTTATTCCAGGATCTTAGGGACAGCACAGGCTGTACGCTTTCAGTGCTCCCAAGGGGACTGATCCAGACTAAAGTCTGATTGCTGCTCCCCTGGTCTGACCTCTGAATGTTTCTGACCTAGGTTGAGGTCTGAGCATCAGATCTGACACTTGACTGATACACTCTAAGCCAAGTGGAAAGCTCTGTTTAGAGCGACATAACTACGGGTTCCCCTTTGGTCTGGGCTTCCTACCCTGGTTATTCCTTTGCAGGCTTAAGATCAGGCTAAAAGCTTGAAGTGACAACCCGCTCTGCTCCTGGGGCTGGAGTCACAGTAATGCCCTTTGTTTCTGAACTTGTTCCCCTCAACCTATGGCCTGTTCCTCTTGCGTATCGTCCCTACCCTGGAATGACACTCCCCTTCTCAGTCCGTGCTGAATCTGTGACCTACAACTGGAAAAGCCATTGGCTGGCTCGTGTTCTCATGAAGTACCCCAGGATGGATCTGGGACCTCCTCTTGCCCAGGTGCACATCCTCTCTTTGTGTGTGAAGAGTGCTCCCGACAGGGAGCTCCTGGAGTGCATATTAATTTGATCCTAATATACTTTATATTCTCCTGAGGCAAGACAGAACAGCTCCCCTAAAATACTTCCCTTGCCTCAATTCTGTTGTCACATACAAAGAATTAGACTTGAATAATAAAGTGGAAATTTACTGCATTTAATATTCAGGAAAAAGCTTTTTTCTTAGCATGCCATTTTAAACAACTTGATCTGTAGGATTAGGTTAACTAAAAGTATTTTATTTTTTGTAATCCCCCCACTCTCCCACCCATTTCTGGTCATCCAAAAGGCAAGTTTGCCCTTGTTCTGATTCACACGGACATAAGACCTAGAACTGGGAAAAGTCATTGACTGGCTCATGTTCTCATGAAGTGCCCCAGGATGGATCTGGGACCTCCTCTTGCCCAGGTGCACATCCTCTCTTTGTGTGTGAAGAGTGCTCCCGACAGTGAGCTCCTGGAGTGCATATTAATTTGATCCTAATATACTTTACATTCTCCTGAGGCAAGACAGAACAGCTCCCCTAAAATACCTCCCTTGCCTCAATTCTGTTAAGTCACATACAACGACTGAGACTTTCACTGTAAAGTGGAAATTTACTGCATTTAATATTCAAGAACAAGCTCATTTCTTAGCATGCCATTTTAAACAACTTGATCTGTAGGATTAGGTTAACTAAAAGTATTTCATTTTTTTTTGTCATCCCGACCCCCCTCATTTCTGGTCATTCAAAGGCAGGTTTGCCCTTGTTCTGATTCACAGGGACACAAGGAGTCTCAGTTCTCAAACTCATGGGATCATAGGATTAGCATGGAAAATGACCTCAGAGGCCATCTGGTCCAATGCCCTCATTTTACAGAGGAGGAAATGGAGGATCAGGAAGGGTAAGCTACTTGCCCAAGGTCACATAGGTTGGATTTAAACCCGGGTCTTCTGATAATCAATTCAATTCAATAAACATTTATTAAGTGTCTACTATGTGCCAGGCACTATGCTAAGGCTAGGGATATGAAAAGAAGCAAAAGACAGTCCTCAAGGACCCTCAAGGAGTTTACAATATAAGGGGGGGGGGCATGCAAACAAATATTTACAAAGCAAGCTATATACAGGATAAACAGGAAATAACAGAGGGAAGGCACTGGAATTCAGGAGGGTGGAGAAGTGTTCCTTTAGGAGGCGGAATTTTAGCTAAGACTTGAAGCCAGAGAGGTCGTTAGTCAGAGTGGAGGAGGGAGCGCATTCCTGTTATAGAGGACAGCCAGAGAGAATGCTGAGAGCTGAGAGATGGAGTGTCTTGCTTGTGGAACAGCTAAGAGGCCAGTGTCACTGGATTGAAGACTTTCTCAGAAATTTCATCAGAGGTAGGATTCTGCCACCAGAAGTAAGATTTGAACCCAGGTTCTCTAATAATCCACATTAAAAATGAAAAGCAAGACTTTCCCAGAAATTTTATCACTGAAAATGGTCAGCTGGCAAAACCTAACTTTTCCCATTGGAATCTGAGAAGTGGTGCTGGAATGCCCATATCTAATAGCATAGATTTCATCCTTATTAAAACAAAAGGGAAACATGACACTATCTAGAGCTTTGTTTTTGTTAACTGCTTTTTCCCCCTCCTTCATTTTGCGGAGGGGAATGACATGACATTCTATAGACAAAACAGAATGAGTTGTGAAAGGAAAGAAATAGAATGTCTAAGTTTCAGAAATTTTGTCTGTTTACTTTGCCTTATATAATTCTATACTATTTTCCAGAGAAGTTCAAACTTCTTTAGAGTACTTATCCTCAAAAAACATTCATAAAACCCTCATTAAACTGGTTATAATTGTGATAGATGATTAATTGGACCCTTATTTTATTGGACCACTATTTTATTCCAATTAGTATTAATCAGTTTGATATGATTCCACAGGGATAATGATTATAAGTTCTGTATATTGGGCCCCAGAGCTGTGAACTGCAAATTGTAAGTTCACTTTCTTAATTATAGGAAGCTAACTAGATGACCTCCACCCTTGTTTTTCCTTCTTTTGGTGACCAAGCCCAGCATGGTAAAGGTGACTCAATTACATGGAAAATCCCCCAGCTATTTTTGTGTCCCTCTGTCCATTGCCATCCCTCTATTGCCCAACATGGGGGGATGGCCATGAGCATTTGATCAATTCCTAGCCCTGGTTGCCGGCTTGTGGCCTGCCTTTCTACTAGTCCATGGATGTGTTCATCAGGATCTCCTGAAAGGTCAAGATAGGTTTGTCAAGGTCTGCTCATTAGCCTGTTTGTCAACCAATGGGATTCTGTATTTTTAGTTTGCTTTATCTGTAGTCTTGTCATTTAAAAAGACATGATTTCCATAAGTGAGGCTTTCTCTGGGTGGTTTCTCTGGAAGTTCAAATCTATCACTGTAGCTAACAGGGTATAACTATCATAGGGTAAAGGAAATATTCTAAGTTGTTTTTTGAGGGTGGCATGGTGGTTACAATCTGTGATTTCAGAGATGCTGAAACTGCTCCCAACAATGCAGATGAGCAATTATGTTGTAACTTTTAATTTTAGAGTTGCTTTAGACTTGTTGCTTGCCCATGGTCATACAACTAGTATGCATTAAAGGTAGAATATGAACCCATCTTCTTAATTGCAAGGCAAGCCTTCCATAGTGTCTCTCCTTTTTAAAATTCTAAATTAAGACTTTATTGTTTATCAAGCTGCTCAAAATTCTTTCCAGACATCAGCTACATGGGTTTCATAGTCAGATCCAAAACCATTATTCCAGGATCTATAGAAAGGAATGAAATTGGTGAATGAAGGTGTTGGTAAACAAATTTCTTAGGTAAAGGCTAAAAGGAAAACATCTTTGATTCTTCCTTCTTCTTTGCCCTTTAACTAATCACTTACCATGTTCTGTAGACCTCTCTCTTGTAACATTTTTTGACACAAATCCTTCTTTCCATTTCTAATGCTGTAAGTCTAAGGAAAAAATAGGCAAGAATTAGAAAGGATGAGAAAGCATAGATGGGTTGTAGGGATGGCCTTAATCCTCTGAGAAAGTGCCAGTGGGTATACACACACTCGTTATTTAGGGAATAAAGGACAAACATGGCTTTACTTTCAAGAGTTTGGGTTGTGGGAAGAATGGTGACAACATGAGGGGAGGAGAGAAGGGTAAATGAAATTTTGTTTTGGATGAGTTGTGTTTGAGTGAATAGAGTATCTAAATGGAAATGACCACTAGCCAATTAGAAATATAGGATTGGACTGCAGTTGGAAGGTCTGGATTTTAAATACAGATTCAGTAATCATCAGCACAGAAGTGTCATACCAATGGCTCTTCAGGGAAGAGAGAATAGAAAGAAAAAGGTTGAGAGCTAAGGACTTAGCTTTTGGGAAAACCACAACTAGAGGGCTTAGGAAGGAGTAAGAAGAGCACTTGGGAGGAAAGGAAAACTAGGGCAGTATAATATAATGGAAGCAAAGGAAGAAGTAATTTCAAGAAGGGGGCAGGGTGGGGTGGAGCGAGGAGGAGGGGGCTGATCAGTTTTAAATCTCCAAAGTCAGATGAAATCAAAGTCTTAAACAAGGATTATCTACCCTGACCAACTTTCTAGATACAGATGAAACTAAAGTTTAGAAAGGATAAATGACTTGCCCAGGGTAGATAGCCAATACTTCGAGTGTTAATTGGTGATATTTGAACCTAGACCTTGCTGACTCTAAGATTAGCACTTTGTCAAAAAGTAAGTTTTTCATTAGAAGTTTTTCAAAAACAAAGCAAGACCCCAGATAATTCCAGGTACTTTTGACACACAATAGATGTTCTTTAAGTACAGATGCCTTTTCCTAGAAATTCTGACAACAGGCTTCATTTTTCATTCAGTGAATCATTTAACAGGTTTATTTCAGAGCCTATATTGTACAAAGAACCATGATAGTTTCTGCTGAAGACAAACAGTATTGCCCTCAATGAGTTTACAATCTAATTGGAAAGATAAGACATAAGACAAGAATGAGAGATGTGAAAAGGTTTTTGGGTAAGGGTCCTGGATTTTAACAGTGTAGCTGCTTCCTGCAGAACAAGTTTCACAAAAAAACACTATGTTTTCTTATCGCTTTTCTTTTTCATTCTTTTCTAGGCAGGGTCAACTAGTGTGAGCAATAATGAAGCAAGAAATCCAGAGTAAAATGAGAGGATGGCCAGGAAATCAGCTTGACTGGAGACAGCATAGGGTTGAAGAAATAACAAGGCTATGCCCAAGATGCCATTGTACTTGTCCGGCCTTTCTCCCTTCCTTTCTCTCTCTCTTCATTAAAGAGAAATTGGACTATCGAAGCTCACTGTATGCACCCTAGGTTTTTCCATTTCCGTTTTGTTTCCCTATGCTTGAAATGCACTCTCCATCATCATCATCTCTCTCTCTCTCTCTCAAAATCCTAACCATCCTAAGAGAAAGGTCAAATACCACATGGCTTTTCCTGATCCTTTGCCAGACATCACATAGCACTTCTTTAATGTACTTCAAACACAAGTAGGAGTAAAGGGGTGGAGTCCTCTTCAAATTTAAAAAGTTGTCACAAAAAAATTCATTCTGCTTGACCTTAGAAGGCAAAACTATCAGCGAGTAGAAGTTGCAGGTGTCAATTTAGATTTGTTATCTAGAAGAAGAAGAAGAAGAAGAAGAAGAAGAAGAAGAAGAAGAAGAAG
>NW_020940355.1:15019838-15052706 GCF_900497805.2 Vombatus ursinus | reverse complement strand
AAGAAGAAGAAGAAGAAGAAGAAGAAGAAGAAGAAGAAGAAGAAGAAACAAAAAAAAAACCTCTCAAACTCTAGCAATCTGAACTATCCAAAAGTGGAGCCGGCTGCCTGGGGAGGCAGTGAACTTACTAAAGGTCTTCAAGTGCAAGCTGAATGACTCCTTGTCATAGAGGGAATTCTAACTACTCGAGACAGTTTGGATTAGATGGTCTTAGAGGTTGTTACCCAACTCGAGGGTTTTTTTTTGTTTTAATTCTGGTCTGTGTCCCAGAAAAGGGCTGAGCCGCCGGCAGGACATAGGACAGCTCATTGAAGGTGAATTTAGGACACACAACAAATACTTCCTGTCCTCAATTCACCCACAGGCACCGACTACCGAAATACACAAACTGTGAAAAATAAACCACATTCCACCTGTTCCCAGGCGAGGAGGGGACAATCCCTGCTATTAACAAACTTTACAGTTGGCAGGGACGTGGGTGCAAATCCTCTCCTCAACTAAGAACTTAACTTCCGCCCCCGGCAGTAACTGGGGGACAGGTGCAGGTCGTTTTTCTTACCAATCACGAAGCAATGTGTTCAGTACTGGGTGTATTAATCATTCTCAAAGGGTTACGTCTAAGTCTGGCCACAGAGGACAAGTAGGGCACTAGACCACGCACAGCCCTAGCCTTCAGAAAACACTGGGAGTCTACGAGACAGCGAGCGATAGACGTAGCACACTGAGACGCAGCTGGGGGGGGGGGAAGATAAGATATGAACTCCGCGGTGCCCTATGGGAGTTGTAGTCTCCCGCACCTCCTGGCCATCCTCTCTCCACCAGCAGCGAACTGCATCTCCCAGATGCCCGTACGGCGTGGAAGGGGGTGAGGGAAGCGCTCTGACGCTATCCCGAGTCGCCGCGAGGGGGAGCGGAGCTGGAAAGCTACGGCAGCCCCCGGAGGAGCAGGAGCTGCTTGAGTAGCTGCGGGGCGGCGGGTAACGGCCGCTGTCGCCTCCTTTGCTTTGGGTCCTTTTTCACCTCCCATCCCGGGCGCGCCGACCACCACCCGCAGTGCCTAACCCCACGGCCATGGAGGCGCGTCAGGGCGGTAACCCCCTGCGGCGCGGGGTCCCGGACTCGCCGAAGCGATGAGGGGGTAGGGGGCGCTACAGCTCCCTCCGGCTCGCCCTCCTGCCCTGCTCCTCCGCCCTTGCTCCTCGGCTGCGGACCCCCTCCCACCCCAGCCTCGGTCATTCTCGGCCTCCCCCTCTGCCTCGGCGCAGTCGCTGCCCTGCCCCATAGGGGGCGCTGCTGAGGGAGCTGCTGGTCCTCATGCCATCCCGCGGCTCCAAACGGAGGAGTAGGAGCCCCTGAGAAAGGCGACGAGACTTGGGGCTCGGGCTCGTCCTCCTGCCGCCCCCTCCTCCGCCCCGCCTCCAGCTGTGCGGGTTTCCCGGCCTCCACCTCGCCCCCTCACTCTCCAAAATGTGGCAGAGCGTGGGGCTGACCCTGCTGGTGATCGTGGCCACGCTGCTCTGCGTCCTGCTCTTCATGCTGTGCGGTGAGTGCGACGTGCGGCCCGGGGTGCGGGGGACCGGGGGACCGGGGGGCCGAGGGCGGGGGGTGGCCTGGGCTTCTAGCCGCTCTTACCCCGCGGTAGCGCTGCCGCCTTCTCGCGAGCGGCTCGGGCACTTTGGGCACAATTAAGCGCCTCCTGCTTGCCGGGCACCGCGCTGTGCGCGGGGGTCGATGCAAAGAAAAGCGAAAACGTGGGCTCTGCCCTCGGGGAGCTCCCGGTCTAATCGGGGAGGGGGGGCAATGTGCAAATAGATTTCGACCGGCAAAGAGGCTTGGCACAGCATAGCGTCCAGGCAAAGGCTACGATGTTGCAGAACCCCTGGGAGGGACCCTGGTGGGGAGTGGGAGGGGGCCGGCGATCCTTGGAATTGCTCAAATTCCTCCTCCTGAGTTGGCCTGGGGGCTGGAGAAACCTCGGACCGCGCGAATTTGAGGTTGCTGAGGCCAGCCGCGGGACTGGCCGTCACCTGGACAGCCCTGGCTTTAGAGCTTGAAGGGGACCCTAGCGGTCGGTCAGCAGTGCCGGCGCTCTCCTTCTCTGCAGCCGCTGTCACCGAAGTCTGTAATGCCCTCGGCTTGTTAGAGCCCTCTGTTCGGTTCACATCGCCTCCAACTCTTCTACTTTGCTGATCCCCCAAGCCACTGGTGCCCCTCCCCCACCTCAGAATCCCTTGTACCTTTCTGGGATCTGCTCTGGTTCTTCTACCTTCTCCCTTTCCCTCAAGCCCCTGGTTCCCCCCCCCCCCCCCCGCCTTAGAATCCCCTCTTCCCTAACCCTTCTACTTTACCGATTCCCTCTAACCGCCCCCCCCCCATTCCTTGTACTTATTTTGTAGTATATACTTTGTAGGTTGACTTATCTTATAGAACGCAAGCTCCTGGAGGGCAGGGTCTGTATTGTCTTTGTAGCCCCAGCACCTTGGCGGGCCATCTGGCATATAATAGGTGCCTAATTAACTAGATGAGTGTAAATTGATTGATTTAGAAATGAAGAAACTGAGTCCCTTTGAGAACTTGCCCAGTTACACAAGCCATAAAGGGGCAGACTAAGGTTCTCTAGCTCGATATCTAGTTTGGGGTGGTAGGAGTGTTCACTCAACCATATTCTAATTTAGATTATGTATTTGAAGTGTGTCATCGGTGCTTTTAAAACTTTTAAACACATGTCGTTTCTAAGTGATTTCCCCTTCTCGAATTCTCTAATTAGAACCAGTCTTTTTGACAGATTAGTGCAATCAAGCCAAAGAAATGAACACATTGATTGTATCTAGTTGGTTTTTTTTTTTAACCCTTGTCTCAGTTGAAGGTGAAATTATTTGTTCCCTCATGTCTTTTATAGGTAGGTAATAAAAAAAGTGTTTTTGGTAGGATTGTAATGTGGATGACCTTTATTTTCCTGTAATAAGTATTAGTAAGAGGAGTTGTGTATTAAAAGCCAAACTGTTAACTTCAGTTTGAACCCAAAATAGGATTCCAAACAAATCTTAGTGTTTTACAAAGATAATTTAAAATGTAGCTCATGTTAAACTGCATTGTAAAGTGCTTTGAATGTGAAGGTCAGAAAATCCAGCTTAGGTCTGGTGATAATACTGATATCTGTGCTGATGTTTTTCTTTAGAAGCCAGGCTAAATTTTGTTCTTGGTTAAGTATTAGTACAACTTTAGGCTCTTTTGACACCTTGATACTGAGACCTAATAATAACCAAGTGACTTTGGTCTCCTAGAAAAGTTCCTGAATGGTAATGAAGATTAGAAATAGATTGTATAACATTGGTCTCTAGTGATCTCTTATAAATGAATATTTGCAAGACAATGGAGCATAAATTTAAAGTTTATATAGTAATTGGTTACATAGAGTAAAATTCATGGCTAAAAAGCTTAATTTAAACTAGGAACTAAAAATGTTACCAGCAGACCTCCTTGTATTACACTTATCTATATTGAGCATTGCATATATTGGTTTTTTTTTTTTTTGTGGCAACCCTGTCTCAAATCTGTTGGCTCCATTTTTCTAGTTGCAAGTGCTCACATCATGTCTCTGTGTCACATTTTGGTAATTCTTGCAATATTTCAAAATTTTCATTGTAATTTTAGCTGTTATGGTGATCTGTGATCAGTGATCTTAATTGTTTTGGGGTGCCACAAACTGCATCCATATAAGATGGCGAACTTAATAAATGTTGTGTGTGTTTTGACTGCTTTGCCTACCAGCCATTCCTGTCTCTTCCTCTCATAGGGCTTCCCTATTCCCTGAGACATAACAATATTGAAATTAGGTAACTTAATAATCTATAATAACAGTATCATGTCTAAAAAATGTACCTATCTTAATTAAGAAATATGTTATTGTCCAAAAAATACTAACCGTCATCTGAGCCTTCAGCAAGCTTCTAGTCTTTTTGCTGGTGGAGGGTCTTGCCTTGATGTTGATGGCTGCTGACTGATCAGGGTGGTGGTTGCTGAAGGTTGGGGTGGCTGTGGCAATTTCTTAAAATAAGACAACAGTAAAGTTTGCTGCATCCTTCCTTTCACTTGAACACTTAGAAGCCATTTAAGGATTATTAATTGGTCTAATTTCAATATTGTGTCTTATATGGTGTAGTTTGTGGTGCCCCAAACAATTACAGTAGTAACGTCAAAGATCACTGATCTCAGATGACTATAACAGATAAAATAATGAAAACATTTGAACTATTGTGAGAATTTCCAAAATGTGACACAGAGACACAATGTGAGCCATATCTGCAAAGTGCAATGAAGGATTATATGCCTGCACTAAACTGAGGATGCTATCAAGTTTTGCTTGGGTTCATTTTCTGATTTTTTTCCTGATCACAGCACTTTCTTCTAGTTTTACTGCTGTTGTTTCTTAGTTTTCTTTAAAGGATCAGGATCTACTTTCCTGTGCCTTCTCCTGGGCCCTCTTATCTCTCTGAAATAGATGTTCTTAACCTTATTTTGTGTCATAGACCTTTTGGCAGTCTGGTAAAGCCTATGGACCTCTTCTCAGTATTAGTATTTTAAATGAATAAAATAAAATGTATAGGATTACAGAGGAAATCAATTTGAATTGAAATATATTTATCAAAATAATAAGCAAGTTCACAGCTCTGAGGTGATTAACTCTTGCTCTGTAATATCATCTGGAATGAGTTCAATGATCACCTTTATAAAAATTCCTAGATCTGTATTTAGCTTCATTTTCTGGACTGTATTCACAAAATGCTTATTGGACCTCTTCAACTCCATATTTCATAAGTCATGTCTAAAGCAGATTCATTCTCTGCCCCCTAAATTCCTACCTTCCTAGAGCGTAGCTATCTTTCCAATTACCAGGTTAGATCTAGAAATTGTCTTGTCGTTTTGTCCTCCTTCATGTCACTTACATCAGTTCATGTCACTCATGGGGCGATTGCCCTCGTTCATCTCTTCATCATCCCTCCCTTGGACTACTGGAATATCCTCCTCATTGGTTTTTCTGCCTCCAGTCTGTCTCCTCTCAGATCCGTCCTCCACACAGCCGTCAAGCTGATATTCCTAAAGCACAGGGCTGAGTTTGTCATTCCCTGCTTAGGAAACTCCAGTAATTCCCACTTGCTTCTAAGAAAAATGCAGACTCCTTGATTGGCTTTTAAAACCTTTCACACTTGGACTCTCGTCTACTATTCTAGACTCTTTAAACATTACTCTCCACACCCTCTCAAATTCCAGCCAAACTGGCCTCCTGCTGTTCTGTGACACTTGAGGTCACTCCTCTGCCTCAGAACCTATAACTCAGCTCAAATGTCACCCCCTACAGAAAACCTATTCTGATTCTCCTCAGGTGCTGGTTTCACCCTCTATTCCCCGGTACTTTGTATATATTTCATATTACATTTTCTTTAGGTTTTTTTTTAGGTTTTTAAAAAGCAATCGGGGTTAAGCGACTTGCCCAGGGTCACACAGCTAGTAAGTGTCAAGTGTGTGGTCTGAGGCTGGATTTGAACTCAGGTCCTCCTGACTTCAGGGCTGGTGCTCTATCCACTGCGCCACCTAGCTGCCCCCATATTACATTTTCTAAATAGATTTTGTGCTCCTACTTGCCCACCTCACCCATATAAGCTCCTAAGGGTGGGGTTTGTTCCCCTCCCACACACACACAATTGGTGCACAGTAAGCATCTAATGCTTGGTAAATTGAATTGTGTGTTTATCTTCAAGCTGTGGTTTACGTAGATTGTGGATAGTTAGGATTTTTAGAATAAAGATGACTGAGTTATCTTGATTTGGGGGGAGGGGAAACTTGTTTTCCTCCCAAGTTTGTTCAGTCATGTCTGACTCTTCATGACCCCATTTGTGGTTTTCTCAGCAAAGATACTGGAGTGGTTTGCTATTTCCTTCTCCAGCTCATTTTTACAGATGAGGAAACTGAGGCAAATAAGGTTAAGTGATTTGCCTAGGGTCACAGAGTTTTTAAGTGTTTGAAGCCAGAGTTGAACTCAAGAAGATGGGTCTTCCTTACTCCAGGCCAGGCACTCTGTCCACTGCCCCACTTATCTGCTTTCCCCTAAGTATTTTGCATTTATAGTTCATGCTACTTGAGAGTATGCACGTGGCTGAAAATGCCAGTATGAGAACAATAGACCTTCCCACAGTCACAAGTGAAAATGGTTATGGAAGTTACTTAAGAGAAATAATTTTAATTGCTACTGTTTTTCTAGGCATGCCCTTCTGTTATGATTTCTAATATATATATATATATATATATATATACGTACACACACATATATATATCAAGGTACTTTATTAGTAAGCATTTATTGTGTAAATACTCTTTTCTTCAAATAAGTAGGCCTTCCTTTTTTGAAATATGGCTACTTAAATTATATACTAAATAGCTTTTTCATTTTTAATTGAACATCCTCTTTTCTATACATCTCCTGCATAAAAGGTCTGATGTGTTGATAGAGCACAAAAAACTTAACCTTTTGAAACACTGAGTAAGAACTGGTGCTTGGAGACTCACTCTTATCAATTGAAGTGATAAAGGACTAAGACTAGGTGTAAAAGATTAGTGAATGTTAACTCTTTAGAGCATTCAATGAGGAAAATGATGATATAATAAGAAAATGCAAAGGGTGGATTAATACACAGAAAAGGGGTAGCCCATGAAGATAAATGGTCATCTTTGGCTAACTGGGCCCAAATTAGCCCCCTGGTGAATTCCTTACTGATTCTCATCAGGCAACCTTTTGATCTCAGTTTGGTTTCTAAATAGGTTCTCCTCTTGGAAGGAGAATTCAGCTTATAAATTATTAAACTGGCTTTTAGTCAGGTGGGCAATATGAGCCATTCTCACCCCCACAAATAAACACATCCCATTCACACTCAGTATAAAATAAACATCAGGATTCCAGCTGAGGGAAAGATTATTTTCATTTTTATTACCAAATTCCTTATCAAGTTTCCAATATTTCAGAAGCTCTTGATAAATAAATGCATGTTGATTTAGGGAAGAAGTAGAGGAAAAACTTAGCAACCTTGTTGCTTTACTTCTTTAACTGCCAATTAGTGTAAATAGATTGTGTTCCAGGACCTTTGATAGCTTTTTCTTACCCTTTAATGTTGAATAAAGTTTATAGTTAGTGCTGTTGAAGAATTTAAAGCCATCTGTAGTGCTTAAAAATGTTTGAATTGAATGGATTATTAAGATAACTGAATATAGTATTTGAGGTAGTATGAAAGGTTTACAGAAAGAAGATTGTACATTATTAGTGCCCATTAATTAATGCCATTCTCTCTGCCAGACTCCCAGAAAATATCAGGAGTGGGGAACCTGCAGCCTTGAGGCCACATGTTGGCCCCCTTAGTAGAAAGATTTGTTCTTAGTAGAAAGAAAGTTTGGATTCAGTCAAAGGGCCATACTTGAGGACCTAGAGGGCCACGTTTGTCCTCGAAGCCCAATGTTCCTCATCCTGGGTTAGACTTTGATTTGATTTCGTTTCATGAAGGGATGGGAGAAGGGCTCTAAGATCCGATCTGTTTTACCTTTTCTGAATGAGCTTGCATTATTGACCAGTATAAGATAATGCAGAATTAGGTGACTACTTTATATTGATTTGATAAGCACAATTTATGAAGGTTAGGAATTAATTTTGCATGCAGGCAGGTAAATTTATTTCATTTTTATCTTTCATGTGCATTTAGTATGGTGCAACCGATCAATTTCCATGTAAATTCAATTCATGTAGAGCTTTACATACTATAAAGTAAGCTGTCTTATGTATTTTAATAAGTATTTAGCTTTGTACTTACTCTTTCAAATTGGGGTCTATGACGTCAAAATTATTTTTATAAAAATACTAAAATATTACTTATCTATTAAAATATTTTTCCCTTTTCCAACTACATATTTTTGTGGGGCCAGATTTGCTTCATATACTTCAGCCAAAATAACATATTGAAATAGATTAAATGTAGAAACAGATGTGAGAATCCAGTTATCTTCTATTAAGCCAGACTTTAAGATTGTTGTGTTTGTCCTTCATCCTTGGAAGAGGGTCATGACATCAGGGAGATGATAACAGGACTTGCAATTGACTTTGATTTGAGTGAGGAAGGGCTGTGCGGTGTCATCAGCCTTACTTTCTCCTCCAGAGCCATCTGGCTGCAGTGGGCAGATATTCATCAGGACCACTGGAGATGGCCTAGCAAGCCAGACTTTAAAGAAATTTGCAAAATACGTAAGGTAATGTCATTATGTCACTGTTTTTTTTGTTTGGAAAATCACAGTATTTTTCATAACATGTTATTTATGTTAGCAGGTAATGAATTTGTTTTTAAATGTTAACATATTATAAAAAGTTATCAAATTTTAATTACCAATACAGTAAATATCAATATACACAACCCACATAAACACAAGAAGTCCAGTAGACATGAAAGATAAACACCTCTTGTTGCACGAGAACTCAGGAGATGTTGCATCCAAATAGCCCTGAGTGAAACAAGGTTGACCAACGAAGTCTGGCTTAACAAAGTTGGAGCTGCCCGCAGTGATGGAGAGTGCTGTGAAGCTGGCATAGTTTTCAAAATCAAAAGTAATCTAGTCAGCAAGCTTGTGTGCCTCCTAAAAGGAATGAATAGCAGGCTCATGACAATTTGATTGCCACTTGCAGGAAAACAGCACCCACCATCATCAGTGCATATGCTTCCACCATGACAACCCTGATGAAGTCAAAAGAAAAATTTTATGAAGACCTGGAGATCCTCATCATCAATGTGCCAAAAGAGGACAAGCTTGTAATTCTGGGTTTAACGCAGAGTAGGCACAGATTATCAGAAATATCTGGGAATCCTTGGGAGTAATTGAATCAGAAACAGCAACAGTCACTTACTGCTGAAGCCTTGTTCATCTTACGATTTCATCACCAACACTATGTTCCATTTACCTAAACACAATAAAACTTTGGGGATGCACTCTAGCAGCAGACATTGGCATTTAATAGACATGTCATTGTAAGGATAAGAGACAGACAGGATGTGAGAGCGATGAAGGTGATGTGTGGTGCAGAGGGCTGGACTGAATATAGACTTAATCCTCTTCAAGCTAAACATTCTCATGTCAAGAGGACTACCAGAAGACTTAATGTCAACAGATAGAGTGTTTGCTGAGGAGGAACAGTTCATTGCTAACTTGGAGGGAAAGCTGAGCCAACACATATTTGGCAACAGTAGGGCAGAAAAGGAATGGGTAGCTTTCAGAGATTTGGTGTACAGCACTGCATTTGCTCATCTGAGCTGGAACGCTCATAAATATCAAGATTGGTTTGATGAAAATGAGGGGAAATTTAGAAGTTGCTAAATGAAAAACAAGAACTCCACAGGTTTACCAGCAGGATAGTTTATCTGCCCCAAGAAAGCTTTAATAGGCTCCATCAAAAGCATAGTGCAAGTGAAACTTGGAGAGAGATGCGGTATTCTTCACTCAGTAGAAAGCAGATGAAATTGTTTTATGCTGATAGTAACAATCCAACGCGCTTTCATGATACCCTGAAGGCTATTTATGGCCCAAAGACCTGTGGTATATCTCAGCTACTCAACACTGATGGAGCCACATTAGTTAGTGATAAGGACATGATCCTGGAGAGATGGACTGAACACTTCCATAATGTTCTCAACAGACTGTCATCAACCAATGCTGAAGCCATTGACTCTTTACTTCAAGTTGAAGTCAATCCTCTTCTAGCTGAACTTCTACCTGAAGAAGAGGTTTTGCATGCCATGTGAATGTGGCAAAGCTCCTGGTGCTGATTCTATTCCAGCTGAGATTCACAAGGTAGGGAGTCCACTGCTCTTACAAAAGCTGACTGAAATCTTCTGGGTTATATGGCAAGAGGAGGTTATCCCCCATGAATTCAAGGATGTCTCTATTGTCCATCTCTATAAAGGAAAAGGAAATCAGTTGTCCTGTGACAATCATGGGGTGGGGAGGTGTTGTCTTTCTCTTAGTCATTGCTGGCAAGATTCTTGCCAGAGTCCTTAATTGACTAATCTTTGACCTGGAAGATGGCCATCTGCCCAAGAGCTGGTATAGTTTTGTAAAGGGCTAAGAAATGGTTGATATGGTGTTTGCTGCTCAACAACTTCAGGAGAAATCTGATTAAAGTCTTTGATACTGTTAGTCATGAGGGCTTGTGGAAAATCATGGCAAAATTTTTTTGCTTGGAGAAGTTCAGCAGTATTGTATGCCAGTTTCATGATGGCTTGCTTACATAGGTTCTGAATAATGCTGTCTGTTTTCCTAGTCACCAGTGGAGTGAAGTAGAGCAGTGTGTTTGCTCGCAACCATGCTTTTTACCATGATGTTTTCAGTGATGTTGTCAGAAGCCTTCAACAAGAACAAAAAAAAGCATCAAGGTCAGCGACCTCACTGATGGCAAATTATTTAACTTGAAAAGACTACAAGCCAATACAGTGGAGGGAGAATTGGTACACAGCTTTTTGTTCGCAGATGATTATGTACTCATGTAACCTCTGAGGCTGAGATACAACAGAGTATGGATCAATTCTTTGCCGCTTGTGCTAATTTTGGCCTGACAACACCAAGGAAACACAGGTTCTCCATCAGCCCGGCACCACACCATTCATACATGGAACCATTGGTTATAGCAAATGGAGAAATCTTGAATGCAATGGAGGACAAGCTTGTAATTCTGGGTTTAACGCAGAGTAGGCACAGATTATCAGAAATATCAGGGAATCCTTGGGAGTAATTGAATCAGAAACAGCAACAGTCACTTACTGCTGAAGCCTTGTTCATCTTACGATTTCATCACCAACACTATGTTCCATTTACTTCCATATACTTTCCATATACTTTGGCAGTATACTTTCCAGGGATGTAGACATAGATAATGAGCTTGACACATGCATTGCCAGAGCCAGTTCATTGTTTGGGAGGCTCAAAAGGAAAGTGTGGGAGAGTTATTAGACTGCCTATCAAACTGGTGGTCTACAGAGCTGTTGTGCTGACCCCATTGTTGTATACCTGTGAAACCTGAACAGTATACCAGAGCCATGCCAGGAAACTGAACTGCTTCCATTTGAATTATCTTAAGAAGATTCTAAAGATCACCTGGCAAGATAAGGTACTGGATACTGAGGTCCTTTCTCATACTGAACTGCCAGGCATTCAAACTTTCCTACAGAGAGCACAACCCTGTTAGGCTGGCCATGTTGTTCAAATGTGGAAAACTCACACAAGGCAAGTGTTCACATGGAGGTCAGAAGAAGCTATACAAGGATACGCTCAAGGTTTCTGAAGAACTTTGGAATCAGTTGTGAGACACGGGAGACACTTGTGCCAGTGTCTCCCAAGCCAAAGATGCTAAGGGGATTGGACAACTGGTCAGAAAAAAATCTACAGGAGACCCCTGTGCTAGGGGCCCTGAGGAGCAGTATCACTTGTAGCTTCAGGGGATCAGGATCCCTGCCCAGTTAAGGAACAGAGTATAGACCAGGAGAGCAGTGACTAGACTTCTCCCTGAATGACATTACCTTAGAAACAGCAAACGTTTCCAAACTCCTGGAATCATCTGTGAAAAAAGCAGTGTGAAAAAGCCTGAAACATGGGAATGTGCCCCACCCCCCACCTCCACCCTGGAAACAGAGCTCAACTTTAACCTCAAGTCATGTAATAGGCTTGGAAACAGCAACAACAAAGAGAACCTGACCATAAATAAAGACCTATCATTGTGACAGGGAAGATCAAGACAAAAACTCAGAAGACTATGATGTCAAAATAGCTGCAAGCAAACCTCAAAGAAAAAAATAGTGAATTGGACACAAACTCAACAAGAATTCATGGAAGAGCTGAAAGATTGTTTTAAAAATCAAATATTAGTGACAGAGGAAAAATTGAGAAAAGAAATAAGAGCAACGTAAGAAAATTATAAAATGGCAACAGTTTGATAAAAGAGGCACAAAAAACATTACTAAAGAAAATAACACCTTAAAAAACAACTGGCCAGCCAAGATGGCATAGTAAAAGCAGTGACTTGCTTGAGTTCTCCCGAAACCCCTCCAAATACCTGTAAAAATGACTCTAAACAAATTCTAAAGCAGCAGAACCCACAAAAAGACAGAATGAAACAAATTTCCAGCCCAAGACAGCCTGGATGGTTGATCGGAAAGATCTATCACTCTAGGCTGGGAGAGGAGCCCAGTCTGGGCTGGGACGCGCAGGCTTCAGCGAACCTGAAGCAAGCCTCAGAGGACTGAATCATGGACAGCTGTGGCGGTTTCCAGACCTCTCAACCCATGAATGCCAAAGACAGCTTAGAAAGTCACTAGGATAAGTCTGTGTCTGCGGTGAGAGAGAAGCTCGGGGTCCCAGCTCGAGTCCTCAAGCGTGGCCTTGGGTGGTGGCTGCCTCCAGAGCTTCCAGGCCACAGACTGAGGGGGAATCGAGTGGCTGATCAGAGGGGGATTGCAGGGATCTCTCTGCTGGTGCAAGATTCTCTTGCTTTGCCCGTGCTTGGATCTGGGTTACAGTTCTGGGTGGTGGACATGGGGCAAGGAGGAGCGCTGGTGTATTGGAGCTTGTGGTGACTGTGGAGAGAGAATCCTCCTCACAGTTCCAAGACAGAAAAGAGTGCTTGTGGCCACTCATAGACCAGAGCACAGGCCAGGAAAGGAGTAAACACCTTGCTTTTGATCATAGCACCTTGGAGGAACTGAAAATTTACAGGTCCCTAGAAGTATTTCTGAAAACAATTGCACAAAACCCCTGAAGCTTGGGACAGTACATTCTCCACACTGGAAGCAGATCCCTACCTTAACAGAGAGTTTATAACTCAAGTAATTGGCTGGGATCATGAGCAAGCAGTGCAAAAAGAGTCAGACTATATTATCTTACTTTGGTGACAAAGAAGATCAAAACATACAACCAGAAGAAGACAACAAAGTCAAAGTCCTACATCCAAAGCCTCCAAGAAGAATATGAATTGGCCCCAGGCCATAGAAGAGCTCAGAAAGGATTTTGAGAAGCAAGTAAGAGAAGTAGAGGAAAAACTGAGAGTGATGCAAGAAAATCATGAAAAACAAGTCAACAGCTTGCTAAAGGAGACCCAAAAAAATACTGAAGAAAATAACACCTTAAAAAATAGCCTAACCCAGATGGCAAAAGAGGTCCAAAAAGCCAATGAGGAGAAGAATGCCTTAAAAAGCAAAATTGGCCAAATGGAAAAGGAAGTCCAAAGGCTTACTGAAGAAAATACTTCCTTAAAAATTAGAATGGAGCATTTGGAAACTAGTGACTTTATGAGAAATCAAGACACTGTAAAACAAATTCAAAAGAATGAAAAAATAGAAAATAATGTGAAATATCTCATTGGAAAAACAACTGACCTGGAAAATAGATCCAGGAGAGAGAATTTAAAAATTATTGGACTATCTGAAAGCCGTGATCAAAAAAGGAGCCCAGACATCATCTTTCAAGAAATTATCAAGGAAAACTGCCCTGATATTTTAGAACCAGAAGGCAAAATAGAAATTGAAAAAATCCACCGATCACCTCCTGAAAGAGATCCCCAAAGGAAAACTCCTTGGAATATTGTAGCCAAATTCCAGAGTTCCCAGGTCAAGGAGAAAATATTGCAAGAAGTGAGAAAAAAACAATTCAAGCATTGTGGAAATACAATCAGGATAACACAAAATTTAGCAGCTTCTACATTAAGGGATCGCAGGGCTTGGAATATAATATTCCAGAGGGCAAAGGAGATAGAATTACAACCAAGAATCACCCAGCAAAACAACATAATGCTTCAGGGGGAAAAATGGACATTCAGTGAAATAGAGGACTTTCAAGCATTCTTGATGAAAAGACCAGAGCTAAATAGAAAATTTGACTTTCAAATACAAGACTCAAGACAAACATGAAGAGGAAAACAGGAAAGAGAAATCATAAAGGACTTATTAAGGTTGAACTGTTTACATTCTGCATGGTAAGATGATATTTGTAACTCATGAGTCCTTTGTCAATATTAGAGTAGTTGGAGGGAAAAATTATATGTATGTATATAGATAGATAGATAGATAGATAGATAGATAAATAGAGGGCACAGGGTGAGTTGAAGATGAAGGGGTGATATCTGGAGAATAAAATTAAGGGGTGAGAGAGGATTATACAGAGAGAAGGAGAAAGGGAGAGGTAGAATGGGGTATATTATCTCACATAAAACAGATAAGAAAAGGCTTCTACAGTGGAGGGGAAATGGGGGAAGGTGGGAGGGAATGAATGAATCTTATTCTCATCGGATTTGGCTTAAGGAGAGAATAACATACACACTCAGTTGGGTATGTAAATCTATCTTACCCTACAGGAAAATTGGGGAGGAAGGGGACAAGAGAGCAGGAGAATGATAGAAGGGAGGGGGTAATCAGAAGCAAACACTTCTAAGGAAGGACAGGGTCAAAAGAGAGAATAGAATAAATGGGGGGCGGGATAGGATAAAGGGGAAATATAGTTAGTGTTCCACAACATGACTACTGTGGAAGTGTTTTGCATGACTGTACATGTATAACCTATATTAAGTTGATTGCCTTCTCAATGAGGGTAGGTGGGGAGGGAAGAAGGGAGAAAATTTGGAACCCAAAATTTTAAAAACAAAAGTTAAAACAAAATTGTTTTCACATGCAACTGGGAAATAAGATATACAGGAAATGGGGTATAGAAATCTATCCTGTCCTACAGGAAAATTGAAGGGGAAGGAGATAAGAGAAGGGGGGAGAGATAGAAGGGAGGGCATATTAGGAGAAGGAGTACTCAGAATGCATGCCATCTTGGGGTGGGGGGATGGATGAGATGGGGAGAAATTCGAAACTCAAAATCTTGTGGAAGTGAATGTTAAACTAAAAATAAATAAATAAATGAAAAAAAAATAAACCAAAAAACAAAAACAACTGGCCAAATGGTAAAAGGTACAAAACTTCACTAATGAAAATAACTGCTTAAAAAGCAGAATTAGTCAAATGGGAAAAGAGATATAAAACCTTAGTGAAGAAAATAATTCCTTAAAAATAAAAGCTGGGCAAATGGAAGCTAATGATTCCATGAGACATCAAGAAATAATAAAACAAAATCAAAAAAATGAAAAAAAAAGAAGAAAATGGGAAATATCTTATGAGAAAAACTGGCCTTGAAAACAGATTGAGGAGAGATAATTTAAAATTGAACTGCCTGAAAGCCATAATCAAATTAAGACCCTTAGCATCATATTTAAAGAAATTATAAAGGAAAACTGCCCCAATATTCTAGAACCAGAAGGTAAAATAGAAATTGAAAGAATCCATAGATGACCTCCTGATAAAGGTCCCAAAATGAAAAATCCCAGGAATTTTATAGCCAAATTCCAAAGCTCTCATTTCAAAGAGAAAATACTTCAAGCAGCCAGAAAGAAACCATTCAAATACCATATTGCTACAGTCAGGATCACACAAGATTTAGCACCTACCACCTTAAAGGAATGAAGGGCTTGGAATTTGATATTCTGGGTGGCAAAGGAGCCAGGATTAAAACCAAGAATAACCTACTCAGCAAAACTGAGTGTTATCCTTCAGGGGAAAATGGATATTTAGTGAAAGAGGACTTTCAAGCATTTCTGATTAAAAGACCGTAGTTGAATAAAAAATATGATTTTCAAATATAAGACTCCAGAGAAGCATAGAAAGGTAAACATGAAAGAGAAATCATAACAGGCTCAATAAATTTAAACTGTTTACATTCCTTTATGGGAAGATGATACATGTGACTCCTAAAAACTTCATCATTATTAGGGCAGTTAGGAGGACTCCACATAGAGTGCATAGTATTGAGTCTATTATTTGGGATCATCTTAAAAAAAAAATGGATGGGTGAGAAAGAGTGATGTACTGTGAGAAAGGGGGAAGGGAGAGGAAGAATGGGAGAAATTGTCTCACATAAAAGAGGTATGCAAGGAAGAGCTTTATAGTAGAGGGGGAAATGGTGGGGAGGTAGGCAATGCTTGAACTTCAGTCTCGTAAAATTTTTCGAAGAAGGAAGACTATATGATGTATGTATATATGTGTGTGTGTATACATACATAAATACACACTTACATTCATTTGGGTATAGGAATCTATCTTACCCAACAGGGAAATAGGAGGAGAACATAAGAGAAAAGAGTGAGGTGATAAAAGGGAAGGTGAATTAAGTGGGCAGAAGCAAAACAGACTTTTGAGGAGGAATTGGGAGAAAAGAAAGAATAATAAACAGAAGGAAAATAGGATAGAAGATAATAAACAGTATCAGTAACTGTGAATGTGAATGGGATTAATTTACCCATAAAACAGAAGGGGATAGTAGAACGCATTAGAAACAAGAATCCAACAATATCTTGTTTACCAAAAACACATTTGAAACAGAGACACACTCACAGAGTTAAAATAAGGGGCTAAAGCAGAATGTGCAATCATGATTTCAGACAAAGAAGCAAAAATAGACCTAATTAAAAGGGATAAGCAGGGAAACTACATCTTGGGAAAAAGAACCATTGACAATGAAGTAATATCAATACTAAACATATATGCATCAAATGGCATAACATCTAAATTCTTAAAGGAAAAGTCATGTGAACTACAGGAGGAAATAGTAAAACTATTCTAGTGGGGGGTCTCAACTTTCCCCCTCAGCTAGATAAATCTAACCATAAAGTAAATGAGAAAGAAGTCAAGGAGATGAATAGAATTTTAGAAAAGTTAGATATGCTGGGCCTCTGGAGAAAACTGAATGGAAATAGAAAGGAATGTACCTTTTTCTGAGCTGTATATGGCACCTTTACAAAAATTCACCACATATTAGGGCACAAAAACCTCACAACCAAATGCAGAAAAGCAGAAATATTAAATGCACCCTTTTTAGCCCATAATGCAATAAAAATTACATGTAATGAAGGGCTAGAGAAGCATACATTAAGAGCTATTTGGACACTTATATAATCCTAATGCAATAAAAATTACATTTAATGAAGGGCTAGAGAAGCATACATTAAGAGCTATTTGGACACTAATGTAATCCTAAAGAATGAGTGGGTCAAAGAACAAATAATAGGAACAATTAATAATTTCATTAAAGAGAATGACATTGAAGAGAATTTTATTAAAGAGAAAGCATTCATTAATGAGAAATGCTGGTAAAACTGGAAAGCAGTTTGGCAGAAATGAGGCCTAGACCAGCGTCTCACACCATATACCAAAATAATGTAAAAATGTGTAAATGATTTAGATGTAATGGGTAATAGCATAAGCAAATTAGGGGAGCCTAGGAAAAAATGTACCTGTCAGATCTATAGATAAGAGAAGAGTTTATGACCAAATGAGATAGACAGGATTACGGGAAGTAAATATATATTTTGATCTCACAAAATTAAAAAGGGTTTGCACAAACAAAACCAATGTAGCCAAAATTAGAAAGAAAGCAGAAAACTGGGAGTAGGGAGGATTTACAGCAAATTTCTCTGACAAAGACCTCATTTCTCAAATATATAGGGAACCAAGACAAATTTATAAAAAATAAGAGTCACTCCTCAATTGATAAATGGTCAAAGGATATAAACTTGTAGTTTTAGAAGAAGAAATCAAAGCTCTAAATCACTATTGTTAAGAGAAATGCCAATTAAAACAACTCTGAGGTACCATCCACATCTATTAGGTTGACCAACATGACAGAAAAGAAAAATAAGACATACTAAAGGGGATGTGGAAAAATAGGTACACTAAATGCCCCGGTTGGTAGAATTGTGACCTGGTCCAAATGTTCTTGAGAATTATGCTCAAAGGGCTATAAAACTGTGTATACCCTTAGACCCAGCACCTTAGGTATCTCCTTCTACATGAATTTTTTGGGTTTTTTTTTTTTTTTTTTTTTTTGCAGCCTGTGGGCCAGAGCTGAGGCTTGAATCTCAATGTCTCTGTTGCCCATTTTATTTATTTTTTTAATTGATTTATTTTGAATTATCAGCAATCACTTCCATAAGCTTTTGAGTTTTAAATTTTTCTCCCCCTCCCTCCCCAAGGCAGCACACAATCTGATATAGTCTATGCATATACATATCCATTAAATATTTTCACATTAGTGATGTGGTAAGTAAGAATTAGAACTAATAGGAGGAATCACCAGAAAGAGGAAACAAAACACAACAGAAGAAGAAAAAATAGCAAATATTATGCTTCGATCTGCATTCAAACTCAGTAGTTCTTTCTTTGGATGTGGATAGCATTTTCCATCATGAGGCCTTTGGGGATGCCTTAGATCCATGTATTGCTGAGAAGGGTTAAGTCTATCAATATTAGTCATTGCACAACGTGGCTGTTACTGTGTACAATGTTCTCCTGGTTCTGCTCACTTCATTCAGCATCAGACCATACAAGTCTTTCCAGGTTTTTCTGAAGTTTTCTTCCAGCACAATAGTATTTCATTACATTCATATACCACAACTTGTTCAGCCGTTCCCCAATTGATGGGCATCCTCTCAATTTCCAATTCTTTGCCACCACCAAAAGAGCTGCTATAAATATTTTTGTACGTGTGGGTCCTTTTCCCACTTGTATGATCTCTTTGGGATACCCTAGAAGTGCTATTGCTGGGTCAAAGGATATGCACAGTTTTACAGCCTTTTGGGCATAGTTCTAAATTGTTCTCCAAAATGGTTGAATCATTTCACAACTCCGCCAACAATGCATTAGTGTTCCAATTTTCCCACATCTTCTCCAACACTTATCATTTTCCTGTTTGGTCATGTTGGCCAGTCTGATAGGTGTAATGTGGCACCTCAGAGTTGTCTTGATTTGCATTTCTCTAATCAATAGTGATTTAGAGCATTTTTTCATATGACTATAAATAGCTTTAATTTCTTCATCTGAAAAGTGTCTGTTCATATCTTTAGACCATTTATCAATTGGGAAGTTACTCATATTCTTATAATTTGACTAATTTTGATGATTGCTGCCTTATAATACAATTTAAGATCTGGAATGGCTAGGTCACTGTCCCCTGTGTTTACATGAAGCCTTTCTTGATTCCAATAGTTATGCCCTTTCCTCTCAAACTAGTTCATGTTTTGTTTTGTTCTTCATATTCTGTAAACACTTAGATGTGTACTTCTCGTCTTCCCCATTAGGATGTAAGCCCCTTTTTGAAAAGGTCTTAGATTTGGCTTGTTGATGGTACAGTGCTGTAGAGTTTTGAGATCAAACTATTGAGGCTGTGGAGCCAAGATGGCACAGTGATATATAGCAGGGTGGCAGGCCTCCATTCTACAAACTCCTCCAGACCGATGTAGAAAATACACCAGTTCATATGCTTATGAGGAAATGCAGTAGAAATCACAATGAGCCATTTGTTCAACTTAGCTTGGTATAGGGAGACAGATAGGGAGATCTGTAGATGCTGGGGTTGTGGTCCAGGCAGGCATACTCCAATGCTTAGGGAGAGTCTGTGCATCAGGGGAAGAGGAGGTTTCAGATTCATGTTGGGGAACTCTCAGACCCATATCATTTCACTGTAATGTTGCAGTTCAGGTGTGAACTGGCAGCTTTGTTGCCTGCTACCCAGTTCAGGTCACAGATCCAGGTAGAGTGAGAAGGGGACCTGTGAGATAGGGGAGGCCCTGCGCCAGTGTACCAATAAAGGATGAAGTTCAAAAGCTGGCAGCAGTAGTGGTGTGGCTTAGACCCCAAGCTTAAAGCAGGGCTTCACTTCCAGCGTCTAACCAGGCCTACGGAAGAATAACCACGGCAGGAATCCCAGACCAAAGGGGAGTCTACAGTTCTGCCACAGTGAACCAACAGAGGTTCTCAGCTGGTTGATAGGGCAGTGTTTAGCTGCTGTCTTTTTTCCCAGATCCAGACTTTGCCCTGAATCAGACCACTCTGGGAACACTGAAAGCTTGCAAGTTCCCAGCCTGTCTCAGAGATCCTGAAATAACACAACACTTAATATCCCAAGAAGACTGCAACAGGAAAAGCCCAGCCCTTCCCTCCAGAAGTGTAGCAGAGCTCAGCCCTAACATCAAGTCCAAAGTCAGGAAGTACAAAAATAATTGTAGCTCTTTATGAGATTGCAAAAAATGAGAATTAGAGCAGTGGTCCATAAATTGGGGAATGTAAACTCTTTGTAGTTAGGTATTGTTTCATTCTTTGTACATCTAACTACAGATTTCAGTGCTTGGCTTATTGAAGATGCTTAATGAATAATTGTTGACTGCTTAATTAGTTTTGTTCAGACTGTTAGCTAGTTCAAAACGAATGTCACAATCAGATTTTTAAAATCTGTATTTTCAGTTATTATTATTGACAGCTATTTACCTTATACCATCAGTATCTTTGCTACAGCTCTACTCTGTTGCTTCATCACGATGTGAGCATTTTCTGGCTGGTCTAGCAGTCTGGAAAACCTTTCAGTATGGGTCTATCTTCTGAAAGCCAGTTTGGCTAAGTCAAAGATACTAGTTTATCACTAGATTTGCCACAAAGTGATAAAATTTTTGCCCACAGGAGCTCTTAATAAGTTGGGTGAAGGGTATTACAGTTCCAAGTAACAGAAGGGAACTACCCACCATTCACACAAAATCACAGATTCTTAAAATGCTTAAAATACCTCTTTAAGATTCATTTGTATCATCAAAGTGAGAAACTTTGTTCTGTGAAAAGAAAAAAAAAGAAAAGGAATTACAGTGTATGGTTGAAGTTACGAAATTCCTACATTGTGATTAGCTTCAAAGTTAAAACTTTTGACTTCTCATTCTCATAATTTATAGACTGGATCTATTATGAAGATGGAAATTTACATATAAATCTGTTTTGTAGAGTTGGAAAATATTACCATTATATAGCTATGGCTATTTTCAGTATTAGAGCTGAAAGGAATGTTAGGATCATCTGTCCAAACCCCACATTTTATGAATGAGGAAACATTCAGGTAATTGCCCAAAATCAATCAATTAACAGGTATTTATTAAATGCCTACTTTGAACCAAGCAATGCTCTAGGCACTGTGGATACAAGTACAAAGAATGGAACAATCTTGCCCTCGAGTTGTAAGTTGTAAGCTTGCATTCTAATGAGAGATTTAACAAGTACATGTAAAAATATATATGGCATAAATATGAAATTAATAAATCCAAATATATGCAAAGTAGTTAAATCCTAGGTAGTTGGAAAGGAGGTCACTGTGGCATGGGTGGTCAGGGAAGGCTTCATGCGTTGAAGTACTGAGTAATGCTGAGATTACAAACCTGAGATGAAGATTTAGAAGAGGATTATGGAGGTAGGTAGGAATAGCAGGATTTCTAAACAATTGGATTTGGAAGTGAGGGAGCCTCCAGTAACGAGTTGAGTTGGTAATACTGAAAAACTGTAAAGATGGGCTGTGGCTTGCCTCTGACAGAAATAGGGAAGTTTAGAAGAGGGGAAGGTGTAAGGGAAAGATTAATGAGTTCAGTTTCGGAAATACTGATTTTGAGACTTCTCTAGGACATTCATTTTGAAATATCCAATAGGCAGTTGGTGATGTAAGACTGAAACATAGCTTAAGGAGGATGTATGCTATAGTCTAGTAAAGCTTTTTAAGGACAGGAGAGACTTGGGCATGGCAAGGACAAGTCTGTTTGCCAGAGACTGGGGAAAAGAGGATACAATGGTAGATGTTAAAGGGTTTTGAGTTGAAGAGAATGGGAAAAGAAGGAGCTCTTTTTGGCCTCAGTTTTCTAAGTAAAGAGTTAAGACCCCCCAGATTGTTGGGGAGCAGGGAGCAGAGGGGAATGTGTGGAATGCTTGAGGAAGGAAGAGAAGGTTGGAAATTGCTTCTGTGAAGAGTGAGATAGGGAATTGGTTAGAGGGGAATAAAAGATCTACCTTGATGCTTTGAGGGCCCATTTGAGACTAGATAACATGATTTTATAATATACCCAGTCAGCTTGGTTGTGGGACTTTTTCCAGCTGCTTTAATAGTTATTTGGTTTATAGTGGAATAGAGATCATAAAGAGTTATAGTACATGCAGTACATTCATAGATACTTCATGGGCTAGAGTAAGATGGTATAGTGGAAAAAAGTATAGCCTTAGAATCAGGGTACCTGGATTTAAGTCTCAGTTATTGAGATGCAGTGAATCACTTAACTGTGTCCGCATCTTGTTTTGTAAAATGAAGAAGATAAGACTTGAACTGCCTCCTTCAAGTACTATAGAAATACGAAATTATTATTAACCTTTAGCACAGCATCATATTGGGGGAAGGGGATATGAAGATAAATATGACATAGACCCTTTTCTTAAACTTACAATCTAACTTTTGAGGTGGAAGCCTAAGTCAGATCCCAAATGTTGAAGAATGGTGAGTGCACATGGAGAAAAATCTCACAGGAGGGGTGTGCATCCCTGACCTTTTTTCACACACACATACAGACACACCACTCTACCCCCTTTGCTTCCTAGGCCATGCTTTCCTGGGCTCTCCGCCCAGGGTTCTGGCTCGCCTTTCCAAAAGTGGAAGAAAGGATGTGAGGGGGAGGACTGAGAAAAAGGGAGACTAGAAGATGGAGGATTTCATGGGATACCTTCCTTACAATTTCTGTAATACCACACATGGTGTTGTAAGATTGATGCTCTCCATTCCAAGTGTTCGGGACAACCCTCACTAAAGATTCTTAGCCAAATCCTATATTTTCCACCCAGATGCTTTCCTTTTTGCTACTTCTTCATGCCATTAGGAACCTCATCATCTGCCAAGATTACATCAGCCTTGGGATGTACACCTTATCAGTACTCTCTGTCCTGGGACCTCTCTGATTGGAATGAGAGAAAAGCTCATAAAACCTCCATGTAAGGAGGGTGCCATCTCTTATTTCCCACCCAGATGCAGTCCTTTGGACTTGTCCTTCATTTTCCTTTGCTGGATACCTTTCTCTCTCACTCCTTCTTTCCCCTGCTTTTCAGCTTCCTTTTGTGTGTTGTCTACCTTCATTAGATTGTAGGCTTCTTGAGGACAGGAACTGTCTTTCTTTCTTGTGTTTGATTCCTTGGTGCTTAGCATAGTGCCTGGCACATAGTAGGCACTTAAATGTTTATGCCAACTGTACTATTTTAGGAGCTTGATTCTAGGCTAGGACTTAACACAGGCCAGTGATCCTTGATATCTATGAATTGAAGACATATGATAAAATGGATTAGGGGCAGGTAGGTGATGCAGTAGATAGAGCACAGACCCTGGAGTCAAGAGGACCTGAGCTCAATTCTGGCCTCAGACACATAACACTTACTGGCTGTGTGACCCTGGGCAAGTCACTTAACCCCATTGCCTTGCCAAAAAAAAAAAATAGAAAAGAATAAGAGATTGCTGTAAACAAGGTACTCTGAGAAATTTGAATAAGAAGTAGTTCTGTGTTAAGCCATTGGTCCATAGAACTTTTAGCAAACATTAAGATGCTGTTGTGATCAAAATTCTTTGCTAGGTGTTCCCTCCTAGGCTTGGCACAACTTCTGTGTGTGAGTTCCCAGAAATATGAAGTGATCTTGAGGTGCCTGTAGAGTTTTGAAGAGTTCTGCTGTTTCTTTTTATGAATCACTAGTCTAAGCCAGATGGTGCAGTGGACAGAATGCTGGATATGGAGTCACAAAGACTTGAGTTCAAATGTGGTTTTAGACACTTATTACCTCTGTGATCCTGAATAAGTTCTAAGTTCTAACTTCTGCTTCAGTTTCCTTATCTGTAAGATTTCGAGAATACCTTTTACCTCCCAGGTTTGTTGTGAGAATAAAGTGAGATAATATCTGTAAAGTGCTTTGCAAACTTTGAAGCACTATGTATGTAAATGCTTGCTACTATTATGTAGGAGCCTTTAGTTAAGACATGTTCCCTCCTTAAAAGAAATTCCATTCTCTTTTGCCTTGACATCTTCGTTCTGGTCTCTTTCTACTTGGTCCTTGATGATTCCTCTATAACACTCCTGCACTTGCTTTACACAAGATTCAGTATTCAGGACTGACTGATTGACCTTTTCTGGTTTCAAAACATAATTTCCTTTGCATCTCCAGTGTCTGAGTTTGTTTTAGAAGGATGAGGAACAGTTCTTTTGTACCCCAAAAGAAACTCCAGCGTAACTGAGAAGGTATAGGTGATAAATGGTGGATGATCAAATGACATTGATCTTCCTGTCCTCAGCACAGTAAATCTCCATCATATCTTGTCTTCTGACATGAAAACCAGCCTCAGGGAATCTGACATTTTTCTTGTGCCACTACTTTTGGAAGTAAAAAGCCACTACTTTGGGAAGAAAATTGGAGAACTCATCAGAGAGCTTTCTCTCCAGAAAAAAAAGATAGTTCTCCAAAAAAAAAAAAAAAAAAAAGATAGTTCTTGCCCTGAAGTTATAAATTAAAGTTTTGTTCCAGGGGTCCTGCACCTCTTGAATTTATGAAGAATGACTAGAGACTGCCCTTCCTTATAGGAAGGCAGTCCAAATTTGTCTTTTTTGAAATTGATTTGTGTCTGTTGGCACCTATTAGAGGGCTAAATATTGGATGAATAAAAGTTTAGGTAGCATAGTCCGTGCCTTTGTGGCTACCAGTCTAGTAGGGAGAATAAAGAAATACAGAGAACTGAGGCTGTGATTCTGGATGAGCAGCCTATGCTGGGGTCTTGGTACAACAGGGAATAAATTGGTATGACATTCTTTAACCGAGATCTTATGAAAACAGTAACATTTTGTATGTCTTTCCATTGCCCTTTGCATCTGTGAGATGATAAATTATTTGCTGAATGCTCTTGTAACAAAATGTTTGCTGTTGTGGAGTAACATCCCAGTAACTTTTAATGGTCCGTATACAAATCTTTTCTCCTCCAGAACCTTTGATGCCTTATCATGGCATGGTGCCCTTGTGCTATGCTTATGCAATATAAGTTCTGGTGGGTCTTATAGAGCTGGAATGGGATTTGTTGGATCATCTGATGGACAAATCAGCTATGGTCAGAGAAGCTCACCTCCATGTGGGGATTTTTTTGTAGCAAACTACTTAAGGTGTAAAAAATTGTGATTTGAATCAATAGAACAGTGGAACTTTGACATGTGGAAGAATTATATAATTATCTAAACCACAGTGTAAATTATGTATGGGATAAAAAGAGGAAACCCCTGAAGCAGAGTATACTTACTTTATTTCCTGTCTTGGAGATAGTCTGATTTTGGAGGAATGTTGAGTTTGGAGTCTGGAGGAAGCTTGGGTTTTAAGTCTCAGTTTTAAAACTTCCTGGCTTTGTAACCATGGGCAAGTCGTTTACCCTTTGAGTCTGTTTCCTTATTTGTAGTAGCTACCACAGAGTTCCTTTAAGTTTTGTAAAGTGGGGGAGTGGAGAGGGAGTGAGGTGTAAGAAAACTGGAAAAGTAGGAGATGGCTAGGTTGTAAAGGATATCTGGAATATATTGAATAGAGAGGTGATGTGGTCAGATTGTGCTTTATGAAGATTAAATTGACAGCTGAATGGAGGATGGATTGTCGTAGGGAAAAATTTGTGGCGTGAAGACCAACCACTAAAGACATTATAGTAGTATGAGATGAGGAGGGCCTGCACCCAGAATGTTGGCACTGTCAGAGAAGAGAAAGCAGTATGTTTGAGGAATATTACAGAGGTAAAAGCAACAGGAGTTGGCATAGACTGGATGTGAGAGTGGAGTAAAGGAGAGTGAAGAGTTACAACCTAGGTTGTACAGCTGGGTGCCTGAGAGGATGGTAATGTACTTGACAATTTGGAATCAGGGAGGGTTTGGAGGGAAAGCTAATGAGACCAGTTTTGGCCATATTGGAGTTTGAGATGTACATTGAACTTCAGTTTGAGATGTCCAGTAGGCAGTTGAAGATGCAGCATTGGAGATTAGGAGAGTGATTAGGGCTGGATTAAAATCTGAGAATCATTAGCATACAGTATAGTTTAGTTAATATTAATTAGAAAACTTGAAGATAATTGAGTGATGTATAATGCTTAGGCTGTATATTTTAGTAATACTTTGGCATCCTGGTATTCCTGTTAATCCTTTGTTTGGGAAATAATTATGAAACAGGTAGAAGTGTGAAGTACCTGATATTAAAAGTACCAAGTTATCAAAAATTGCCATTTTTATTAGCATTCTTGTAGGTGTATTTAAAGAATATATGGGGGCAGGTAGGTGGCTCAGTAAATAGAGCACCGGCCCTGAAGTCAGGAGGACCTGAGTTCAAATCTGGCCTCAGACCAAACACTTGACCCTTACTAGCTGTGTGACTCTGGGCAAGTCACTTAACCCCAATTGCCTTAAAAGCCAAAAAAAAAAAAAAAAGAATATATGGGGGAAATCTGGGTGCTACTTGGATTTCTTAACAAAAGTACTAATCATTGGGACTATGCAATAGTCCAGGGCTTTTGTGTGAAATTGGATAGTTTGAAGTAAACAATATCAAAGAAATGACAGCAAGGAAAAACTCTGAAGCCTTTGTTTACTTTGTGCTCTTGGAGTTTCAGGACAACCAAGAGGAGTTATGAAGATATTTTAGGCATATGCTATATTGTCTGATTTTTAAAAACTACTAATCAGCCCTCAGATTTAGAGTAATATTTGATAAAAACCATTAACACTGAAAGTAAATTAGATAAAAATAAAGGGAAAAAATCCTCTTCGTAGTAATATTACAGTATTGTAATGTTGTCCTATGCTATATAACAGGTAGCTTCAGCAAAATTTTGGTCTCTATGCAGTATTTTCATAGCAATTCCACTAGAATTTTGAAATAATTTTTATATGAAATTGCTGAAGATTCAAGTATCCTAGATTTGTTAATATATCCTGTATATGTTTTCTCACTAAGGAAACTCCTAAATATTTCTAAATTTAACTGGGGATGGAGCGAGGATACAAAATGACTTACAGTGTTGAATTAGATTCCTTTGAATCTTTTCAAATTCAAATTTAGTTTGGAAGTTTAGTGTAAAAACTTAAAAAAAAAAAAAACCACACATCTTCACACTGAATCCTGGGGGCTGGGGAGTTGAGGATCTTTTCCTAGCCACCATGCTTTTAAAAAATTTAGAACTTGGGGTAGCTAGATCATGTGGTAGATAGAGCACTGGCCCTGAAGTCAGGAGGACCTGAGTTCAAATGTGACCCCAGACCAAACACTTGACACTTACTAGCAGTGTGACCCTGGGCAAGTCACTTAACCCCAATAGCCTTGAAAAAAAAATTTAGGACTAATATGTGCTCTCTTAGTTATTTTAATCTTCCATTATTTTTTAGATAAAAGAAACTAGCTTGCTTATTTGAAGTTAAAAAGAGGTCTTATCTCTATCAAAATGCCAGAAATCATTCTATTCTAAATTGATGGTATTTCATGAAATAATTTTTTTAAAAAATGTTTATTTCTGCAGGTTGGTATGTCGTTTGGCATCTGTTTTTGTCCAAATTCAAGTTCCTCAGAGAACTAATAGGAGACACAGGATCCCAACAGGGAGATAATGAGCCTTCAGAGTCGGAAGCAGAGCCTGAGTCTCCGCCCACTCCCCAGAGGATGAGACCCAAATCTGTCTGGCATCGGAGGCCACCTGTAGAAGAAACCTTGACCTAACATAGCAGCACCTCGGGCATGTCTCCTCAAGAAGTGATGAAAGGTGGTTGCTTCTGTGTGACTCAATGATTTACTGAGATTCTGACTAAAGAACTTGTATTCTTGGATTTTAAATGCATAACTACTTTAGGTATTTAGAAGAGGTTTGCATGAAAGCCATATAGAAATAAAGGGAATAAAAACTAAACTAGACCATTGCAAGTTTTTCCATCTTAAAAAAGTAGCCTTGTGTACTACTTCCTGGTTCTTTGATTTATTTCCTTCTATTGGTCTGACTATGGTAAATGTAAAAGCAGTAGTTTTCTTTGTAGCACAAAAATTATTTATTAGCAAACTTGGTTTGACCCTTTATTGATGTTTCTTTTTTTAAATATATTTGTTTCTATGTGATTTGTTCAAAAACCCATGATCACTTGAAAGATATTTCTTAAGATTCCAACTTTAGAAAGAGGTTTCAGTACTCTTTTATATGAAAGAATTTCATGCTAAATTCATTAGTGTAGAGATAGCAGTCCTTAAAATTTAGTGAGATGATTGTAAGCGTTCCTTTTTTTTTCTTTTTTGGAGAGAAAAGAGGGATAGATAATAGTAGAAAGAGTTAAAACTTGCATACATGTACAATAACTGTTGCTGGACATCCATGTTTGTCTTACCAGACATGGTATTTACCAGAGATAAAAAGGTTTGTGAATTCTTCACTGTTCATTTTCCTCAATTGTTACTTGCCTCATTCAAGTACTAATAACCTATCACCCCACTATATAATGTCTAAGTATTTTTTATGTTATATATTTGGTACCAAATATCTTTTTTTTTTCTTGTTCCTCTCAAACTAGTTATCTTAAATTTTTACAAAACTTCGTATACTCCACTTTAACCTTTTATGGTATTGTGTAATCATTTTGGGTACTTCATGTTTCATGATGGTGGTATACTTGTTTAATGGTGCAGTTAATGCTTCCTGAATTTTTCCTATTGCACACAAGTTTTATCAGTATAACTGATTAAATTTTTTATTGTGGCTGTTCAGGAATTCTGAAAGAAGATCGATCCAAAGACCATAATCTTTTTTTTTCCCCCCAAACTTTGGGGGAAAGATTAACCTTAGAATTGATGTTTTAGGACAATCTGTCTTGTGCTTGCTTTTTTAGATAATCCCTTGGTTGATTTTGTACTTTTTGTGTTACTGGTGTCAAAACACTGTTTCTGAACAGGTAAACATATAAATCATTAATCCTGGATTTGTGGGGTGACTTGTGTAAAGCACAAGGAAACTGAAATATTCACCCAAATAGATCCTTAGTTCTGAGAAAAGAACAATTAAATTGAAAATTTTGTAATGAAATTATAGTAACTAGATTCTTCATTAGAGCCTATGCTGACCATACTTAGCTAAGAAATACTAAATAACTAGTAGCCTTCCTTTTGTGCCAGTATTATTGTAGGATGAATATCTTTTGACTCTTCCCTGAAAATTATAGAAGAATAATCATTCCAAAATAATTGCTTCCATATCAAGTATTTTTTTGGGAGGGGAAGAGGAGAAGAATGACAAGGGAGGGTGCTATGTCCTGACACTTATGCTGTAACTATGCTTCGTTTTTGCAAGGTTATAATTTTCAGGAACTTTTGTATTTAACCTTTTTTATGTTGGGTTAGAAGGAGGAAACCCACAAAAACATTGATATTCAACCCATGCACACTCATTAAGTGATAGTTTCTGAATTGACCTTGCTACCTGTTCTACTTTTGGGCCAGCTCTGTTATTAGGAGGCTTATCCTTCAGTTAGCCAATATCTGGTTTGTCAATATAATTTTGTGGAAAGGGAATCACTGATGTTGGTAATATAAAATTCCTCTAGCTATAAACTGACATTGTTTGGTTTGTTAATTCAAGATGTTAGATTCCCACATTTCTGAGAAATTGAGTTTCCTAGTTTAATTGAGTTTTCCTAGTTTTTGTTCATGATAAGTGAACCTTTTCTCTTCAGGGCCATCCATTTTTAAAGGAAGTATCACACTTCCATATTATATCGTATTACAGTTTTAGCACTTAGAACACATATTTCTAGCCATATTCTTGAAATGGATGCCAAATCCTATATGCTTAGTGGAGTATTAACTTCTACTTTCTAATTCTGTTGTCAGTTCTTTTTTTATCTGAATAATGTACCTCCTTTACTGTACTTTCTAGTCTTCTAAGAGGAGCAGTAGGAATAGCCCATAATCATTTTCAAGTTTCAGAAGTTTTATTGCTGTAAAATATGTAAATCAGAATATAAGATTTCTTCATTAGTTGAACTCTTGTATGCTTAGCATGATGGTGACCTTGAACCAAACTTCAATTTTATGAGAAAGCAGATGCTGATTCTAGAACAGAATACTTATTTTAATCAAGTGTATAGTACTATGGGAAGTAATTCTGTAGTTCAGAACTCGAGCTTTGTTTGTCTTTCCCTGACTCTCTTCCCAAATATTCCTCTTCCTTCTACCTAAGAGGATATGTGTAGCCTTGTAGGTTAGGTAGTTATTTGAATGAAGATTAGCCAAATCAGTTGCAATGCTGTGAACTAGATGCCAATAACACTAATCCTTTGAATAACACTGTTAAATGATGCTCTTGATCTTTATAGTAAGCTAACATTAGTATTCATAGAATTTGAAATCTTTCTAATGAATTTGATAATGAAGATGTAAATGCATTATCGGAATATGAGAGATAACCAGGTTAGAGACTTTTGGCCAGTGTCCTATGACACTTAACTGTAATGGACTGCTATGTAAGTTCACAAAAACATGTCAAGGTTCTGTTTTAGTAAAAGTGTAGAACTTCATTTGGTCTGAGTCCTGGAGAACATACTATGCTTTTAGAATATTTTGACATTTTTACCAACATACATTTTGTAAAATGCGAAACGTAGCTCATCTTTTTATTTTTAACAAAAGAAAAATCTTAAACACAAATCATTTAAGTCAATGATATAATCTTTAAAAAGTGACATTTGTCTTAAAAAAGTATGCCTTAGTGTCATATCCCATTTAGTGAATGTAACTGTAGGTTTTAGTTTGCCAGACTTCAAATATTTCCTTATTTGAAGTTGCCTCTTAATAAAGTGCATAGCAATCACAATACATACTGTACAAAGCAGTTATTGGAATAGGTTTTTGCTATGAAGTCTAGACTAAACACTGGATATTGTCTGCTTTCAATAATTAGATAAATTATGGTTTTGAACCTAGAAAGCATAAAGAGTTTAATTCTCTTTTAAAATTATTAGTAGAGGGTTTAAAAAAATGTTAACAAGCACTTGCTGACTTATTTTATGGTGAATGTTTAACATATATCCAAAAGCTTAATTCTATGCAGCTCATTCACCAAATACTGCTGCTGTGGCTACTTACAGTAAATACTGTGTGATGTGCTACAAAACATTGTCAACTTGCTGCTTGATGTTAGGTTTACATTGAAGTAGACTTGTGTTATTGTAGTACTTTTTTGTACAAAGATATATCATATCTTTTGGAGATGTTGAGGAGTGTGTATAAGTGGTTCTTTTGCCTCTTCAGTGTTCAAAGTGATAACTGTTAGATATTATACCTGATACTTTTGTGGTTTGTCTTTATCATTATGTTTCTTTCAACTGTTTCATTTTAAACTGACTTTACATAAAATAAATAAAAATGGAAAGCAATTAAATAATAGAGATGTCTAAAATCCTTAAGGTACAATGAATAAGCACTAGATTTATTCATTGGTCCTGGAATAATTTAAAAGCTTGGTTCTTGGTCCTGGAATTATCTGAAAGTTGCTTTTTGTCTAATCAGTTCCTTAGTTAGCACTAGTGATTAGCTAACCTAGCATTGATAGTTCTTGGTAAGAAAAAAAAAAAAACAGGGGCAGCGAGGTGGCGCAGTGGGCAGAGCACCGGCCCTGAAGTCAGAAGGACCAGAGTTCAAATCTGGCCTCAGACCAAACACTCGACACTTACTAGCTGTGTGACCCTGGGCGAGTCACTTAACCCCAATTGCCTAAGAACAAAACAAAATAAAACAAAAAAAAAAAAAAACCATACCAAAAACCAGAGTAGTCCAGCCTAAAGACTCCTAACATCAGTCAACTGTAGGAGTTTATGCTTTGTCCCCATAATGCTTTATTACCTACTAGTGAGTCTTCTAATATATTTAGTGACCTTTGCCTCTCTGAATTTCCATTAATGAAAAGGCAGCTACTTTCAGGTAAAAGGTAGCAGCCTGGATTCATATATAAATAGCGCGTGTGCACGCGCGCGCACACACACACACACCTCTGAAGGGACTCAAATTTTGTTATAGATGACATTTATATGGCACATCCTTTTATCCACTGAGGTTTATTTATGTTTTCTCTTTCATCACAATTACCCTGTGTAGTAAATAAGACAGGTATTATCCCCACTTTACTGGTAAGAACTTTGGAGTTTTAGTTTCAGATAACTTGGCCAAGGTCAAATGTAGTGTACCATATTGGAAATGGACCTTAGAGATCAATTAACCTAAGTTTTTAAATAGGGGGCTACATGATAAGAAATCTAAGTGTATGATCCAAATATCAACTTCAATTACTAATTGAATTGAGCTATGTAACATGACACAGGACAGTAGTGGTAATGATGGGTGGGTAGTTAAGACCTGTGGGCCTCCAGGTTATTTGATGTACGTTCTCCAATTAGGCAAAAATATTTCATTTAAATTCTTAAGCCTTCCACATCATATCAGTCAGGATTTGTCTTTACCCCCAAGTTACTTTACATTTGAGGAAAGTGGGGGTTTAGATGACTTATCCAAGTTCACAAAACTATTCACTTATAAAATTAAGAATCAATATACAGTGTACTTATGTGACTTTTGATAGTGTATATCTTCATAAAACAACAGGACTCTTGTTGAGAATATCTGCCAGGGCTTCCTTTTGACACAAAGGTGACCCTGGATTTTCAAAAGCTATGCCAGCAGCACATGGTCTCTAGCAGGTTCTACCATTTTGAAAAGGTTTCAGATCAAATGAATTGTGGTCCGTGGATCAGCCTGACCTAGTATGGAGAGAGTCTCATCAGTAGGCTCATAACCAGGGGATGAATTCAAAGCAACTCATGAAACAAAGATAATTGTGCACATATCTATT
>NW_020940355.1:15000275-15019828 GCF_900497805.2 Vombatus ursinus | reverse complement strand
ATCTGAGTGTTGTCTAATAAACATTAAGTCAGCCCATTACTAGAGAAACTGAATCATGTCAACATTGCCACTCTAGCTGTATATATGAAGCCAGAAGATAGAAGGAAATTGCTGTTAAATGAAATGATTCACCGATTTCTTCATGAGGAGATGTAACAGAATTCATAGTCGGTTTCATCATATGCCCAAAGGCAACAAGAAGTAGTTCATGGGACTAAAATTCAATTAAATTTAAATGCCTAATGATTAAAATTTTTGAATACTAGATACAGTATTCAAATACATGAATGAGTATAAGAAAAGAAAATAAGATAACTACTATTTTTAGGTACTGTGGAGGATACAGAGGTGAGATAAGGGTGTCTGGTTCATGGCCCCTCAAAAGGGCTCTCAAAGAGCTTAGAATGTATTCTAATACGGAAGATAAGACATGTACAGAAAAAGCTATAACAGATCAGAATATAAGTACATAGCACAGGTGTGAACAAAGTGCTGAAAAAATTGAAAGGAGTTTTTGATGGTGGATTTGTAGTGTATATAAAGAGGGAGCTGGGAAGGCTTCAAAGAGCTGATAGCATCTTTGCAAAGCCAGGAAGAACTTAGGTATACACATACACATCCCCTTAATATGATATTTCTAGGAAATTGAATTCTTTAATGAAATGCCAGTGCAATTGGTTTGACTATCTTTTTCCTCATGTTCCCTATCTGGGCATCACTCCAGGCTAGATCCTGAGCTGTCTGGTATCTGATTGCCTCTCCATTGCCATGGTTTCTAGTCTTGGCACTAGAAAATAAATGTTCTATGGTCATCATAATTGTGAGTCATAGATGATGTCAAAGGAAGCACTTTGGAAAGTAAAATGTTATTCTAATGCAAGAATTAAAATTTCCGTGCATAGATGGATAGAGATATCCAATAATAATACATGGAGAGTGCAAAGGAAAAGTCTAGCCAAGTGTTATGAGAAATTGGAGGAGAGAGGGAGACTACTTTCTTTTGAAGTGGGGAAGCAAATGGCACCTGAGATAGGGTCCTAAAAGAAGGAAGGTACTTTAAAATATGAAGGTGATAGGTATTATATTTCAGGCTAAGAATGGCAGATGGAGACAGAATGTGAACACAGAGTACAGGAAAGGAGGGTTTTGAGAAGGGTGAAAAGAAACATGTGGAATACTTTGAAAGCCAGGATCAGGAGTTTATGTGTAATAAGCAATGGGAGCTCAAGAAGATTTTGAAAAGAGAAGTAATGTTATCAGAGTGGTGCATTACAATGATTAGGAATGGAAACAGACTAGATGGAGGCAAGAGGATCAAGTAGGAAGCTTTTTACAATAGTCTCCGTGAGGAGAAACGAGGACCTTAATAGTTGCAGTAAGAATAAAAAAGAGAAGAGGGCAGCTCGATGGTGCGGTGGATAAAGTTCTGGCGTTGGAGTCAGGAGGACTTGAATTCAAATCTGGCCTCAGACAATCCTTACTAGCTGTGTGACTCTGGGCAAGTCACTTGACCCCAATTGCATCACCAAAAAGAAAAACAAAAAACAAAGAATAGAAAAGAGGGGCAAAAAAAATTTATGGAAAAAAATGAGAGAAATATCGCTAATGTAGAATCAAGAAGACTTGGGAATTGATTGGTTGGGGTGAAGGTTTAACAGGTAAAAGGCAAGATGACTCCTTAAAGCTATCAGTAATTGGGAAGATTCTGGTGCCATTAGCTGTTAGAAATAGACATTTGGGGAAAGAAACAAGGTTTAGGTTTGGTTGGAATATGAGTTCAATTTTGAATACATTGAATTTCAGGCATCAGTGGAGTAATAAACATTTAGAGATACTGGACTGGAGACTGAGATAGAGGTTGAAGTTAGAAATGAGAGATTTGGGAACCATCTTATGTAGAAGTGATGATTGAGACTTTGAGAGTAATGAGATTATGGGAGAGAGTGTGAAGAGAAAGAAGTGGTCCCAGACCAAACATTAGGATTTACCCATGTTTAAGACATGAGAAGATTTCAAAGAGCTAGTCAAGGAGACAGAAGAAGCACTCAGAGTTTAGTCATAGGTTCCCAAAGTGGGTGATACTGCCCCTTGTAGGGCGCTGGAATGATCCAGGGGGGCATAGTGGCCTCGGGTGCAATTGGGGGGCATTGAATAAAAATAAGGGGGCAGTGGAAGCATAAGGAAAGAAGGGAAGATAAGAAAATTTTGAAAAGCTGTTCATACACGTTTCATCTGTTGTTTAATAGATTTAAAGTTGTAGTGATTACATTATTTTCCAAATAAACACACAAAATGGAAGTTATAACCAATAAATGGTCAAGTCCATTGTCAGGTCTTAACAAGCAAGTGTGGGCAGGCGAGCCTGACGGGCATTGTGGGAAAATACAGCATCCATCGGCAGGAATATGTGCATGTAATGACTTATTTATAGTACAGTATTATAAGATTACATGACACAATATTGCATCATCAAAATTTCAGTGCAAAAAAAACTACAAATTTTACAATAAATTATTAAATTTAAGTTGTGTCATTTTTAAAAATATATTTTTTGAAATGATGCAAATTTTTAAAACTGTTAAAGGAAGTAGATTTCTGGGGGGCACTGAGTAATTTTTCTTTGAAAAGGGGGCAGTAGGCCAAATAAGTTTGGAAACTTCTGGTTTAGAGTGAGAATCACTAGAAAGCTGAAAGGATGATTTGTCAGTAGTGAGAAAAAGTGGAAAAGATGAGATAATGAGGATGAAAAAAGGATTTAGCAACAATTATATACTTTTGTGATGTGTAAAAAGTTCAAGGGACATAATTTCTGAGTAAGTAATCATTTTATTAACTTTGGCTAGCAAATAATTAATAAAAGGAAGGTCATTTGGCCATCTCTCATGAACCATGAGATCAAAGCAGCCCTTTGACGTTCATATGCCCTTAGAAGAGTGAGTGTTCCTGACATATGTCAATCAACTTTGATTGGTTAACAATGAGAAGAATGAATATTATAATGAGAAGTAGACCTTTTCTAATGAGGGACTGGGGAACATGACTTTGATTATGTCACTCTTACTCCCAGACCATCCCTAGCCTGGCTATCTAGAATCTCCTCTGACACGTAAGCCTGAGCAGAACACAATGGGCTGAAATTTATTTAGACCAAAATCTCTGCCTTTTGATCAGATCTAAACTGCCCCAGTTGGGTGAACAAGATTGAGGAGAATGTTAAATCCAATCTCATTATCAGCAGTGTCCTTCAGATTCTGGCTGAATAACCTACAAGGCTGATTTCTGAATGAGGAGATAGAAAGGGAGAAAAACCTTAATCCTAATTCAATAATTAGTTATTAATATAAGAGAGATTTCTCTCACCTTTAAAGAGTGATTTAATGAGGCCAGATTGAAGAGGTGAGTGGTGAGAGAGTGAATGAGAGAAGTAAGTGGTGAAGAAGTGAATATAGCTTGTAGAGATGGGTCTTTCTAGGAGTTTGCCTGTGAAGGGAAGAAGAAAAATCTCTTTTTATGCCATCCAGGAATCTGAATATCAACTAGCAACCCTAGGCATTGCCTCCCACTTCCATCCCCTGTACCCCAGCAAGAATCTATGCCAGTCTCCAAGTCCAGGCTCCTCCTTCCCTCCCTGAAATGCCTAGTCCTGCTTGGTTTTGATAAAAACTTTATAAAACCCTCATGGATATTGGCAGTTTGGGTGTGTCCAGTTCCACCCAGAGTCCCCATGAACCTGTCTCCATCTTCTCTGGCCACCCTTCTTTATTGTGAGCATTTCCCCATAATAAAACTGGCTTGCTCTACTCTAATGATTATCTTGTGCTCTTAGCTTCCTTGTTTTGAACCTTGGATGCTAAACCTAACTGAAAGCATTAAAACTGTGAGTGAGTGTGTATGTGTGTGTATGTATGTGAGAAAAGAGAGAGAGTGTGTTTAAGAATAGGGAATAACTGAATAATGTTTGTACTCTGAGAGAAGCCAGTAGATGGGGAGAGATAAGAGAGGTGCTGATTAAGTGAGAAAAAGATCATGGAAGGAAATAGAAGCTATGGACCAGAAGTTACAAACAAGGTCTTAGCTTTAGCACGGTTAGTCCTATACCTATGTTAAAAAACTGATACCTGGGAGTTATATTGGAATGCAAGTTGCATGTTGTAGAAAAAACACTGGACTTGGAGTCAGCAAAGACTTGGTTTCCATTCTTGGTTCTAGCATTTGCTAGTACTATTTGTAGTTCATAAGATTTAGACATGGAAGGGACCTTAGAGATAATCTAATCCAACCCCCTTACTTTACAAGGGAGAATACAGGCCCAGAGAGGGTTAACTTGCCTATGGTCACACAGGTAATAAGCATCAGAACCAGGATATGAACCAAGGCTCTATGATTCCCAATATAACTCCTTCCATTATCCAACCTGGGCAAGTCACTGAACATCTCTGAACCTCAGTTTTCCATCTGCAAGCCCCCATCCCAAACAATAAAATAAGAAGATAATAGATTATTGATCTCATAGGATTGTTAGGAGGAAGGCACAATGTAGCCCCTGCAATGCAATTTAGGGTAGCTAGGTGGCTCAGTGGATAGAGTGCCAGACCTGGAGTCAGGAAAACTCATCTTCCTGAATTCAGCTCTGGCATCAGCCACTAGCCATGCGACCCTGGGCAAGTCACTTTACCCTGTTTGCCTCAGTTTTCTCATCTATAAAATGAGTTGGAAAAGGAAAGGGCAAACCACTCCAGTGTCTCTGCCAAGAAAATCCCAAACCGGGGTCATGAAGGATCAGATGTGACTGAACAATTCAGTAATAACAACAGAATGCAATATAAATATCCAGTGTTTCAGAACTTGTCCTATAATAGATGCTGAATCCACCATACGGATATTATACATCAAGAATATTTCTAGCTTGCTTTGCCTCCCACCCAGATGTAACTCTGGGAACTTATGTCTAGGATATTCAGTTCCATGCTGTTTAGTAAATGAAACTACCATTAAAATTAGAAACGAACACTTAGGACAGAAACAGATAGTAAAAGGCATCAGAAAATATTTTTAATCTACATACCCTTTTCACAGAGTAATAGTAACAGTCTCCAAAGATTCACAAGTAGGAGGAGACTTGGCTAAATCTCTAGATGGAAAGGGTGTAGTTGAAACATCTGTGAAGACAATATTAACTTAGGCTGCCTACAACTTGTCACAAGCAGGATGTCTCCTCAACTTGCTCTGCTCATCTTAAGAACCTCTGGTCTAACACCCAGACCCTTTGCTGAAACCACTGTCTGGTTCTTGGTTACTGCATTTCCTTTTTTTTTTTTTTTGACTTCTTGTGATCCTCCTGTTTCTTCATTGTCTCCTCTCTTATCAGCGCCAGTCCCTGGACCCTGGGGTTCTCTGGGAAGCTGAGTCCCTGAATTTCTTCAATCAGGGCCTGTGCCTTGGGCTTATTAAAAAATGAAATCTTCTGATTTTGCCGTGTTGTATATATAATGGTGCCACAGTGGATAGAGTGTTGGGCCTGAAGCTAGGAAGACTCATCTTCCTGAGTTCAAATCTGTCCTCAGACCCTTACAAGCTGTGTGGCCCTGGGCAAGTCACTTAACCCTGTTTGCCTCAGTTTCCTCATCTGTAAAATGAACTGAAGAAGGAAATGGCAAAACACTCTGTTATCTTTGCCGAGAAACTCCAAATTGGGTCACAAAGAGTTGGACGTGACTGAACAACAATTACAAATACACATTTCACATGTTTCCCTGTACTTTTCTTCTGAACCCAAGTCAGAGGAATAGAAGACAGAAGAAAAAAAAAGGTGGGAATTTTTCTATATTGATTGTCTGCTACATAAATGTGAGCTATTCATATAGGTCAACAGTCTGATCTTAATAATGACAGCTAGCTTTTATATAGAGCTTTGCAGTTTGCAAAGTGTTTTACAAATATCCCATTTTATTTTCACAACTCTGAGAGGTGGGTGTTGTTATTATCCCTATTTTACACATGAGGAAACTGAAGCAGAGAGAAGTTAAATAAATAACTTGGCCAGGATCACACAGCTAATAAGTGCTTCAGGCTGGATTTAAATTCAGGTCTTCCTGATTATATCACCTTTTGCTTGTCTTACAGCTGAAAGAGCTAGTGGTAATTTTAGGCTGCACTAATACAAGTGTGAATTCTCACTGTACTTGGCCTTGGAAAGAAAACATTGGGAGTATTGTGTCATTTCTAGATACCACTTTTTAGGAAGGACATTGACAATCTGGAATACATTCAGAAGAGGGTAGTAACAAGCGTGGTGAGGCAACTCCAAAACATGCCACCATAAAAGGTTTGGTGGAATGAACTAGGTAAATTTAGGGAGGAGAAGAGAAAATGTAGTTGGGACCAGATAGTAGCATTGAAATATTTGCTCTCTACCCACTCACTTTGCAAGTCTTTTCAATCTAGCTTCTGTCCTCATGTCTCCAGAAACATTTCTTTTCAAAGTATCCAGTGATCTTCTTTGTGATGAAGTCTTTTTTTTTTTTCCTATCCACACTATCTTGACCTTTTTTCACCATTTGGCAGTAATGACATGAGGAAAAAGGATTCGTTATGGTGGGCCCCAGAAGACAGTGGTAATTATTAGTAAATTAGTAAATATTAGTGGTAATATGTAAAAGTTTTGGAGATAGAATTAGGCTCTATATGAGGAAAAACTTCCTAATAATTATTAAATGATCAAAGACTAGAAGTGGAATAGGCTGCCTTAAAAGGTAATGGTGTCTTCAATCAGATGGCCACTTAGAGATGCAGAAGAGGTAATTTCTGCTTAAATGTGGATTGAATTTGGTGGCCTCTGAAGTCCCTTCTAACTCCGAGATTATAAAATTAGAAAAGACCTCAGTCAACTAGTAAATCAGTACTTGGATTACGAGGCCAGGTGTATTTTTTGGGTTTTCAGAACACTGCCTTATTGGATTGGTAGTTTTAAAAACATTTCTACCAAATTGGAAATTACAGCGAGGTCCTAATGAGTGTGAATAATGAATCCCCCAAAGTGGTCACATGTATTCATATTTACACTATTCAAAGTTATAACTATGTAAAATATGGTTGGTTGTTCCAGCTCAATGGAAATACGCAATTTAGATTTGAATAATTGCAACCATTTCAAGGTATTCATTATGTACACTAATGGTACTTAGCTGTGCTTCTGAATTGGACCTGAAGGTGGAGTTGGGTTCAGATTTGATCTACTTTACAAAATACCACTTCAGGAATAGTAAATATGTGTCTCATTTCTTACTCCTCTGAATTATGACTTTAGTTCCGGTATTACTGAAACTGCTATTTTAATCGTGGATGATCTCCACAAAATCTGTGTGGTTTCTGTAACACTGAAACTACCCTGGTTTTCCTACCTCTTTTCCATTCTCTACCTATTTTTTCTGTCATGCCTGGCTCCTCCTGCTACCAATTGTAGACAGAGACATGACTAGGCCTTTGCCCCAGGGTACTGAGTTTAGAGGATACAGAGCATTTGCAGTCCTTTGGTGAAGTAAGTTGAGCTCCTAGCCTGTCCATCCCTACATCCTCCCTAGTCTGGTTCCCCAGCAGCTGCCTGGTGTCAGTGTCCTGGGGTTTCTTCCTTTCCAAACTCATCTCTTCCTCCCATGCAACCAAAGGTACCTTTCATGATGTTTGCCCTGGGCACAATTTGTGGTGCTTTCTCCAAGCACAAAAAATTTGTCTTAGTGAGGGATGTTTCTTTACTATATGACTAACCCAACTCCTTTTCTAGTTGTAACTGTCCTTCATGATTTTTATTCCATTTCTTACATGTGGGTCTCATTGTTAATATGTTATACTGTGCCTAAATCCATAATTGTCTTTTCATTGCCTTTTTTTGGGATGGTTGGGGAGGGGGAGACCCCAGGCTCCTTTAGTCTAGAAGTACAGCAGCCATTCACTGGCCTGCTCCCACCACCAAAGCCAGGCCTCCCTTGTTTCTACCTCCTTTTCAATCCCCTCCCATTCCCTTATAGGCTTTTCTCTTCCTGAGAGATCACAGGGGTCACCTTCCTTGGCCTTGATTTAACCCAGGCACATCACATACTTCCCTCAATCCTCCTGTCTCTCTCCACTCCCCTTTCATGTAATCGCCTATTTTGTATTGAAATTCCACAAAATAATATTGATTCATCTGTAGGCAGGATGTCATCGCATTACGTCCATAATGCCCCAGGCTTCCCTCTTCACTGTTACCTCCACCTGTCTTCTGCCTTCATCCCTTGTCTCTTTGTGTATCTTTAGAAAGAATTCCCCTACACTGGGGACTCTCTGCTATTACGCTATTGCTATTTATGTTCTTGATTCCTGCATTTATGTTGTCTGGGGTGTGCAAGGAGCAAATAATCTCTTCAAGTCTGGTTTTCTTTCTTTATTACTGAAGATACATTTTTTTCCCCTCTTACACTTAAGCTCTGCAGGGTAGATCACCCTGAGCTTCTTCCTGAGCTCCATTGCTCTTCAGAACACATTACTCCATCCCCTTCTGCTTTTTCTGGTGTGTGAAGAATAGTCTTGAGTTATTTGAATGTCTTTTTTTCTTTGTATTTAAATGTCTTTCTCCTGATCTCTTGCTGAAATTGTTTCTGAATTCAATTCAACCATTATATGTATTGGAGTTTGTAGACTTGGGGTTTTTTTTCAGAGATGATCTATGACATCTTCCAATTGCTATTTCATTTTCTGTATTCAGAACTTCTGGGAAGTTCTCTTGTATTATTTCCTCCATTATGTTATTGAGGTTTTTTGTCCTGTGATATTCTTCTGGAATACCTATGATTCTATATGCATCCATGTCTTTGAGATCAGTATGTTTTGCTTGAGTAGTGAAGATATTTTCTTTTATTGTTATTGTTTTTTGCTTCTCTTCTTCTAGATTGTCTTTCATTTCTATGTACCTGTATTCTCAATCTATTTTTCTCTCTTTTGTTTTTTGGGGTTTTTGTTTTTGTGAGACTGGCCATCACCAATTCAGGTTTTTCTATTCTACTCATTATTTTTGCCATACAGGCCATAAATTCTGCTCTTGTAATTCTCATTTCTCTTTTAAACCACTCAAGAACAGCATGTGGTTCCATATTCTTCTCAAATTCCCCAGGATCCTTTGCCTCTAAGTATTGCATTGTTTTCCTTTATTTTATAGTGTTTAGTCTTGGAAGCCCAAATTCCTCTACTAGATCTGGAGGTCATATATTCTTCAATTAATGTTTTCCCTGCTAATGATTTATCTGCTTATGTTCAAAGGCTTTGAATTGTCTTCTCCCTGATATCTTTGGTAATTTCAATCTTTTTCTTTCCTTTATTTTTCCTTATTGCTTGCTTTTTGATTACCTCCTCTCTGATGGTGATTTCCTTGGGAGCTGGATCTAAGAGTGTGTCATCATCTCTCCCTGAAGAGGTCTAGAGGTTTTGGGGTGCTCCTAGATGCACAGAGGCACCCCAAGATTGCGGCACCGAGCCCTGCTTGAAAGAATTCAACTCAAATCTTCTTCCAGCCAGAGAAAAAAGTTTATTAGAGATAAATCATATAGGCCAGACTCCCAAGGAACCGGAACATTAGTAACGCCCGTAGGGACGAGCGGGCATAAGAGTCTCAGCCTTTTGGGCATGAGAAATTCTCAGCATCTTAAAAGAGACAAGATGGACCTTATATACAGAAAGACTGTGGGAGGGATCTAGGAGTGGCCAAGTAGTTTGGGGTGACAGGAGGAAGGGCCTAAGGAGATCTGGATGGGAGTGGCTAGTAAGCTGGGGTGAACAGAACTCCTGGGTCCTGGACCTCCTAGGGCCTAGCTAGGATTAAGGGTGGGAAATGGCCAGGGGCATAGGGAGGTAAAACAAGGGAGGGGAGATTGGGTGTAGCCACAATGAAAGGTCAGTTGATGGGACTATAGCCTCAGGGGAACGCCAGAGATTTGGCCAAGTGGGAAAGTCCAGGGTTTTTCCTTTCTGGGGCCCAGATTCCAACCCCATCATTCCCATCTGATATACACTAAAGTAACTTTGGGTGGCCAAAAGAGGCGGGGCGGGGGGGGGGGGGGGTTGGAAAAAGGGTCTAGGTGAGAATTCCATTTGGAAGGTCTGAGAGATTAAACAGACAATGGGAATAGATAATGAAGGGAACTGGAAGGTCGAAGTTTGCTTTCAAGGGGAGATAAAGGGAGTTTATAAGGAATCTAAAAGACAAATGGGAGCCAGGTTCTTTTTGGGGCTAGGGAGGAAGGTGCATCTGAATAAGATCAAAAGGCTTTGGAAGGGAGATAAGGGGAGTCTATAAGGAATCTGAAAGTTTAAGGGTTTTTAACAAATGGGACCAAATCCTTTTGTCGAAAAAGGGCACAGGCTTCTGAAACTGAATGATGGGTGCATAACTCCGTCATCCCCACTTGGCATTTTAACAGTTTACCATGGTAGGTCTCTCTCCCAAGTGAAATTTGGGGGAACAGAACTGGCCCCAGCTGAATGTTGAGCTTTACCCTCAAGCTTAATGGGGTGCTAAGTATTCACCCCCATCCCCATCCCACTTAGTGTCCTGTCCTGCTCCCTCTGTTCCTCAGTTCTCTGGCCCTGCCCTGGCAGTTCATAGAGCTGCCACACTGTGCTACAGGGTTGATTACTGTAATTTGGGTCTCTGAAGCTCTGGGAGGAGGGGATGAAGTAAGGGATTGGGGTTGAGTTCAATTTCAAACTCAGACATGTGTCCTGCCCTTTTTCCTCTGTTCTGCTGCTCTCCTACAGATGTCTTTTGCTATACTGAATGCTGTTGCTGAGGTGCTATCAGACTATCATGGCACCACCAAGCTAACGCAGACTGGAGCCTGAATCTCCATGGCACTGGAAAGAAGGAGGGGGGACCTGGGTATGAAAATAGGTTTTGTTGTAAGCCCATGTATCAGGTCCTTGTGTTAGCTGGTGCAGCCTCCCTGCCATTCACATGGACAGTGGGGAAGTGGGTCCTGAGTGAGCTCAGGTATCAATTATTTGTTTGTTTGTTTGTTTCTTCCTTCCTTGCTTGCTTCCTTGCTTCTTCCTTTCTTCCTTTCTTTCTCTCTTTCTTTTTTCCTTCCTTCTTCCTTCCTTTTTTTCTTCTTTTCTTCCTTCTTTTCTTTCTTCCTTCTTTTCTTTCTTTCTTTCTTTCTTTCTTTCTTTCTTTCTTTCTTTCTTTCTTTCTTTCTTTTTCTTTCTTCCTTCCTTCCTTCCTTTCTTTCTTTCTTCTTTCTCTTCCTTTCTCTTTTTCTCTTTCTTCTCTCTATCTTCTTTCTCCCTCTTTCCTTCCTTCCTTCCTTCCTTGACTGGACAGCTGAAGTCACTTCATCTTTGCTGCATAATTTCTGTTTTGGAGAGGTTTGAGATATCATAGGGATCAAAGAAATGTCTAGTCTAGTCCTCCATCTCAGAAATCCCTACAATGTCTTCTCATTGAGCTCTGTGATTAGTCAAAACAGAACAGCGTTCACACCCACAAAGTGAATGAAAAACACATTAGGCAACTTACTTTGTTACTCCATGGCATATATCTCTTGTGTAGATACTATAGAAGAACAATGGACCAGGCCTTGAGTTGAATAGGATGAGGCTATCCTACATATCACTGTTAATCTTCCAGAAACGCTACTTTCATCATTGTTAAAACACTGTAAGATTACCTCCAAATTTCTTAATTGGGCATCAAGACTCCACAGAATTTGGCCCTGCTTTGCCCAGTCACTCTTCAAGGCAGTGGCTATCTATGTCTTATATATTTTTGTATCCCTCTCACAGTGCCTTGCACAGTGCATTTTGGGGAGTGCCCAATAAATATTTGTTGAAAAGACAAATAAATGAATAAATTTTTGCCCCAGCTTATCCTCTACTACTTCTCAGCGTAAACTTGCTCCAGAAAAATATTCTGTGACTCGATATAATTATTTGAATATGCAACATGTAACTAAGCTCTTACATAATTATACTTTAAAACTTCATTAGATCAGTGATTTCATCTTTGTGATCATTTCCTTCACTGTCCAGATTATAATGTATTATAACTCTTCTTTCTATGTGATTCTCATCCATGACTCCACAGAAAATTAAAAATTCAGTTCAATTCAAAAGGCAAAGCCCCTTCTTCAGTAGTTCTAGCAATTGGGAAAACAAGAATGTTCTTTTGTAGCAGGTGGAATTTGAGTCAAGACTTGGAGGGAGATAGGGGTTCCACAAGGCAGAGATAAGGAAGGAGCACATTCCAGTCACAAGGGTTATTCAAAGGCGTAGTGGTGGACCATGGAATTTTCTGTAGACCTCTAGATAAAGGAAAACTTGGGTCTGCTCAAATAGTCATCAAAAATTTAATGAATGCCTTGGCAAACTAAGTGTGTGCAGAGATCATTCCTCATGCCAGCCACCGAAAAAAGGCCAGAGTTATCTTTGCCACCTCCCTACACAGCACATAAAATTAGAATAGCCACTTCACCTGCCCCCTCATTATTTCCTATGATAAATATATTGTCATCAGCCTGAATCAGAAGAATGGGAATAGAATCAGAACCATTGTTCTGGGAGTAGGGCAATTGTTTTTTCTGTTCCTTGTCCTGCCTTTAATTCTACTTAACAATAAAAGGGATAATTATAGATCATTTGTTTCTTCTGCATGGCTCTGCTAAGACGTTTAATCTCTATATGGAAATTGCTTCCATTGATATACTCCAATGAAAGGTATGTAGAGTATGGACAGTGTTTTTTGAAATCTCTTGGATGTCGACAAATAGAAACTCAGAGCCATTTGGGGTCGTTCATAATCTGAAAAAGTGAAGTCAAATGGGGTGGGGGGTTGGGGGGGAGGTAGAGTCCTGTTTCTTTGTGCTTCCAAACCAGTGCTTGAAGGATCATTCCTTGAGTAAGCAGGGCCAAGTTCACGAAATCATTTAGAACAAGTCTGTCATGTCTGAATGTTCTGTTTTCCTATCATTTATTCATTCACCATTCTGTGGGACAGTGACTTTTGACCACCAGGTGGCATCAGGTTTCAAGATTTTTAACTGATACAGAGGCTGCTATTTTAGCAAGGGCAGGTATGACATACAGTATTAGACATCGTGGGTGGGTCGCCCTGTTTTACTTGACATCATTAGTAGTTTTAGCTATTCCTTTATTCCGGAACTGGAGTACAGCGGCCACAACCCAGTAAGACAATCTAAAACAGGTTGAGGGTAACCTACAGGCCTTAAATTTGTTGGTTAAGTTAGGAGATGTCTATCCCAAGCATGTGAAGACTCTTCCCCTCCCACCCTCTTCCCCACCCTTTGTAGACTGGGTGACCTCTAAGGTTCCTTCTTGCTCTGACATCTTGTCATTGTGTGATTCTAAACTTTACCTCCCAAGCTAGGACTTGAATCTCTTTCAAAAAATGAATGACAAAAATAATAATAATAATAATAATAATAATAATAATAATAATGATAATGATAATTTCCAGCAGGTCCAAATGCTGAGTTTTAGGAGTAGCAGTTCTTGTGACCTGGGCTTTTCCCTTGTGCCTGGCTTGGGAAAAGCCTATAGATTGGATGGCAATGGACTCTGGGCTCATTTCTCTCCAAAAGGTATTGACTATAAGGCAATAAGTGTCTGAATGAGGATATGGAACCAGCCCTGGTGGCTTCTGGGAGGCTACAGGGACAAGTGTTGAAAGATTCTGAACAGCTGGTGAAGGGGAGGCCGATGAGATGACGCAAAGGGGATTTAACAGGTTTTATTTCGACTTTTACTTTTCCTTTATGCAGTATGAGAGGCAGGTTGCTAGGATGAAGAAATTTGAGAAGTACTTCCAAGTAAGGGAGAGGGGAGGGAGATAATAAATTGCACCATCTTCTTTATACCTTGTAGGGAGGAGGTGCCATTTCTCTTTCTGTTTAAAGTGTCCACATCATATTGCAACATGTGGTATAAAACTCAGCCTCTAATAAATAGGGTGGGAAATTATTATTATTAGTTAATAATAAATAACATAACAATATATCATACAATATATAATAATCTAATATTAATAATATATAATGGTATTATTTTATATACTGTTTTTGTTGTTTAGTTATTTCCATCATATCTGACTCTTCATGATACCTTTTTTTTTTTTTGAAAAAGATCCTGGAGTGATGTGCTGTTTCCTTCTCCATCTCATTTTACGGATGAGGAAACTGAGGCAAACAGGGTGAAGTGACTTGCCTAACATCATGCAGGTAGGAAGTGTCTGAGGCTGAATTTGAACTCAGGTCTCCCTGACTCCAAGCCCAGCATTCTGTCTACTGTGCCACTTAGCTGCACCTATATTATATATTAATTATTATTATTAATCATTGTTATTCTAGGTTATATTTATATAGCTTTGTAAAGTGCTTAACATAAGCTATATCATTTTATCTTCACAAAAACACTATGAAATAGGCATATCCCCATTTTATAGGTGAGATGACTGAGGCACTTGTCCAAGTGATAAAGCCAAGATTCAAATCCAAGCGTTTTCATTCCAGTTCCAGCATTCTTTCTATTCTACCACAGCAGGTAGTTTAAAGGGGAGAGGATTACTTGTGAGTGGTACCTGAAGTTTGTGTGTCCCCTCTATTAGACTGTAATCTCTTAGAGGGCAGAGATTATCTTTTGCTTTTCTTTGTATCCTCAGTGCTTAGCACAGTGCCTGGCACATAGTAGGCTTATTGATAAATAAATGCTTATTTACAGACTGAGTAGCTTATGAAGGGCCTCATTACTTGTGTGTAAGGTAATGATTTCATCTTAGCATAGTGGAAAGGGGAATGAAGTTAGAGTCATGAGGCCTCAGTCCTCACCCTCACTCTGAAATGCTCCCTCATTTTATGGCCGCGGGCAAGTCACATCTTCAGAGTTTCAGCATTGGAAAGGATGCCAGAAGCCATCTAGTCTAACCTGTCCCTGAACAAAGATCTTCTCCTCTCCAGGGCACTGCTGAGGAGTGGTCCTCCCTCTCCAGGCAGACTGTTCCACTTCTGGGTAGCTCTATTTAGGATGCATTTAAGTCAGGGCTAAATTTTTCCTCTTTTTTTTTTTTTTTTTTTGTAACATTCATCTGTTGTTCCTAGTTCTGCCTCTGAAGGGAACAAATCTAATCCTCTTCCAAGGGAAAGCCTTTTAATTACTTAAAAATATTCATACTCCACCCTTTTTCCAGAGGCCCTTTATTCGAGGTCAAATATCCCCAGTTCCTTCATCCAGTACTCATATAGCATTATCGCTAGATCATCTTGGCCTTTCCCTGTCCTGGTGATGCTATCCTACATTTCAGGATTTTTCATAGAACATGTCTAACAACTGAACACAATACTCCAAATGTGGTCTCACCTGGACAGAGTACGTTGGGATTATCTTGCACACCTGTTATCAGACACTTTTTTCCCTTAAGGTGGCCTAAATTTTGGGGGCTATTGTATCACACTGCTAGGTGACTCTGGATGGAGTGCTGGGCCTGGAGTCAGGAAGACCTGATTTCAAATCTAGCCTCAGGCACTTACTAGCTGTGTGACCCTGGGCAAGTCATTTAACCTCTGTTTGCCTCAGTTTCCCATCTATAAAATGAGCTGGAGAAGGAAATGGCAAACTACTCCAACATCTTTGCTAAGGAAACCCCATGGCCAGTATTGGCATGCAATGGTCCATGGGGTCATGAAGAATCAAACGCTATTGAACAGCAACAACAATGATCACATTATTAACTCATGTTTAGCTGGCAGACAGATCTTTGACAAAGGAAGTGGTTAGCATGCCTCATCATCAATTCCTTGGAATTGTGCTTGGTCTCATGGGATTTCATTCGTCCTGGACATTACTCCATCTCTGGCCAGAAGTCAATGTTTCTGTATTTTAAGTTATGGTTCCTAAATACAAATCCCGTCCTCAGGTGCCATCTTGTTAACCAGTTCACTTCTGAACTCTGCCTTCTTCTGAAGTCCTTGATTTCCATTGACAGCAGAAATGAAAGTATTAACTGTGACCCTGAGGTCTTTAGTTCCTTGCTCAAGACTTCATTGTCCTTAACTATAAATTAGAGATTACTTCTGTCAGTATTATTTGTACTCACATGAATCACCAGAAATGGGTAATAGTCATCAAGTTTGACAAATTCTGAGAGGTTTCCAGTCACGTCCAGGGTACATGCCCATGGAAGACAGTTGATCTCTACAGATATACTCTCAAGTCAACAAACAGTTGCTGCAGTATGCCTCAGCAGGTAATCACTAACCACCCACTCTTGTTCCAGTGATTGGATAATTTCTCTCCCAGAAGCACTTGTGGACTCACATCATTATGTTCTTAGAAGGGACAGTTCTCTCCCGTTAAAGTTCAATTGTTTCATGACCTCATTTAGGGTTTTCTTGGCAAAGATACTGGAGTAGTTTGCCATTTCCTTCTCCAGCTCATTTTACAGATGAGGAAACTGAGGCAAAGAGGGTGAAGTGATTTGCCCAGGGTCATTCCGGTAATACATGTCTGAGGCCAGATTGAACTCAAGAAGATGTGTCTTCCTGACTCCAGGACTGCTGCTCTATCCACTGCACCACCTAACTGCCCCCCTCCTCTTAGGAAGAGCTTCATATCTGTGTGCTTAGCTCAAAGTATTTCATCTTCTTTCTTCTTCCCTTCTGTCTCTGTGTGATATTCTCTATTCCAGTTCCAGGGCAGTTAGGTAGTATAATGAAAAAGGAAGAGCTGAGTTCAAATCTATCCTCAGACCATTACTAGCTTTATGACTCTAAGCAAATCCCTCAACCTTTCTTATCCTCAGTTGCAAAAAATAATAGTAGCACCTATTTCCCAGACTTCTTGTGAGGATGGAATAACATATGTATAGCACTTTGCAAACAAAGTATTATGTAAATACTAGCTACTATTCTTATTATTATCACTGTCCCAGTCTCTAGACAGAGATCAGAATTCCCCTCTGTCTCTCTAGATCCATTTTCATTATTTTTACAAATGTCTAATCCCATCTCATCAAATAAACATTTATTAAGCCTGCTATGTGTCAGGTACTATGTTAAGCACTGAGGATACAATGAATAAGAAGAAAGATAGTGTCTACCCTCAAGGAACTTACAATCTAATGGGGGGAGGGAGAGAGACAACGCATAAAAAGGCAGGAAAATTTGTGTGTGGGGGGAGGGTACCAGGTGGTATGTGGCTGGGAGCATCTTACTCCATGGAGTTGAAAAAAACAGGTGCAAAGTGCAGGGGGCTCAGAGTGCAGTTTCTGCCCTCTATAAAGGAAGGCTTTGGGAGGAGTTTGGTTCTCCTCCCTCCAGCCCTCCAAACATAGGAGGCTGAGATCAGAGGGGATGAGCTTAACCTGGGAGGGCATCTTGTTCTGTGGCATTGAAAAAACCAGGCTGGGCAGCAGTTACAGAGTGGAGCATTTGCTAACCTCTTTCCCTCTGGTTCCCTCATCTATAAAATGGAAATAATAATACAATAGGGGGCAGCTAGGTGGCTCAACGGATACAGTGCTGGGCCTGGAGTCAGGAAGCTGATCTTCCTGAGTTCAAATCTGGCCTCAGATACTTCCTAGATGTATGACCCTGGGTAAGTCATTTCACCCTGTTTGCCTCAGTTTCCTCATCTGTAAAATGAGCTGGAGAAGGAAATGGCTAACTACTCCAGTATCTTTGCCAAGAAAACCCTAAATGGGATCATGAAGAGTCAGACATGACTGAAAATGACTCAACCAAAAATACATATAAGAAGCTGTGCCTTAGAGTTTAGGATGATCTGGGTTCTGGTCCTATTCTGCCTTCTACACATACTGACCCTATGGCTCTGAGTAAGTCACTTAGTCTTCAGTGCCTCAAGCTACTCTCTGAGATTATACGCCTCTAAGCAAGTGCTTATCTTCATTGGTAGAGCAGATTCTTCACAGAGCTATCCCTACTAGGGGTGGGGAACCTGAGGCCTGAGGCCACATGTGGCCCTCTAGGTCCTCAAGTGTGGCCCTTTGACCAAATCCAAACTTCACAGAACAAATCCTTTTATTCCACCCCACTAGACTAATGAAATTACAGGCCTGGTTAAAAAAAAAAAATACACTGCCAGTCTCACATGGTTATTGAGGGGGAAGTGACTTAGTAAATATACTACATAAATGTAAGCTATTATTATTATGAAGACTAAATCTGAGTTTCATTAAGTTGTATTTCTATATCCTGAATAACACAGAGCACAGACACTTTGTACAACTCCACAACAAAATTTATTAAAAAAGCAGAAGTTTTGGCATCACGAGAGTCTCTGGATTTCATGAAATGACCTTTATTTTATATTCAAGTTCTCATGTGGAGCTTCTTTAAATGGATGGAAAGGATGGAAAATCTGGAAAACTGACTGTTGTGAGCCACAGAAATTATAATGCTTTCATTGTTTCCAGAAAGCAAAAACATCCCAAGCCAAAAAGGAACCTTCCAAGGCTGGTACCCTTGCGGCCTACTCTGCCAAAGCTGAGATGTCTGGAGCTGTGGGTGTGGAGGATGGTGGAAGGCCAGGAGGAGGGAGAGGGAGGAGGTTTCAGTTATTGAAGAATTATGCAGTTACATTCCTGACCTCCCTCTTCCAGGAACTGAGATTTATTCATTAATTGCTGCTAGGAAGCTGTATCTGGAGAGGTCAGAGCTAGGGGTCCTTAGTTTCAGTCATGTCTCCAACTGGTGAGAGAATTTTAGGTAAATTTATTTGTTTCGTAATTACTCCATCTGTTTAATAGGGATAATCATTCCAAGGTAAGGTTGAAAGGCAGTGAGATTCACAGATGGAAGTTTCCAGATGTTATACACTCGTTTACTGTTTCATTGGATTAGTAACTTCTATTCCTATAGCAATATATAGTTTACCAGGAACTTTCTGCACAACATCCTTCTCATGAGATATGTAGTACAACCATTATCCCATTTTATAGATGAGGAAACTGAGGCTCCCAGAGCTTAAGCAACTGGGCCCTGGTAACACAGTTAATTATCATTACAGCCAGGATTCAAGCCCAAGTCTCTTGACTCATTCTGGTCTCTTTCTATTATACCAGAGAAACATGTTCTTTGATATTTTTGTGGCTTGAAATTTATTTTTTTCAACTAATAAGCATTTATTTTTCTCTTCTTTCCACCCCTCCTCCCAAAAAAACTCTTGTAATAAATATGCATAGTCAAATAACACAAACATACACATTGGCCATGTCTAAAAATGCATCTTGGGTATCAGGAAAACATTTTCAACAATCCAATTCAACAAACATTTATTAGATGTCTTCTATGTACAGGCACTGTACTAGGCACTTTTTGAATCATTTCTGATTCTTTGTGATTGTTTTTTGGGGAGATTTCTTTGCAAAGATACTGGAGTGGGTTTGCCTTCTCCAGATCTTTTTCCAGATGAGGAAAGTGATTTGCCCAGGGTCATACAGCTAGTAAGTTCCTGAGGAAGGAAGGAAGGAAGGAAGGAAGGAAGGAAGGAAGGAAGGAAGG
>NW_020940355.1:14988980-15000265 GCF_900497805.2 Vombatus ursinus | reverse complement strand
GAAGGAAGGAAGGAAGGAAGGAAGGAAGGAAGGAAGGAAGGAAGGAAAGAAGGAAGGAAGAAAGAGAAGGAAAGAAAGAAAGAAAGAAAGAAGGCAGGAAGGAAGAAAGAAGGAAAGAAGGAAGGAGAAGGAAAGAAGAAGAAAGAAAAAAAGGAAGGAAGGAAGGAAAGATGGATCATAAAAAAGGTGACAATTGGAAATTGAGGGCTGTCCATCAATTGGGAAATGACTGAACAAGTTGTGGTATATGAAAGTAATGGAATACTGTTGTGCTATAAGAAATAATGAGCAAGTAGATTTCAGAAAAATCTGGAAAGACATACATAAACTGATGCTTACTGAAGTAAGCAGAACCAGAAAGACATTGTACATAGTAACAGCAACATTGTGCGATGATCAGCTATGATAGTCTTAGCTCTTCTCTGCAATACAATGATCTAAGACAATTCCAAAAGACTCATGATAGAAAAATGCTATTCACATCCAGAGAAAGAACTATGGAGTCTGAATGCAGATTGAGGCATACTATTTTTACTTTCTTTTTTATTTTTCTTTCTTTCTTGTGGTTTTTCCCTTTTGTTCTGATTCTTCTTTCACTACATGACTAATGTGGAAATATGTTTAACATGACTATACATGTTAAACCTGTATCAGATTGCTTGCTGTCTTAGAGAGGGGAGAGGGGAGGGAGGGGAAAAATTTGGAACTCAAAACCTTATAAAAATGAATGTTGAAAATTAAAATAAAAGTAATTGGGATATATTTGCATAATAAATAAATTACAGTACAACATAAAAGAAGGGAGGAAGGAAGGAGAGAAAGAAGGAAGAAAGGAAGAAAGAAAGAGAAAAATGAAATTGCTCCTTCCCTCAAGGAACTTACATTCTATTGGTTCAAATCAAGTCAAATTAGGTCAACAAGCATCTTATTAAGCACTTACTATGAGCCAGGTATTGTGATAAGTAGGCAGGATACAAAGAAAGGCAAAAAGCAAAAACAAACAAAAATAAAAACAGTCCTTGCTCTAGAGGGGTTCGTAGTCTAATGGGAGAGACAACACATAAGCATATATGCACAAACAAGATATATACAGGATAAAGGGGAGATTATGTAAGAGTGAAGGCACTAAGATTAAGGAGGATTAGGATAGACTTTTTGTAGAAGGTGAGACTTTAGATGAGACTAGAAAGAAGCCAGGAGGCCAAGATGGAAAAGTAGAGAATTCTGGGTGTGGGGAATAGCCAGTGAAAGGGCTGGAGTGAAAAGGAATGGAGTCAGGTGATAGAGTATCTTGTTCAAGGGATAGCAAGAAGACCAGTATCATTGGTACACAGAATACATAAGAGGAGAGTAAGGTGTAAGAAGACTGGAAAGGTAGGAAGAGGTCAAGTTATAAAGGAATTTAAAAGCCAAAAAGAGAATTTGGCATTTGATCCTGGAGGTAATAAAGAGCTATTGGAGTTTATGAAATGAAGGGATGAATGGGGAGTGATGTGTCAGACTTGCACTTTAGGAAGCCTGGTTTGACAGCTGAGTGGGGGAGAGACTTAAGGCAGAAGGACCAATCCAAAGGCACTTTCAATAGTCCAGGCACAAGGTGATGAAGGTGGTGGCACTGTCAGAGGAGATAAGTTATAGGAGATGTTATGAAGGTAGAAATGACAGGACTTGGCAACTTGGATATTGTGGTGGGGAGGGGTATGGAGAAAATAAAGAGTTGAAGATGACATGTAAGTCTCCAGCCTGGATGACTGGAAGATGATGGTACCTTGGTCAGTAATAAGGAAGTCAGGAAGAGGGAATGGGATAGTAGGGGTGGGGGTGGACAAAAGATAATGAGTTCAATTTTGGACATGCTGAGTTTAAGAAGTCTACAGGAATTCAGACTTGAGATAAAAGTCTGGAGATTTGGAGAGAGGTTGGTTAGGCCTGGATAGAGATGATAATTAAATCCATGGGAACTGATGAGATCACCAAGTGAGATAATTTAGAGGAAGAAGAGAAGGTCTATGATGGAGCCTTGGGGGAACATTAACAGTCCTGGAAGAAGATCCAGCAAAGGAGACTGAGAAAGAGAGAATAAGAAGAGAGTGATCAATAGTGTCAAAGGCTGCAGAGAGATCAAGAAGGATTAAGACTGAGAAAAGGCCATTTGATTTATCAATGAAGAGATCTTCGATAACTTCGGAGAAAGCAGTTTCAATTAATCGAGGAGACTGGAACCAGACTACAAAGAGTTAAGAAGAAAGTAAGAGGAAAAAAGAAGAATAGCCACTGATTATAGATGGCCTTCTCAAGAAGTTTAGCCCCAAAAGGGAGGAGAGAGGGAGGGCAATAGCTAAAATAAATAGAGGGAATGGATGGATCAAGTGAAGGTTTTTTTTGAGAATAAGATAGGATGCCATCTACTATTTATACATGAATATAGGTAGTAATGAATAGCAAAGACGCCAGTATCATTTGATCACAGAGAACGTGGAGGAGAGTAGGGTGTAAAAAGACTGGAAAGTGAGAGTCTATGAGGAGAGATTGAAGATAAATGAGACAATGGGGAGATAGAGGGAGCAATCTGCTGGAGAAAACAAGATGAAATGGGATCCCTTGTACATATAGAGAGGTTTGCCTTAGCAAGGCCGTCTCTTCATGTAAGACAGAGGTCAAGGAGAAGATAGTGACAAAAGGCATTTGAGATAAGGAGGGGATAAGAGAGAGCTCTCAGTGAATGGCCTCATTTTTTTTTTCCGGCAAAATATGAAGCAAAGTTCTTAACTAAGAGGGTGGAAAGATAAAAAGTCATGAGAGATTTAAGGAGGAATGAAAAGGTTTGGAAAAGACATCTGCATCCAGAGAAAGAACTGATAAATAGAAGTAGGTATAGAATGTATAGACACATATTTGTGTCTAAATGGTAACCATCTCCAGGGTGGGGAGGGGAAGTAAAAAAGGAAAAAAAAAAAAGAAATTTACCCAATAACTTTATTAAATATTTAAAAGGAATAGCAAGTTGTACACAATAGATTTGTAGTTTCATGTGCAATCATCTTTTTTATTATACTATGTTATGGGAATCTTATTTTATTCCATAAATTAAAAATAAATAAATATAAAGAAAAGATATTGTGGTGAGTGGGCTAATTAATATATAGGTTAGGGAAGTGTAAAGGGATAGCCTTGCTGCAATGAGGGCCCAGTTGAGATTATGTAGCATAAATTTGTAGTGAATCCAGTCAGCAGAGTTTTTTAATTTTTTCCAGTTTCATTTAACTTCACATGAGTAGGAGCAAAGACAGGGCATGGTGGGAGTAAATCAAAGCTGAGGCTTGGTAGGGTGAAATATTTATAAGATAAGGAGGCAAGAAACTCAAGATAAGAGGACAGTGTCAAGTTGAACTGGTTAACCAAGGGGTGAAGATGGGGAAGGGAGGAGAGAATAGCCATTTCAGAGGTGATGGCCTGGGAAAGAATTGAGAGGTGAAGGGATTGAGGGTCACAGTGAGGATGAAGAACAGGATTAGGAGAAGAGGTAGAAAAACAACAAATTATGACCAGATAAAGGAATTTTGTCAGTCAGTAAGTATTTCTTAAGCACTTACTATGTGCCAGGCACTGCGCTAAGCACCAGGGATACAAAAAGAGGCAAAATAAAGTTCCTGCCTTTGAGGAGCTCACAATCTAATGGGAGAGGCAGCAAACAAATATGTATAAACAAGCTATATATAGATAAATAGAAAATAGTTTACATAGGGAAGGCACTAAAATTAAGAGGAGTTGGGAAAGACTATCTGTAGAAGGTAAGATTTTAGTAGGGACTTGAAGGAAGCCAGGATGCTTTAAACCTTTCTGGGCCCCCATTCTCTCATCTTATAAGATGAAGGGGTTGGTCATTTCCAGCTCTAACAGACCATGCCCCATGCTTTGCTCTGTGTTTTATAAGGCCTCTTGTACAATGCCATTGTCGCAGTTAGGTGGCACAGTAGATAAAGTGCCAGCTTTGGAGTCGGGAAGACCTGAGTTCAAATCTGACCCCAGACACTTAGTAGCTGTGTGACCCTGAGTAAGTAACTTAACCTTTTTTGTCTCAGTTTCCTCATCTGTAAAATAAGCTAGAGAAGGAAATGGTAAAGCAATCCAGTATCTTTGCCGAGAAAACTTTGCCAAGAAAACCCCGTGGGATCATGAAGAGTTGAACACAACTGGAAAAGACTCTACAACAAAAAAATGAAACTTCCATTTGACCAGCTTTGTGGCCTAGAAACTTAGTAAAACTAAATTTAGAGCATTATTAACACAATAAACCAAAATGTTTTCCAAATTAAAACAAAACCAAAACAAAATAAGATAACTATCTAATACCTCTGAAGTGTACCAACTCTGGTCTGTCTCAGGATAGCCAAGTTATACTGAGCATCAGAGGTCCTGTCCAAGGGCTTTACAGTCTTCTGCTTGTTGCTTTTAAATGTTAACATGTTTCTTAGTACCTTTAGTTTGACATCATCTTCATTTCTGAATATATTAAGCCCTTCCTTTGTAACAAAAAGAAAAGAAAAAGAAAAGAAAAACCAGTTTGGAGCTTCTTAACTGGAACAAGAAGAGTAAACCCAATTTCCTAATGCCATTCTTTTGCATGAAGTCCAAATTAAGTCTATACCCTCAGTATGTGTGAAAGAGGTTGGGCTGAGACACCAGAGTGAAAAAATCTCCCAAGTTTATATGACGCTCTGGGTAAAGGACAAGGGTAGAGGGAGCACTCTGGTTATAGGAGTATATTGCAATACTTGGGGAGAGAGAGAAGGATGCTAGGAATTTTCTTTTGTCCATCAGAAACCTAGAAAACTCTTAGGTTGGTTTAAAAAAAAACATGACTGTAAGGAAAGATCTTCTGATGATATGTTGAAAGGTAATACACTATAATTAGAGAATGACTGGATAACTTCTGGGGAGAGGAGTAAAATTTTCTGGGCCAGAAAGTGAGTTTCCAAGGACATAGGGTGAGGCAGAACTGTAGAGGAATAAGTGAGGTGATGAACCAAAGTTTTATTGTTGGTGCCCCATAGAATTAGTCTCTTTACTGTGTTAGTATAACCTCTGGTCTGTTAGGGCCTGTTTGTGCAGAAAGACCTACCTGAAAATGGAATGCAGAATAGGCTTACTTAAGTGTGAACCACCTTGCCTGACTTTAATATGTCAGTGTTAAGGAATAATTGCTTTAAAATAATTGAAACTTAAAAGAAACTTCAAATATTTAACAAAAGTTTGATATTATGATCTTTGGTATTTTTCTTTTTCTTTTGTTTTGCTTGAGTAGAAAGTCAGTGGGTGCTTTAGAGAATTTTTTCTTCCTATCAGGGATGCAGAGGAGGTAAGGTGGTATATTTTGGTTAATTTGGTAAATTTTGGTTGGGGGGAGGTGTTGTTTATGCTTTAGCAAACTGGTTTTGATTTTGTCTTTCATTTAGGGGATGAAGGAATGGGGAAAGGAGTGAAGAGAGGCAGTATAATGTAGGGGATGAAACAGTGGACATGGAGTAAGGGGATCTGGGTTCAAATCACAGTGCTGAAACTTGCTAGGTGTGCGAACCTTAACCTTTCCAAGTCTCACTTTTCTCATCTGTAAAATGAAGGTGCTGATACTTATGCTGGCCACTTAATAGAGGTGTTACAGGGAAAGTGCTTTGTAAACCTTGACATGTGAGTTCTTATCAGGGATATTGGGGAGAACTTTCATTCCAGAGAATCTCCTTAAGTTTAGATAAAATTCAAACACTATAGGATTTAAACAAAAACAAACAAATGTCCCAACTTTCACATTCTTGGTATCATATTGAAGGGTAAAACAAATCTGTGTGTTATCTGTGAAAACTTTCTTTTTGGGGGGAATTTCAAGGATTTGGGGAAGAAGAAGGTCAGGTACAAGACTGTTGGGCTCTAATTTGCAAGCTGCTTGGGGGACAAGGGAGAGAAAATCTCATGATCAGTGTCTGACATTCTCATTTGGACCTTGCCCAGTTGTCCATTTTTCTTGAGAGCACATCTTTAGGAAAGTGGGCTGTAACACAAATGAAGATTTTGGTGAGATAATGGTAACCATCCCCAGAGGGCAGATAACCTTCTTGACAAAAGAAAAAAAGTGATGTCTGAATCTCAAAGCTGAAGGCTGGGCGCAATCCAAGAACAAAGGCAAAATGGGTCATTTTGGAAAAAGAAGGGCCACTTCTAATTATACATAAAATTTCAGTGTTGGAAGAGATCTCAGAATTCCTCTAGTCCAAACCATGCCTGAATAGGCATTCCCTCTACATCATTCTTGACCAATGGTTATCTAGCTGAGGACCTCCAGTGTTAGAGAACTCACTATCTTATGAAGTAACCTGTTCTGATTATTAGGAGGGCAACTAGGTGGCTCAACTAGACTCATCTTTCTGAGTTCAAATCTGGCCTCAGGCACTTACTAGCTGTGTGACTGTAAGTCACTTCACCCTGTTTGCCTCAGTTTCTTCAACTGTAAAATAAACTGGAGAAGGAAATGGCAAACTACTCCAGGATCTTTGCCAAGAAAACTCCAAAATGGGGTCACGAAGACTCAGACAGGACTGAATAACAAAAATCATTAGGAAGTTTTTCCTTGTTTATATATGAAATTTGCTTCTCTATATGTATGCATTGCTCACAGGTCCTCAGTTTCCTCATTTGCAAAATAAGGAAATTGGACTAGATCTCTAGGTTTCTTCCAACTTTAAATTCCTGTTGTCCTCTAAGTTCTGCTCTCTGAGTGAAGTAGAATAAATATAATCCCTCTTCCACATGACATCCCTTCAAATACTTAAAGGCAGCTATCATTGCTACCCGTCCAGTTTGGTCATCCAGAGTCACAGTGTGACACCTGGTAGCAGCTCCCAACTTTTTGGGTGAGTCGTTCAAGGAATACTTACTCCAGGTTCAAGGTATTCTGTGGGTCTTGAGCTCTTAAAATCATAGATGAATAAATCCCTACTGATATATCTACCTTTAATGATCGGGAAGAGGACACCATTAACTAAAAGCAAAGGCATTTAAAGGAATAGCAGAATAAGATAAATAGCAACAAAGCATTTCTACTATAAACCTATGCTAAACCTTCTCACAGATATACCCAACATCATTAGGAAAAGTGGACATATGTGGGGAGCATTCATAGAGGGGTACACACGTAAGGATCATGAAGATGGATACATGGAGTGATGTGATTGTAGGGAACATGTATGGTCAGGGCATCTATAGAAGGACAAACTCACACCTCTAAAGCTTCAGGATGGCTTTCATCTAGTAATGTTACACTGCTCTTAGCAGACGTGGGACCCTCTGTTAGAAACCTCAGCGGAGCTTACACTTCTTCCTTAAAGACCATGCCTTTAACTCAATTCGCTTGGGCTCTCATTGATTGCGCTTCAATAGGTCACTGCCCAAGCACCACTTAATGGTTATTTTGGGGTCCTGATGGCTCAGAGTGAATATAAATAGTAATTGTTTCTCTTTTGGTCAGCAACCCTGAAGGTCTTCCCCTCCCAGTTTTATTTTATTTTATTTTTTTTAGGCAATTGGGGTTAAGTGACTTGCCCAGGGTCACACAGCTAGTGAAGTGTCAAGTGTCTGAGGCCTTGATTTTTTTTAACTAAAGGGGCCATCCCTCCACTCATTTCTGAAGCAGTCCTAAGCACTGAATGGGCATTGCCTCAAAGGGAGAACTCAGAAAGACTTTAGCTTGAAAAGGCCAAGATCTCCCACTGCATCCTGGGCTATCTCTAACTGTCCTGATCTAATTCTTGCCACTGGACCCAGATGGATCCGGAGGAGAAAGTGAGGCTGGTGATTTTGCACAGCCTTCTCTCTGTTAAATCCAATTCATTTGCAAGACATGGCATCATATTCCTGATGTCATGGTCCTCTTGGAGAACGAAGGACAAACCACACACAACACACACACACACACACACACACACACACACACACACATACACAACCCTGTTATCTCCCAGAGTCGATGTTTGAAGGCTAAACTGCCCAAAAATTATCAAACAGCTCTGGGGTTTGGGGTTCCCTAATTTTCAAACCCTTAAGATTTCAATTTTCCAATGTTGATGAGTGGGATGGGCTTAAGGCATAGAAGCGATGCCAAGACCAGGGGGACAAAGTCATTGTCTCCTCCACCTGCTCTACTAAATTCCTGGTTATTTCACATGCAGAGATAGTCAGAAAAGTCCCAAAATGGTTTTTTCAGGACACTTACAACAGAGTTTCAGAGTTGGAAAGGCTCCCAGAAGCCATGTAGTCTAATGCATAATCTGAAAAAAATCCCCACTAAAGCATAGCTGACAAATGATCATTGAGCCTTTGCTTGAAGAAAACCTATTTGGGAACCCCTGCTGTGTCCTAAGGCTGCTCATTCCACTTCTTCACTTAGATAAAATTGTTCAGAAATTTTTTTCCCCTACTATCAAGTCTATATTTACAGCTTCTGCCTACTGCTCCTAGTTCTGCTCACTAAGGTCAAACAGGACAAGCCTCATCTTTTTTTCTACAGGACAATCTTTCATTTTTTTGAAGACAGCTATCATGCCTACCCTATGCTATCATCTGATAAAAGCTAGCATTCACATAACTTTTTGGGATTTGCAAAGTGCTTTATATATGTTATCTCAGAGTAGGAACCATATAAATACTAGTTATGATGATGATAATAATGATGTAGGTGTTATTATTATCTCCATTTTACAGATAAGGAAACTGAGGCTGCGGAATGTTAAGAGATTTGCTCAAGGTCACACAGCTAATAAGTATCCAAGGTGGGATTAGAACTCAGGTCTTCCTACTGAACCACCCAGCTGCCTCCTATTTAGGTCACATATTTCTATTCTATCTACAAGGATAGTGTGAGAGATTCTGTCAAAGACTCTGTTGAAATCTTGGTAAACCACCTCCATAGTATTTCCCTGGCCTACTAGCCTAGTAACCCTGTCAAAAAAGGTGATGAAGTTAGTCTGTCATGACCTGTTCTTGATGAACCCATGTTGGCTCTTAATGATCACTGCTTCAATGGAATTCAATGGATGTTTACTAAGTGCATCTCATAGAATCATAGGTTTTAGAGCTAGAAGGGGCCTCAAGAGTCTTTAAGTCCAAGTCCTTCATTCTTTAGATGAGGAAACTGAGACCCAGAGAGGTTTAAGTGAGTTGCCCAAAGTCACATAGGGGTAAATAGCAGAACTAGTCTTTCCTTTTTCTTTGACTTAGCTTAGAGGCAGCTAGATGGTGCAATGGATAGAGCACTGACCAGAAGCTAGGGAGACATGAGTTTTCAAATCCAACCTCACATACTTACTAAGCTTTCTGAGCCTGGACAAGTCACTAAATTGCTGTCTACCTCTGTTTCTGCATCTGTAAAATGGGAATAATAATAGCTTCTACCTTCTAGGGTTGTTGTGAGGCTAAAATGAGATAATATTTGTAAAGCACTTTGAAAATCTTAAAGTGCTATATAAATGCTAGTCTCTCTCTCTTTCTCTCTGTCTGTCTGTCTATCTATTTATTCTTCCTCTTGCCCCCAATATAGTATAAGATGCCTTTTCAGTTTTCCTTAGCAAGAGGAGATGAAAAATGATTGTAGTCAGGGCTCCTTTAAGTCAAAAAGGGTCCTTATGTTATATATTTAAACATAAAAACATTAGAAAGTCTGAGTAGTGGGGTATCCAAAATCACTTGTTCTCATTCCATCCAGAAATCTTGGTGCTCCCCGTTTTTTTTCTGAGAAACAGTTTTAATGGCTCTTTAAATGAAAAAGCTCATTTTCCTCCACTCTCTGTTGCTTATAAATGGTTGAACAGATAGACAGCTGAAGCATTTATTAAGTGCTTACTATCTGCCTGGCATGGTGCTAAGTACCAGGAATACAAATTCCAGCATTAGACAGTCCATATGTTCCAGAAGCTTATACTCTAATGGGAGGTGACAACATATAAAACGGGATTGGAAAGGTGGGAGGTGGGAGTTCCTCATGCTGCTGGTAAAAACATGGACAAGAGTCATGAGCAGAGCCAGGCGTGAAATGAGCATGGATGGCCAGGACCCCTTATGAAATTGTGGTCCAGGCCATGGACTCACCAATGAGAGGAGATGGCCACAGGGCACAGACATTTCCAAGGTGAGAAAATTGCTGAAGAGAAAGTCCCAAAGTCTCTAGACAATGGAGCTAGTTAAAAACACCTCTTCTCACTACCCCTTTCAAATTTGAACTAAGGCCAAGAAAGTCCAGATTTTAAGGTAATTCTTTAGAAAGTACTAAAAACAAGAGTCTTCTAAGGAATCTTTCTCTGACTTCAACATTAGTAGTCTTTACCATAGCACAAGGGGAGCTGGGTGGCACAGTAGATAGTGTACTGGGCCTGCAGTCAGGAATACCTGAGTTCAAATCCAGCCCCAGATAGTTCCTAGCTTGTGTGACCCTGGGCAAGTCACTTCACCCTGTTTGCCTCAGTTTCCTCATCAGTAAAATGAGCTGGAGAAGGAAATGGCAGGCCACTCCAGTATCTTTGCCAAGAAAACCCCAATGGGGTCAAGAAGAGTAGAATACACATGAACTGACTGAACAACAACAAACCACAGCACAGCTATCCTTCATTGTTTTGGGGGTTTGTTCTTGTGAAAGAATGCTTTCATAAAATGGAAGCACACAGGAACACAGTCCTTTTTCCAGTTTAAGTTGTTGATAATTTCTGTCATATATTTAAAATATTATTTTAAGTATGTTTATCATCCACTAAAAGCATCCTCCAAAGCCTTACAGTGGCATGATAGAGACCCTGAGTCCTAGAAAACTGTACTCCTAGACTGTAGTAGCCCTATCATGCTGGGAAGTCTTCAAGTATATTGTTGTTTAGTCATTTCAGTTGTGTTCTCCTCTTCATGGCCCTTTTTAGGATTTTCTTGGCAAAGATACCAGTGTTTTGCCATTTCCTTCTTCAGCTTATTTTACAGATGAGGAAACTGAGGCAAACAGGGTTAAGTGACTTGCCTAGGGTTATATAGTATCTGAGGCCAGATTTGAACTCAGGTCTTCCTGACTCCAAGTCCATTGCTCTATCCACTGAGCCACCTAGCTACCCAAGTATACAGTAGGCTTGAAAATTAACTATGTTGTTTGAGAACCAGTCTTACTACTAAATTCAGAGAGGCTTATTACCAGATGACTGGTCACTCTAAATATCCATCTATCTATCTATCTATCTATCTATCTATCTATCTATCTATCTATC
>NW_020940355.1:14774358-14988970 GCF_900497805.2 Vombatus ursinus | reverse complement strand
ATCTATCTATCTATCTATCTATCTATCTATCTATCTATCTATCTATCTATCTATCTATCTATCTCCCTCTCTCTCTGTCTCTGTCTCTCTCTCTAACCAGCCTTCTGCTAATGAATCTCTGTCTCTGTCTCTCTTTTGCACACACACACACACACACACACACGCACACACTCACATATATATAATATTGCCTACACTATTTCACGAAACCACCTAAATAATTCTTGACTCAGAAACCTTTAGTGGCTCTCTTTTGCCCCTAGGAAAAGATAAAAACCACTTAGCCTGGCATTTATGGTCCTCTAAAGTCTTACACCAACCTGCCTTTTGGCCTTATCTCATATCACTTCCTTTCATGGGCTCTATGTTCCAGCTGAACTGGATTTACTCTCTGTTTCCTGAATTCAACGTCATATCTACCAACTCTGTGTAGTCACGTATCTCTCCCTCCATGCTTGGAATGTATTCTCTTCTCAGCTCTGCACTCAGAATTCTTATCTTCCTTCAAGGGTCAGCTCAAATGTCATTTCCTCCATTTAGCCTTCTTCAACCCTCCTCCTACCCCCACCATCGTCAATGCTCTTTCCCATGTCAAATACCATATCAAGTAAACAAGAATTTATTAAAAGTTTGTTGTGTGCTTACTGGGCAGCTGGGTGGAACAGTGGATAGAATGAGGGGGCTGCAGTCAAGAAGACCTGAGTTAAAATCAAGCCTCAGATACTTCCTAGTTGAGTGACCCTGAGCAAGTCACTTCACCCTGTTTGCCTCAGTTTTCTCATCTGCAAAATGAGCTGGAGAAGGAAGTGGCAAACCACTCCCATATCTTTGCCAAGAAAACTCCAAATGGGGTCATGAAGAGTTGGACATGACTGAAAATGACTGAACATCAACCAACATGCTAAATAGCACTGAGCTAAGTTCTGGGAATATAAATACAAGCAGAAGGAAAGACAGTTCCTGACCTCAAGGAATTTGCATTCTAATGGGGAAGAACACATAACAGGAAGCTGAAAGGGGTAGGAAGGGAGTTGGGAGTGGAACCCAGAGAGAAATTAAAACATGGTTGACCTGGGTATTTTCCTTAAAATGGAGAGTCTGAAAAGGAACTAACCAATCAGAGGAAGAAACCCAGGAGCTGCGTGTACTCCCAGTATGAGAAGGCCAGAGCAGGTGAAGAGATGACAGGGATGGAGTGAACTTCTGGGATGAGAAGGCTATTGTGGCATGGTGGAAAAGTCCAGAGAGTCAGGAACAGAGCCTAAAGAGTTATGAAGACTTTTTTTTAACTTTTATACACACACTGTGATGAATGGAAAGTTTGAGAGATATAATTTCTGGGAAATTAATCATTATTAATTATGGCTAGCAAATAATAAAATGATTGGTTATTTGGCCATCTCTCATGAATCAAAGACCCATCATGGTGGCTTCTCGATACTAATATGTCCTTGGAGGAATGGATGTTCCCTACATCCATTGCAATCAACTCTGATTGGTTAATAATTAATGAGAGAATCAATATTATAATAAGAGGCAGACCTATTCTACTGAAGGGCTGGGGGAATGTGACTTTGATTATGTCATTCTTACTCTCAAACCATCCCCAGCCCCAGGGACAATCTAGACAAAGTATCTTACCTGAGGGAAAGCAGCAGGGTGGGGGCAACCCTGAGTAACACAATGGGCAGGAATTCACTTAGATTCAATTCTTTTTGCTCTTTAATCAGAACTAATTTTCCTCACTTGGGAGGGGTCTGAACAAAATTGAGGAGAAAGTTAAATCCAATCTCATTATCAGCAATGTCCTTCCCTTGCTGGCTGAATAACCTACAAGGGGCTGATTTCTGAATGAGGAAATAGAAAGGGGACAAACCTTAGTTCTAATTTAATAATTGGTTATTAATATGAAAGAGAAATTAATTTATCTCAATACTATCTTTGTGTGTATATGTATATATACTTTATTACACATACTTATATTACATACATACATACATACATACATGTATGTATGTATGTACACATATGTATGTTGTATCCCCCAGTAGAATATAAATTTCTCGAGGGCAGAGACTGCCTTGATTATTTATATTTGTTTCCTTAGAGTTTAGCATAGGACCTGGTACATAGTAAGTGCCTAATGGTGGTACAGTAAATAAAGCAGTGGACTTGAAGTCAAAAAAACCTAAGTACCAATCCTACCTCCTATACTAAATGTACAACCCTGGGCAAGTCACTTAACATCTATGTCTCAGTTTCCTCATCTCTAAAATGAGGATAATAATAACACCCACCTTCCAGGATTGTTGTAAAGATAAAAGGAGACATTTTAAAATTGCCTTGCAAACCTTGAAGTGTTATATTAATGTTATTATTATTAAACACTCTGTCTCTCTGTCTCTGTCTCTCTCCTGCCTTCTCCTTCCCTCTCCCTCCTCCCTTCTTTCTTTAGCATTCTGTGTTTATGTGATCACACAGCAAATTAGTGGCAGATTTGAGACCAGAACTTGGGTTTCTTGATTTCCATCCCTTTCATTTTTCCACCAGATTACAGTTCAAGGAGAAGGGGAGGCAGGTTGGGGATGGCTATGAAGATTTTCCTGTTCTCATTCTAAAGAACTCTGTTTAACACTCTACATATTGTACACTGCCCCAGTGTTATAAATGAAAACCATCAGAACATTCAAGGGGTTACCTATGCATAGTCACTGGTACCCAGGAGCAGCCTTTTCTGCTGCTGAATCATCTGCCAGGCAGGGAAATAAAGTACCTTTTGGGGCCCTTTCTAAGACTCATGAGGGCCTGGGAACTACAAATACTCAGCAGTCATTTGATTCACTTCCCTAGCGAAGAAGGATGTGAATTCCCCTTCAAAACATCCCCCCCCCAATGAAGTTTGTTCTTACTGTTTCGCAGAGACAATAGCAAATCCTGTGTTCTGTTTCCTTGCCTTGTTAGTTTTCCTTTTGCACACACAATTAGGGAACTCCTGTAAAACCTTCCTTTGTCAAATCTTAAACTTTTCTCTGGTGGGTCGATTAAGTGTCTAGACAGACAGAATGTACTGCCATGGGGCTAGGAAGCTGTCCATTTCTATTTTTACATCATTCCATATCTCCAATGTCCATTTGCCTTGGCTTTTAGGTTGGGGGATCGGTTCCGATGGGCCTCCTAAAAATGGGCAGAATTGGTGGTGGTATTGTCCTCAGTGTTTACAAGGTTCCACTTCTGACCATTCTTTAAGGAACCATTAAATTCCTTTAAAGGGGGTTTGGGTCTCAACAGCTGATGATTTTCTTTTCTTTTTTTTTTTAACTTCTCAAACAATGCAGTTTAATAACAATAATAAACACTTTACCGAGCAAGAAAGAAGTATGCTTTTTGGGAATGAACTCCCAGCGGGTGTTGTGACATCTGGGTCCTCAGTCTTAGGTCTCTTAACCACAGAGACAATGCCAGATCAAGCAGTCAGCTTTTATTTGCCTTATTTTACAACTTTTTCCCAATTTATATCTGTTGGTTGTAACTCTGTCCCCTTTCCCCCTTTCAGAGAAGTTGGATTCCATTCCTCGTCTCTAAACCTACACCTAACTAGTGGTTCTGTCTTATTATTGCTAGAGAAGACAACCTCTCTCCTCCTCTGAAGTGGTCTCTTGTGGAAAAAAAGTCAGTGCACTAGAAGATTTGGAGCCTACCAAATACTGTAAACCTATGCTAGGGGCACAGCAAAATGGATTGTTTCCATGGCCCTAGTCTCATTAAACTTCAGCTATGAAAATATTTAACAAAAAGAGACATTTCCTTTTTCCAGGGTCTTAAAACTCAAATAGTCTCAAATGAGAGAGAAAGAGAGAGAGAGACAGAGAGAGACAGAGACAGAGAGAGACAGAGAGAGACAGAGAGAGAGAGAAACAACACAAAAGAGAAAGAGCAAGAAAGAAGTACATACTGGACAAGTAATTTTTAAAATTGTGCTTTTGGAGCAAACTTGGGAGGATTTTGGATCTGACCAGTCCCTTCCATATGCTGTAGCTGTGATCAGCAACTTTACTAGACTCCATGGAATTCAAGAACATCTGCATATCAGTACATATAAAGGATGATATGAAGACATACAAGCATGTACACACGTATACTCTATAAGTGGCCATCCAACCAGGCACTTAGTTTAGTTATGCTGGAAAGCAAAGTGAGAGGAGGGAGATGGGTATGGGGATGAGATGGAACCCTGGAAAATCTGCATTTGTTGCCTTCCCTCGTTGGAGAGCTGGCACCATAGCTGACTGCTGGTTACCAGGTGTCTATGACCTCCCAAAGAATCTGTAGAGCCATGGAAACATAAGGGAACTGAGCTATGGTATAGGCCACTGAGCAGATGGAAGCTCTCAGTTTCACCAGATAGGTAATGGTGTGAGTTATCCACAAAGAAGATGAAAAAGTGAAGCTAGGTTATGAAAGGGTCTGGGTCCAGGAAGGAATAGATGGATCCCAAGAACAGAAATGGTAAGATGTTCTCCAGGGCATTCCAGTGGGCTCTGCAGCATTGCTCCACATCTGGGTCCATCTGGCAATACTGGAGGCCTCCATGCTTCAAGGCATCTTATGGATTGGCAAAAGCTTTCTTCTGGAGCCTCACTTGCCTGGTGATAACTGCAAACAAGTACATCTTTATGATTAGCACAGTACTGTAGAGAAGGAAGTTCCCAAAGACTTCATTGTCCATCATCCTGTTAGCAGGAGCTGGAGCTCGGCCCCCTTCTAATGCCTGGCCAGGTGGAGGGTTCTTGCTGGCTGATCCCAGCTCCCAAAACCCCGGCGAGAGAAAGAGAACTGAATGCCGCAGAACCTTGCCTCAGTGAGCCCCAGCTGATGATTTTTTAAAGAAACCATAGTAGGATCCCTTCTATCACAAAGGAGGCTTATAAAATAGTTTAGGTTAGTACGTTCTGTGTGTTTGATGTTTGTAACCTGGCTGTTAGTCAGACCAGAGAAAACTGAATGTAATATTTTATGTAACATCATTGTTGGCTGTCCTTTGGAAAATTGTCCACCAAGAAGCAAATGCTTCAGCAAATGCAGAGGTCATTTAAATACAGCTATTAGGAAGTGCCTTAAGTCATCTTCTAAGGTCAAGTTTTTCATGGACTGAATTTAGGAGTTTGTTTTCGAGGCTGATAATGGGGAATGGCAAGATGAAAGATGATGAATCCATAGGTTGCAATTGTTTTAGTTGCCCTGTTAGAGGCCTTCTTTCCAGTGTAGGCTAGTCTCTAATTATTGCAATTCTTTCTCTTTCATCTAACAACAAGATGAAGCTTGTGCTTACATGTTATGAGCTTGTGAAGAATTGAGGTGACTTGAAAGCAGTCTTTTAGAAAGCAGGCCCCATTAGTAGATTTATCTCCCTCTCAGGCTTTACCTACCTACCTCTATATTCAGTACTAGCTGTGTGACCCTGGCCAAGTCACTTCATTCTGTTTGCCTCAGTTTCCTTATCTGTAAAATGAGCTAGAGAAGGAAATGGCAAACCACTCCAGTATCTTTGCCAAGAAAATCCCAAATATGCTCACGAAAAGTCAGACACAGTTGAAATAACTGAACAAAAACAATATTCGGTGTCCTATATGCTACAGCTGCTTCTCTTTAAAAGATTGTGTGGTCTTTGGAGGATCCAGTGGGATTACATGATGGCTGACCGAGAGGACACCTAGACCTGGACTTTTTCCTAATCATTCGGCCCACTAGGCATGACAACTCCTGTCTTTGTGCAGCTTCCCTGTTGGCCTAATGTTGTTGAAGATTAAGGTCAATGATAATGAATAAGGAGCAGAACAGAAATAACAAAATTTGAATTTTAAATTCTCAGGAGGCCGGATAGCCTTGTCTGTGGAGATGTGGACAGATTCAAAATCATGGGCAGAAGTCTGAAGGATGTCATGCTATCTCTCCTACTTCCTCTTCTCTCACTTACTTATTGACCTCTTGCAACCAAAGTGATTTCAGGCCCAAGTGAGGCTGCCTGTCAGAGTTCCTGGATATGCTCCTAATTTGCAAATTTAATGGCTTTTTCTCAGTCTTCTTCTTTGGGCTTTCTGTAGCATTTAACACTGGTGACTACTCCCTTTTGCTGCATATTATTGGGGATGTTCATGAGTCTCTTGGTTCTTTTACTTGTCTTTTTATTATTGTTCAGTCATTTCTGTCATGTCTGACTCTTTGTAACCCTATTTGGGGGTTTCTTGGGAAAGACACTGGAGTGCTTTGCCATTTCCTTCTCCAGCTCATTTTATAGATGAGGAAACTGAGGCAAATAAGGATAAGTGACTTTGCCTAGAGTCACACAACTAGTAAGTGTCTGAATGCAGATTTGAACTCAGGTCCTCCTGACTCCAGGCTAGGTACTCTATCCACTGCACCACCTAACTGCCCTTTTACTTCTCTGGCTGCTCCTTTTTTTGTCCCCTTTGCTGGAGCATCATCTATGTAAATAATAATAACAACAACAATGTACATATTGTTATATAATATATATATGATATATGTATAATGTATATATTGTTATACATAACATATAATGTATATAATGTATATGTTGTTACATATGACATATATATAATATGATATTAATAAGAATAATAACTAACATTTATATAGTGCTTACTATATGCCAGGCACTGTGTTAAGTGCTACAACAACTTTAGGAGCTAGGTGCTGTTATTATCCTCATTTTACAGATGAGAAAACAGGTGAACAAAGGTTCAGTTACTTGCCCAGGGTCATACAGCTAATCAGTGTCTAAGGCCAGATTTGAACTCAGGTCCTTTTGACTCTAGGCTGGGTTCTATCCCCTGTACCACCTAGCTTTCCCATTATTTCCCACTTCCTAACTACCTACTGGATATTCAAAATAGATGTCCCAACAGATGTCAGGTGTATCCTTTTACACGATGCTCTTCCTGTTCCTCTTTCCCTTGGTTGCTAGTGCCCCCTCCCCAATTGCTTTCTATTTACTTTCCTTTGTACATATTTTGTATTTTTATGGGGGAGGGGTATTCTTCTAACCCAATTGATAAAATTATAGAATATAGCAGGCAAGTAACAGAGGAAGTGAGGTGTCAAGATTTTCCCCTTCAAGACTTTGAATGGTCGTCTTCACAACTTGTAAAGGGCGTGACGGTTTGAGAGGCTCACACCCTGAGTGGCCAATTTGAAGATTATGAAGGGTAAGAAACTGGTAGTGGCCCATTCATTGCCTCATAAAGATTCCATCCCTTTCAGACTCTGGTGAACAGGTGTAAAGAAGGGCCTTTTATGGAGGCAGCTGGCACCATACAGGAAGCAGCAAGTGATTCGCTAAGAGGAACAATTAAACTGAGCCAGCCTGCTCTGCATGATTTGAGAGAGCCATCCCTGTGGGTCAGGAACTGAGCTGAGGAGTGAAGCAGGCTACGGGAGCCCAGCTGAATGACCTGCCCAGCACCCAGGGGAAGCAGCACGAGGAGGAGGACCGCAGGAGAAGAGAAAGATTGGGACCTGAAGTGCCGGAGGGCTGAATTACCTCTTTATTACTATACTCCCTGTGGGTCTTCATTCTTCCTATTAGCCCTGTATTTGTGGAAGCATGGGCCCCAAGTTGATGAGGGGGGAGGTTTTGTTCAGGGGTGGGGAACCGGAGGCTACACATAGCCCTCTAGGTCCTCAAGTGCGGCCCTTTGACGGAATCCGAACTTCACATGTGGCCTCGAAGCCACAGGTTCCCCACCCCTGGTTTTGTCTACTCAATACCATTGCAGTAAATGCCTTTGCTTTGAGCTAATTATGTCAATTGACTATTTATTAAAGGTAAATGTGCCAGTTGGGGCTTATGAGCTATAGTTTTGAAGTATGGACCCACAGAGTACCTTGAACCTAGGGGAATTGCCCTTGGTGGGCCCAACTCTGAAGTTTGAATTGGGGGAGAGTCGAGAGATGATCTTTTATTTTCTTCTCTGTGCACATATAGTTTCCACAATAGATCCTTCCACAATCAGGTCCTTGAAGGCAGGAACTGTTCTGATCTTGCCTTTGTATTCCAAGTGCTTAGGATAGTGTCTGAGGGCACTATGTAGTAGGCACTTAATAAATGCTTGTTGAATAGAATTGAATTGAATCGAAGGGTCTGCTGACATTTCTGACTCAACAAGTCCAAGATCGTGGATATTGTCTTTCCTCTCAGACTTTCTTTTCCTTTCCACTGCACTGTTTTATCTATAGAACCTCCATCCACTCAGTCTCTAACATTCGAAATACTGGTGTTATCTCTGGCTCTTTCATTTTCTGCATCTTTCACCCAATAGGTTACCAAATCCTTTCAAGTTTACCATTGTGGTATCTCTCACATCTGTCCTCTCCTCTATTCTCACTGCTACCAAGCTAATACAGGTCCTCCTTTCCACCCACCTGGCCTATTGCAAAAGCTTCTTAACCTTCCTGCTTCCTATCCTCTCTACCCTTCAGTTTCTCCTTTTAGTACTGCCAGATCTGATTAGGTCATTCCATTGCTTAATAGGCAATGCTTCCCATTGCCTAACAAATCAAGTTCAAATCTGAGCTTCCCCTCCTCCATTCCTTTACTTACAATTTTCTATGCCTGGAGTACCCTTGTCCCAAATCCTCCATGGTTGTCTAATTTCTATCTATAAAGTTCAACTCAACTCAAAAGACTTCTCCTCTGAGGGTCCACTGCTCCAGGGCAGTGACTGTTGAGTAAGAGGGTAGAACAGAGTTAAGTCACCCAGTATGAGCACTTTGAATTATATTATCTTTTTCCTTAAAATAACCCCATGAAAGCTTTTCTGATTCTCCTAGTCTATAATAACATTTCTCTCTTTAGACCTTTTTGGTACCGTTCTGAGGTGTTTATACATTAGAATTATATATATGACATAATGTGTTAGTAGATCATGCATAAGGAGGCAGCCAGATGGCTCAGTGTCAGATGGATCTGGAGTCAGGAAGACGTGAGTTCAAATCCAGCCTCAGACACTTACTAGCTGTATGATCTTGGGCAAGTCATTTAATCTCTGTTTGCCTTAATCCACTGGAGAAGGAAATGGTAAACCACTCCAGTATCGTTGCCAAGAAAACTCCATGGACAATATAGTCCATGGGGTGATAAAGAGTCTGACACGACTGAACAACAACAGACCATGTACAGGCTTTATGGAAAAAGAAACTATGTCATATCTATGCTTTGTTTCTCATCTGGCATCTAGAAGAGTACTGTGCATACTCATCCTTAAAATGGTTTGTAGAATCAAATTAAAGATCAGAACTTGTAGACTGAGAGATGGAAGGGACCTCAGAGATTAATTAGTCCAGCCCCTTCATTTTATAGATGAAGATGCTGAGGTTGAAAAAAAGGAAAATAATTTGCTGAAGTTCACAAAGCTAGGATTAGCACCAAGATTTTTCCACATTTTGATTTAATTTGATTTGACTTTCACATTTTGTTTTTCTTACTATATATTCAGGAATGAAAATAGCAGAAATGATTAGGGGAATATCATATGAATTGAAATTCACATGAATAGCAGAAATGGGCATGACTGTAGTAGTCTGGATTGCAAATGGTTTGGAATGGTTTGGAATGTAATTACACCAGTGATTTCCAAAGTGGAGGCCTAGAACCCTGGTCGGCTTCAGCATGACTCCAAGGGGTTCTTGATCAACCAAGAAGAAAGTGGGAAGATGGATGGCATCCCAACCTTCCTGCCAAAGCAGTCATGGGTCTTGTCTCCAACACAACCACACCATCCCCTTCACCTATTATCCACCCAACCTTCTCCATCCCTGTCCCTTCCACAGTGGTACAAGCTTTTATTCTCTTCCTTTTTTGCCTTGGAGTGGAATCCTCAGGGAAGTTATAACCTAAATTCAGCTTTGGGTCTTGCACCAGCAGTTGCAAAGATGCCATTGGGAAAATTCTCCTTTCCTCAAGTATATCTCCACCTTGTCCCCCAGATCACCTTGAGGCTACCAGTTTTGTGCTCCAGGGCAGTAACTGGTGAGTAAGAAGATAGAATGCAGTTAGGTGGCTCAGTGGATTCTGGTGAATCCTTCATACAGCTACCAAAGTGATTTTCCTAATGCATAGGTCTGTTCAGATCACTCCCCTATTCAGAAAACTTCAGGACTGTAGTATCTACTCTCCAATCAAATATTATTTCATCTTTATCTCATCTTCATATTAATTTCTATTTTCCCATAAGCTTATTTCACTTATATGTACATATAATTGTTAGTACAGTAGTATATGCATATAACATAAATATTTATATTAGGGGTGATGCTCAAAAATCTCTTACTGCTAGGAATTTCTGATCATAAAAGTTGGCTGACTACTGAGCTATGCTACACAATGATTGTGCATATCTAGAGTTATGTTGATTATATCTTGACAGGAAATGACTGATTACCGATGTGGGTATCATTTTGCATCAAATGCGTGTATACAGTTAAGCTATCTACTCATTAGAGGAGCAAAGAATAAAGTTGACAGCAAATTAGAAGAAAGGATGAGAGGAAAATACTGCATTCAATTACTATAACTCCAACCTGAACTATTCAAGGAAGACATTAATATTGTGAAATAGGAAATGGAAAGGAAAAGTCATCAACACTTTCTATCAGTATTTCCTACTGAGGCTTAACCAATATAAATCAATCATCATAATGAAGGGGACAAAAAAATCTTGTCAAGTTGAGAGATCTGAGAGGTTCAGGACAACACTTATTTGGAATCTGCACGTAAGCAAAAGCTTAGTGGAAGACCCAAAGAAGCCAAATCATTCCAGGAACATATGATACTAGAAGAACAGATGGAAAATGGAACAAGTCTGTCAGCATTTCTAAAACAAACTTTTCCCCTTCCACTATCTGGTTTCTGTCTACCTTTCTCATCTTATTTCATACTTTTATTTATTCTCTTCCAATCCAAGTCATTTGCTTTTTTGTTGTTCAGTTGTTTCAGTCATGTCTGACTCTTCACAACCCTATTTGGGGTTTTCTTGGCAAAGTTACTGGAATGGTTTGCCATTTCCTTTTCTAGCTCATTTTACAGGTGAAGAAACTGAGGCAAAGACGGTGAAGTGACTTACTCAGAGTCACATAGCTAGGAAGTTTTGAGGCCTGATTTGAAGTCAGGAAGATGAGTCAGCACTCTATCCACTGTGCCTCCTAGTTGCCTGTATATACTTTTTATTTAGTTATATATGCATATGTTGTAAAACCCCAGTAGAATATAAGTTCCATCTGGGTGAGAACTTGGATGCTTTTTTGTCTTTGTAGCCTCTGTGACTAGCACAGTGCCTTACACATGGTAGAACTTAATAGATATTTGTGGAATTAAGTTGAAGAATTTTTCCAGATGCTTTATTATGTATCCCAACTAAGAGCTGTGGATTTTTTTCAGATATAAATCTACTTTGAAGTAGTAAAACAAAATAAAACAAAAACCTGATTTTTTTCCCCCCTGGAACATTGAGGTCTTCTGTATAGACAGAAAAAAAGTACCTCAAGTTAAATTTCCTCCTTAGAAATGTCAATCCAAGTCAACAGCTACTTCTGTGGCAGAGAAAACATGCAAAGGAAAATCTCACTGGTATAAAAAAAGATTAAAAAATTTAATGATTTAAAAATAGTCTCTACATAAAAGACAGCACAAACAAGGACGCTGATTTAACAACTTGGCTTTCCTTTTGAAAACTTGTAATATCACCATGTAGCTTAGTACAAATCTGTTACCTCCTAAAAATATACAACATATCAATAGCAACAAAGTCCACAAAGCTATACTTGTGTTATAATTATTTTCAAGTTGTTGATGATGTCAGCCGCTGTTTCATGTGTAAGATGGCCATTCAGTGTCCCATCTCTTCTTCTGATGGAGCACAGCTGTGAACATTACAACAGATGCTATTTTTCAAAGTACTTTTGTGATAAGCGCCACAATTCACCTTATTTCTTTCTGACCATGGATGGTCTTTCTTAATTCCATTTGCTATTCCAACATTTTGGTTGTTCAAAACAAGCAAATTTAATTCAGTAAAGCATATATTGCAATGCAAGAGCATGTTTTGACATAGGCTAGAATAAAAAGAGTGAAGAAGGCACTGGATAGACATACCCTAGATAAATACCTCTTGACTTCAGAATATAAGTGTACATAACAGTAAACTCTTATAAAACCATTGCTTGCCCCCATTTTTTCCACTCCACTTCCCAGTGAATCTGTTAAGACTTGTTGCATGTGTTATGGCCAAAAGATGTAATGGCAGTATTTAAATTTTATAGTCAGTCTATGGCATGAAAGCTACGACTCAGTGTCTTGTCTCATTGGAACTGGTCAGACTGAGGTTAGTCAGCAGAGGTATAGTGAAGGAAGAAAGGGAGGCCTAAGGCTGAAATTGGTTCCAGGTTTGAGTTGGTGGTGGTGTGTGAGCATTGGGGGAGATTAGCAAGGTCTTCCATTGTCAAAGGTGATATGAAGCTCTGTGGTCATCAGGTCCAGAAACCATCTAGTGTCCCAAAGTCCTTTTGCTAGATAGTAGCACCTAGGCGATGGGTGACAACCAGCAAAGCATTAGTTTGCAATCTGCACATCAGATATTCCCCACTGTTATAAGGCACATGAAACCATTTTTATTTTCATAGATATTTACAACTTGAGGCACACATGCAGTATATGTCCCTTCTGCAAAGAGGAGTTTTTCAATTTAAACAAGACCTTTGGAAAATCTCACAACTGACTTTTTCACAAATACAAATGATGAAACAACCATGGGCAAATATGTGACTTGTCTTTATTGTGACTTCCTCTCAGCTTAGCAATACCCCCACTCTTAGCCAGAAATTACTTCTAAGTACACTCTTCCTACCTCCTCTAATGACTAAGCTGCTTTTCCTCCCTAGCACCTTAAATACTAGCTTGTGTGTCAACACACATTTTATAAAAATGTTGTTTACCAAATTACCTGCTCAGAGGACCCAGTGCATTTTGATATAAGGATTGGGAAAGAAGAGAAATTGTGGAAACAGTTCAACTGAAAGAGAAAGTTACTGTTGTCCTCTTAATTATAAGGGACTGACTTGTGGGCATAGTCTGGTTCCCAAACGCTGGAGTGAAAATGTCCAGTCCCTACTTCGTATGGTAGAGTGTTATCAGAACCATCTGGTAGGTCCTCTGTGAAGATGTAGCACTTTGGAGATGCATAATAAGGTGCTTCTTAATTCATGTTTTTTTAAATGGAATGTGTTACATACATATCTACATGCTCCCACAGGCACATATGAGAACGTGATCAAATTTATGTACAGTTTATATATATCTATCTTAGATACACAAATGTATATGTAAGAACCAAACAGTGATAACAATTTTACCTCTCCGACTCCCTGAATGTCTGAATGTCCTCTAACTCATAAAACATATTTAAAAATTTCATATAAAATATCTACAAAAATAGATAACATTTACATAAACCAGACAGTATTTCCAGTTTGATTCTGTGGTCCCCCTCAGTCTCTTTTCCCCTTTTCCCCTCAGAATGTCGCCATCTCCAGCAATGAACGCTTGAACAGCTGTGCATTTCTGGACAAGTCTGTGACTTGGTGCACCATTTCTTGCAGAGCAGGTGTGCTTGGGTAATGTAGGGCCGCCATCTTGGTGGCCATCACGATGTTTTTAAGTTGTTCACACAGCTGGTTACTAGAGTTCATCACCTTGTTACAGATCTCTTGGGAGGCCACTTGCCTTGTTAGTGTGTCACCAATGAAAACCAGCTTGTGTGCGCTTAGGATAACAAACTTGCTATGCGCCACAAAGATCCTTGGGGGCTGGGCTGAGCTGACACAGCTGAAGAGGGCATCAATGGCATTGAGGAGGGAGATGTAATGAGTATCACATTGGTCATGGTAGAAGAAAAGCAGCTGTCTGTCCTGGGTGCCCACACTGCTATTTGTAGGTGGGAGGCTCTGAGAGGGCTTCCACTTGGAGATATCATTCTCCACTGGCTTGGTAATTTCTTGTTCTAATAGCTGGAACTGACTGATCTGAGAAGGAAAAAAAATAAAGCTTTATTTAGAATATTATATAGTAGAATGGAAAGACTATGGCATTGGACATGTGGGTTTTAGTCTTAGGTCTTTGGCAAGTCACTTCAGGTCTCTGGACCTCAGTTTCTCTATTTGTAAAATGGATGGCTTGGGCTAGATAATCTCTAAAATTTCTGCATTTCTAAAATTTTATCATTCTGCTCTTCAACTCTCAGGCTACAAACACTGTCTGATAAGATAATGTAGTTCTTAACAGAAAAAGTAAGGAGGGTGGGTGGGTGGAGAATAGTGCCTTGGCATACAGCAGGCGCTTAATAAATGTTGGACTGAACTAAAAACTCATATTCTGAATATGAACTGCCGATGAAGCCAGTGATGGTATCAGTTGAGTCAATTGTTCTTCCACCTTTAGGAAATGCCTTTACAACGGCCATTAAAAATGCTCAGATAAAAGCCCCTGTTTGTTTCCTACATGTCTTCTATCCAAACCTATCTATAGATCTGGAATCATCCATCATCTTACCATGAGTCAATACATAGAAAACAAACACTTCTTGCTAACAAGAGGCACTAGGGAGCTGCTTAACATGAGAATTATCATTACACCTTTTGTTTTGCAGTAACTTCTAACAGTTTCACAGTGTCTCTTGGTGACCCTTGGTGCATGCACATGTCCAAACCCATGTGAGCATCCCTTTGCTTGCAGGTAAGGAAACTTAAGTCATTAGCTGAAGCTATGGGACTTGTCCCACAGCGGGGAAATGGTGGCAGAGGGAGAAGACCACACAGCCTTGCCCCAGGAAATACACAATTAACAACCCCTGGGAATCTGTCACTTGGATTCCCCAAACTAGACTTGTTTCCCAGGGTCAGGAAGGCTCCAGAGCTATAGTCAAATGACCAAACATAACTGAAAGCTGTGAAGAGAAGAATAATTTACATGCCTGTAGCTTTAAGGCTTATGAGCATCTCATCTGTACCTCAGAACAACTTAAAAGAGGTAGGCAGAGCCAATGTATTATTAAAATCCTCACTTTACAGATCATGAAACTAAGGCTCAGATAGAAGTTAAGTGACTTGTCTAAGTGCCCACATCTAGTAACTGAATGAACTGGGATTAGAACACAATTTCTAGTGCAGCAGGTCTCAAACTTTTGCAGTTTTTCAGTTTAAACAAAACTTTGACAGAACTCTTGTAATAAAACCCTCTAAAATTTTTATTTTTAATGCTTGTTAATAAACAACATTTTTGTTGTTCAGTCATTTTTCAGTTCTGTCTGACTCTTTGTGACCCCATTTTAGGGTTTACTTGGCAAAGATACTGGAGTGGTTTGCCATTTCCTTCTCTAGCTCATTTTACAGATGAGGAAACTGAGGCAAACAGAGATTAAGTGGCTTTCCTAGGGTCACATAGCTAGTAAGTGTTTGAGGCCAGATGTGAACTCAGGAAGATGAGTCTTCCTGACTCCAGACCTGGTGGTCTATCCACTGTGCCACCTAGCTGCCCTAATAAGCACCATAAAAATTGTTAAAAATAAATAAATAAATAGACAAATAAACAACATAAGGTTTGTTAAAACAAAACAAAACAAAACAAAAAACTTGGGATGTTTCACAGTTCCTTGCAGCATAGTATGAGAAACACTAACCTGGTGCATTTGCCCTACTGGCCAATACCAGAAGATTCAGAAATCCTCTCAAGTCCTCCTCTAATTCCTCCTAACTTACTGGTTTATCCCCTAAACCAGGAGCAATTGGTTGGGCTCCCCCAAAGTATTCTCAGTCTTGAGAATAGCACTGACTTGCCAGAACTAACATCTATTTGTCTGTTCCTATACCCTTTCATGGGCCAGGAAACTTTCATACGCTGAGATCCCCATGGAAGGATGGCCGTGTTCCCTTTTCAAAGCCCCATCTTTGCTGGTCTTCAGGAAAGCTTCCTGGTACCATGAAATGCTTTTAGCCTTGACTCAACTTACCTGATGATGTTCCAGCTGCATCTTGTTCTGTTTGATGATATTTTCCTTTTCCAAAAGCTCTTTCTGCTGCCTTTCAAACTCTTCTTTCCCCTGTTATTTTACAAGAGAAAAGACCCATTACATCACTGCCATGATTCACTTGTGCTAACAATTTAGTTGACAAATGGGTAAATATTGCCTTGTTTTCCACTGCTGTGGCTGCTTGCCACACACACCCACCTATGCACATAGGTACAGTATAATGTCAACCTGGCCCTCAGCCACAGTCTTCCCCAGGCCCTAATCTCTCTTCATGCTGAGGAGACAAACCAGTTTCCATACAAGCTTTTTTGATAGGCAGATTGGACTGCCTTCAAGCCTCTCTTGGAAGCGCCATTTCCAATATTCTTCTCTAATGGATTCAAATTGGCCTCATAAACCTTAGTTCCACCATCTGTAACATGAGGGAGTTGTATGAGATGATTTCTAAGGTGCCTTCAAGTTCTAAAATCCTATGTCTCTGTGACGTCTGAGGCCAAGTTTAAATCTGGCCCATAAAACTTGCTTCTGGGCCCTTGAAGTTCCTCATCTGGCTCTGTTCTTGAGATGGCCATAAGCCAGGGGGGAAAAGTGCCAAAATAACACAGTAAACCTAATTCACACTGAATGGAGTCAGGGTTCGGTGACCTCTGCAGAACAGAACAGAACAGAACAGGCCAGAAAACTAGGCAAACTTTCCAAGACTGGTGGGATACTGCTGTTCTTTCCCCTGCTGATGAACATATACCTCCATGGAAAAGAGCAGGAAGAAGAGGCGATCCTCTGGGTCGCTGGGTAGGTGCCTGGCTGCCTGCTAGAGAAGCCTAAGGTGGGGAGTGAGGTCAAAGGCAATGGCAGGGTGCAAACAACAATTCTGGAGTTGAAAAGTATCAAAGAGATCCAACTTCCTCTTTGTTTTAGGAACATGAGAAAAATGATGAGTAGGTGATTTGTTCAAGGGTTCAGAGCTGGTCAGGGGCAGAGTTGGGATTTGAACCCAAGACTGCTGACCTCTACTCCGGGCCTCCATTACATGAGTGTAGCCAAGCTACTTAGACTAGCATTATTAGTATTATCTTTCTTTTAGCAGACACTGGTATAGATCTTCCTGGAAAGGAAGCAATGGAGTCTAATAGAAAGTCATTGTAGTTATTATTGTTCAACCATATTTGATTCTTCATGACCCCATCTGGGGCTTTCTTGGCAAAGATACTGGAGTAATTTGCCACTGCCTTCTCCAGCTCATTTTGCAGATGAGGAAACTGAGGCAAACAGGGTTAAGTGACTTGCCCATGGTGACACAGCTAGTAAGGATCTGAAGCCAGATTTGAACTCAGGAAAAAGAGGGTTCCTGACTCTAGTCTGGAACTCTAGTTCCTGGCACTCTATCCACTGTGCTACCTAGCTGTCCCTAATAAAAACAGCAATGTATTTAGAGTCAAAGGACCTGGGTTCAAATCCTAGTTCTGCTACTTACTAGCTGTGTGACCCTGGGCAAGTCACATCAACCATAGGAAGGTAGGAAACAAGCATTTATTTTGTTCTTACTAACAGGTACTATATACATTCTTATTCTCTTCCCTTCTGTGTGTAAGGCATTGTACTAATCACTTTACAAATATTATCTCATTTAATCCTCATAACAACCTTGTGAGGTGGGTGCGATTAGTATCTCCATTTTACAGCTGAAGAAACAGAGATGGACAGAGGTTAAGTGACTTGCCCAAGGTCTCACAGCCATGTAGTGTTTAAGGTCGGATTTGAACCCAGGTCTTCCTGACTCCAGGCCCAGAGCACTATCCACCGAGCCACTAACCGTTCAGATCCTCTGAGGTCCATTTCAGCCCTTTCATTTTATGGGTAAAGAAACTGAGGCCCAGAGGGTTTAGGTGATTTGCCCAAAGTCAGACTGGTAATAAGTAACAGAGTCAGGATTCAGTGGGCTCCAAATTCAGGGCTCTTAGAACCCCACTGCCTATAGTACATCCTTTCCGTGGACTTTAGTATTCTCATCTCTAAAATGAGGAGTTTGGACCAGATGATCTTGAAAGTTTCCTTCAGTTCTAAAAGATACAGGTGCTTAATTGGCCTGGCGTCCTTACCTGCAGGTGGACATAATCATAGTCGTCCATCCAGCTCCGCTCAGAGCTATCGTTGCTATTGCAGTCAGGATGCTGGTCCTTGCTTAGGCTTGGGGGCAGTGGCTTGCAATAGGGCTGGGCCTTGTGATCACCGGGATGGAGCCGCTGGGTCTGTGGACCCGTGTGCAGGTAGTCAGCTGCAGTGGTCACATTCTCAGACCCATTCTTTAGCCGCACACTGCCTGAGGCTGAACGGAAGAGCATTTCTGCATTGGTGTTGATGGTGGTAGTGAGCTGTTTGGTGTCATCTGGCACCGTCTTGGCCACCATCACAAACCGATCAAGGTCATCGCACTTGCTTTGAGGTTTATTGACAGCTAGAATGTTCAAGGACCAACTGTAACCGTTCAAGTCCTGGCTGGTCTGGGTTAGAATCTGGTGGGAGTCTTCAACCCTTTGCAGCTCTCGCTTCATTTTGTTGTGCAGGCTGAGTTCGGGGAGGCCTGAAGCATTTGCTACAGCTCCCTTGGCAAAGTGGAGGTACTCCCTCAAAGACAGCTCTACCTTTTCCACTGCTGTGCGGATCTCATTGATGTGCCTCTCCATGTAGCCGTAACACCTCCAATCAGTGGTGACCAGCGCGGTGAGGTTGGACACAACCATCTCTAAAGCCTGCTGAAGCCGATAAAGTCTCTCGATGGCTGTGTCCGGATCCAGCAGTAACAACCTTTTGTCCTGAGATGGTGAGGCTGACAATGAGGACTCCTTTGATGTCGTGGAAGAGGTGGACATGTTGCTCCTGGTACTACCTGTACTGGAAAAAGAGAGCCTATTCATGCCGTCTGTCACATCTTGGCACCCTTTAGTCTCCTGTGTGGTCTGTGGTGGGACATCATACACTCCTTCTTTTTCTTCGGCATTTATTCTTTCATTGGCCACTGGCTGTGGCTCAAGAAACTGAACTCCTCTCGGGATGTCGTATGCGTCATTCTGAGAGGCTGCAGGTTGTCTAAGGTGCATGTGCTGGTGGTTTTGAAGAATGCTTTGGTGTTTCTGAGATACCTGCTCAGCAGCTCCTGAAGCATCACAGTTGTATTTTACGTTAAGGTCCTTCCCTACTGCCTTGGAACTTGTAGGAGGAATGTCATAAACCCCCTCAGGTCTGCCTTCTGGTCTTAGGTGTTGTCTCATAGGAGGAGGGAAATCATATTCCTTTTCTCTTAATCCTACTTCATCTCGGGAAGCAGGTGGAATGGCATAAACCTGAAACACACAAGGAAAAATCAGTCAGAGATATACCAAACTATGTAATTTACTCAGCCAACTTATGTGAGTGCAGAGAAAATAACTAAATACAATAGAAAAGTAAATATATACCATACACTGCCTTCACAGGGAGTCTTTTTCTCCTCTTGTGCCCAAACCTGAAATCACCTGCAATATTTTATGAGCTATTTTTCCTTTAGCCACTATACTTACTCCTTCAGTGAGTCATTCCATTCCATGGATTCAACTATTCTATGTGGATCATGATGAGATCTGTATCTTCTGTCCTAACCTCTCTCCTGAGATCTAGGTATTTCCAGCTCTACTTGGCTCTATCAACCCCTCAATAGGTCTCAAACTGGATTCATTTTTTCCTAATCCAAACACCTCATTTTTGTTTGGGATATAACCAATTGGGAGGCTAGACACATTTAGATGGTAAACAATGGCTCACATTTCTGAAATGTCTCTTGGAATTAAGCCTGGGGCACATTCTTTTGAATCTTTTTAATGGAGGAAAATCTTTGTCCTCTGAAGGTGGATTTGATTTTTGGAAATAGCCAAAAGTTTACAGGGAGCCACACTCAGTGAATAGGGTGAGTGATAAACATGGGTAGCAACATTTTAGGGTTAAAAACAAGATATAGTAATGAAACAGATTGCTTGGTGTGGCTTTTGGATAGACTTGTAATGAAGACTTCCTAAGAAAACTTTTGAGCAATGGTAGTATGTTTGGAAGAAGTATTTTTGTATTCCAAGATAGCTACTCTGGAGGACAATCTGGATGTTTAAATTATGGCACATCAGGGAGGAAATTAGTCATATTTTTTAGTCACATGTGGTGTGACTATTCCATTTGTTCAATAAGTGGGTGTCTAAAACTTTTTCCCCTTTGAAAGATTCCACACAATCTCTTAACAAGTAAAAAAATACCTCCTCCTACCAAAAAAGTCCCCCAAATAACTAGGATAATCTGACTTACTCCTTTCACGGGAGGGATATCATATACCCCTGAAGGTTTCATGTCTCCCATTGGAGCTGAGAATGCCGTGCCCTTCAGTGATGTTGGGGGGATGTCATAAACCTGGAATGAAAAATCTGGGTCATGAAAAAAGGAAACATTTCATACAAGTCACTTTTGGAGTAGTTCTCTGCTTTTGGTTCCAAGTGTTTTTCATAAAGTGATTTGAAAACTTAATCTTTTGTAAGGGTCCAAGTGATCAAGGCCCAATGCACTTTTCATTTTAAATTATATATGTTTTTTTCTTTTTGAGGGACCCTAGAAACCACAGTTTGCATTTAGTTTTTGAGAGTATTACCACACATATAGACCAAAATATAATGAACTATATGAAGATAGAAGTTTTCTTCTCAGTTAAAGGACTTGGGTTTCCAGATGAAGAAAACCCCAAATTTCTAGGCTGAATTGTTATATGTAAAAATGACTATTGGTAATAATAATTTTTATATAAAATTATACATATCAAACTATATACATACATTATATAAATTATTTATATAAAACCTTATTTGTAAGGAGTTTATTTATAAGGATTTACAAAGAGTTTCCTTAGCACAACCTTGTAAGGCAGGCAGTACATGTATTATTGTTTCCCTTTTGACACAGAGATGTTGAGGGACTTGCCTAGGGTCACACAGTTAACTAGTAAGTGTTGGGGCCAGGACTCAAACCCAGGTTTTCTGACCCCATGCTTCTTTCCATTAAGTTGATCAACATCAAATGGAAATAGTGTCACAAAATACCTTTCCTTTAAACTTCGGTTGATACCTGAAGATACGCTACACATTAATATTTTATTTCTGCTACATTATTGTTACTTACCCCTTGGATTGGATGAGATGGAGGTATATCGTAGGTATCCTTCTGGTACTTGGATGGGAACTCATACACATAGCCATGACCTGTTCTTACTGGGGTGATCACCTGAGGGTTAGAAAAGAAGGAAATTTCAAATTGTGAGCCTGTATTCTTAGCAATGGATCAAGTTCCTTTCTGCCTCCTGGCTGAGTGAACACTTCCAAGCTCTTTATTCTTCTTTCAACAAACAAATAAATAAAATCAATAAATAAAAATGGAAAGATGGAGGCAAAGAGAGGATGAGAAGGGAAGGTATTACAGATCAGCAGTCATATGAAATTTGGTTGCTTTTTGGGCAAATGAGTGATTAAAAAAAAACAACCACCCTTTTTTCCTACTTCCTCCTGCCCTAAGTAACACAAACATCTCTAAAAATGCTTACCCCTTAATAAAAGACTTTGTTCTGGCATTTTATCTGACAACTGTAAGCATGAACAGTCCTAGATTATACCTTTGGAGTCATAAAGATTTTTTTCCTCCTTGAATCAAAATCGCTATGTACTGAATTGTTTTTAATGACTCTAAAACTATGTGCAAAGTGAATAATGGGAGTCGAGTCAAACCACTTAAAATTCCCCTCATAGCTTCAACTGGATACAGCATTTCCCCTGCCTCCCCTTGCCAAACTTTATTATTGTGAGTGTAGCTAAAAGGCTGCTGGCGAACATAGCATTTTTACGAATCTACCAGTTCAAATAATGCCACCCTTGGAGACCTAAAGGAGTTTGTAGTCCAAGGCAAGGTATCAATAATAAGAGTTAAGTCTGCATAATTGTGACAAGGAGCAGAGTTCAGGTCTCCTGACCCTGGCTCATTGTACTAATCATTTTCCCATTTCCATTAGGGTAGCAACAGTCTAAGCAGGACATACTTCCAAGTAAGTCAAAGGTCAAACACCCCCATCATGACTTCTGGCATCTGGAATTAATGTAAATGAAATGGATCTCACCTGACAAGCTCTTATTTCTATATAATTCTTTGGGGGCCTTAAACATGGGTTGAGAAAGACCTCTTAGAGACTTTTTTTTGAAGTCAACTCATTTTGAAGTGTATTTACTCACTAATTCTCCAAGGGCTTCTAAATTGCTCTGCTTTCTTTTTTGGCATCAGTAATAGCACCCTCAAGTATTGCAAACTGTCCTTGAGGAGAGCAGGCCTCACAAATTAGAAACAAGAGGTGGTTCCCTCAGCAACCATCATCTTTTATCTTTTTCTCTAATGTGAAAACTCTGGCGTCAGGCTGCTCACAAAACTATGTGAAAAATGTTCCACCATCCTAGGGCTCAAATGGGTGGAACCTGGCCAAAAGTACCAATCCTCCTCTCAGCAGGGACCTTAAACCCTGAAGGGCTGGAACTTGTTCTGGTGTTAAGTCTCTCACACTCCAAGTCCACTACTTCTTACAATTAAGGTGAAAAGGATTTAGTACACAGGCTAATGTTTTCACATAACCTCTGCTGCTCAGGCTTTTCCAAAAGGAAATGCCCGTCCTTACCTGAGACTTCCATTGTGTTCCTGCTGGTATGGGAGGTGAAGAAACAATTTATTGAGTGGCCACCACACAGTACATATCACATTTTTCCCTTTTAAGAACATGCCTTTTGCAAACACAATGCCGAAGCTACTGCCCCGTTTCATGCCTTCATAAAAAAACGCCTGCCGGGCACTAGCATTCACTGGGGTTCTAAGGTATCTTCCTGCTTTTTTTTCCTACTTGCTCTATTTATAGCTTTCTGATCTTGACTTAAAAAAAAAAAAAGTATGATCTACTCACAAAGCGGCTTTTGTTCAGTCCCTAAAAGTTTCTATGAGTGGACTACACCCAAAGCTGCCAACTCAGTAAAGCAACTAGAGATCCAAGGTTTGTTATTCTCAAGCCCAGCTTTAACTGTTTTGTATTTGCCCTTAAGGAAAAAATAAAAAATGCCTAAAATAGCATTTGGTGAAATGTTAACCTACAGAAATGACTTCAGAAGGGAAGAGACAAAAAAATAAAAAAATAAAAAATAAAAAAAAAGAAGGGAGGGGACATAAAAAAGGGGTACTGCTTTTCCTTGCCTTTGTGGCCTTTCCCTGGCAGAGGGTATTTGTTGTTCCCGGTATTTAAAAACTCACTTCCTGACAAATGTCACAGAACTGCAAGCTCTCCCCTTAGCTTCCCCCATTGAAAGAATGCCTGTGGTCATCTGGTTTTTGAAAACCCCTGCATTCCAAACTCATCATTTTCCTTGTTTGTGCATTAAAAGAAACAGATGGCAAAACCCATAGGGGGAAGAAAAATACATACACACAACACAACATAATGCACTGCTGCCTGACTTCTCCTACCCACTCCCACCCCCATCCCCCTAATTATAGCATTTTTTCTCCAGTGTTGTGGCCATTTAATCTTGGTCCACAAATGACAATTTAACTAGGACCAGCTTTTTTCATCAGGACAGATACATGTAGCACATGTATTAATTTTTTGATGTCTGAAAGAACTTATAGTTCTAGTTCTATTCTTCTAGTCTACTTTAAGACATGCTCCCTCCTGACCTGTTGCTTAGGTCATTTTCATGCCAATTAGGAGGGTTTTTTTTTTTTGTTTTTTTTTTACGCAGGGGAAAGTGCTGACTGAGTAGTACCTTGCAATGTATCCAGTTCTGTAGTTCATTATGTCTTTCTCCCAGCCTCACTTAAGTACAAAACATTTTTTCTCTTCTCTGATCCCAAGTAAAAAGGAAGGGAATAAGCATTTATATATCACTTACTATGTGTCAGGCATTGTGCTAAGCACTTTCCAATTATTATTTAATTTGCTCTTCATATCAACCCTGCAAGATAAGTACTGTTATTATCCCCATTTTATAGTTGAGGAAACTGAGGCACAGAAGTTAAGTGACTTGCCCAGGGTCACACAGCTTGTAAATGTCTGAGGAAGGTCTTTCTGACTCCAGTCCCAGTATTCTATCTAGTTCTTGCTGCATCAGTAAATTCTGACTTTAAGAATGGGGGGAGGGGACTTTCAGTGACAAAAAGCTAAGTTTAAATGAGATCATTCTCATGAAAGAAAACATCAAGGCATACTTATTTGGAGTCATTCTTTAACGTAAAATACATCTTAAACGCTGTTTTCTTAAGGAATGTTTGCCTATTCATTTGTTTTTTCCTCTAACTATTCTTCCCGAGTTCCTTTTCTCTTGGGTATTTACTAAATCATCTACTAAAGAATGATGCCTCTTTGTGGCATGAAGATGGCCTTGAGATTGTGAAGGCTCCATCAGTGGTGGAGCACAAATTCTACCAGGTTCTGCCATGCTGGAAAGGCTCTGTGTCTAAGCCCAGCTATAGACCAGGTTAGCTAAAATTCAGTGAGGCTTATCCCTACAAGGTTGGTCAATAGGTGATAGAACATTTTTTTTTTTAGCCATAATAACCCATTAAACTATTAAGACATGGGGAAGGAGAGGATCATCTGCAATCTCATTAATGGAGGGGGCACTCACTTGTATGAAGTCACAGTTTCTTAATAAAGTGTCTTTAAGTACTTATTAAGGACCAAGGTACAGAGAATAGCAAATTGATTTATTTCACTAACATCTCTACAAAAGGAATCTTTGCAGTTCTCCTGAGATAATCTTGTTTCAATTACTTCTCTGTACTCTAGGTCAACGGATACATTGGGTGATTTCTTTTCTGCCTACATAGTCTCTGCTGCATCATGTCTTTCTAAGGTGCCAACTCAAGGAATGGTCAAAAAACTGGGACTTTGGGTTCAAATATGCACAAACGGAAGGTCAGGTTTTAAACCGAGCCCCAGCAACTGTAAACCCAGCACCTTCCATTATAACACATTAACAAGAGAGCTTCACTGTCCGACCTAGAATCACAATCAGTCACCACATTGATCTGAAGGCTTTCAAAATTGTTCTCCTTTACACTCATCATGTGAATAGTGCTCTGGCTTCTGCTGTCTCCATTCTGGTTGCATACTATCCTGTACTTGGATAATTTATTTTCTTTTCTACCTGCAAGGTCTCTCCTTCTCCTGTTTAATGTCTTTTTGAGACATTTTGATGCCAGCTAACTGAAGTCTTAGAAGACTTCGTCTTTGGGCAAGTATCAGACTCTGGTGCATTTTAATTGATTCTAGAATATTAAATGTCCTAGACTCTTCTTTCAGGAGAGTAAGAGATACTGTTAATTCAAAGACTAGTTGTTGCTGTTCAGTCTTTTCACTCATGTCTGACTCTTGGTGACCCCATTTAGAGTTTTCTTGGCAAAGATACTGGAGTGGTTTGCCATTGCCTTCTCCAGCTCATTTTATAGATGAGGAAACTGAGGCAAACCAGGTTGAGTGACTTACCCAGGGTCACATAGCTACTAAATGTTTGAGGCCAGATTTGAACTCAGGAAGATGAGTCTTCCTGTTTCCAAACCCAGTGCTCTATCCGCTGTACCACCTAGCAAGAGAAAAGTTTAAATATCCAAATAAGAAGATTAGTAAGAACTAAGAGACTGAGTATGTGGGTATAGTGGAAGACAATGGTACAGTGACTCAGCACCAAGTTACATCTCTGGGCCTCAGTTTCCTTACCTGTAAGTAAAATGTGGGAATTGTATAAGATGACCTCAAAGAATCCTTCTAAATCTATGGTCCTATGATACTATTGTAAAGGAAATGAAGCATACATTTTTTAGATTTGGCTAATGTACAGCTTTATTTATTTGATGATACTTATCTTTTGAAGGGGAGAGTTTTATTAGGGGTGGAGGAGGGTAGTCACTGGGAAGTGACAATGATGTAAAAAGAATATCAATAAAATATCCAATTAACTCTCTATTTAAAATATCATTAAAAATAAAAGCCAGCATTTATATAGCACTTTAAGGTTCTTTACATATGTCATATTAATTTTACACATTTATATATTAATCATCACAAAAATGCTACAAATTAGGTACTATTATTATTCTTCCCATTTTATAAATGAAGAAACTAAGGGGCCAGAGAGGTCAAGTAACTTGCTCAAGGTGACAGGGCTGATAAGTGTCAGAGGCAAGATTTGAACTCAGGTCTTCCTAACTCCATCAAGGTCTACCACTCTATCCACTACACCACCTTTTTGTGTCTTTCCAATCAGGTCTCTATGTTTATCTCCCTTCTTTGCCACTGTGGAAAGCCCTGAATCATGGGTGACACATACTATTTCCAAGAGCATTTGATTCTTTTCTAAAGTCACAGTATAGCCCTCTGTTCTCTCAGTGCCACATATGCTGACATTTCAGGGAAGAGAGCGTGTGACATGGAAACACAAAGACAAACTCTGGGCAAAGAATGTTCAGTGTATAAAAGAATCAGACGATCAAAGGATTGAAAGGAGACTTTGGGAGGTTATCTAGTTCATTCTGTCTCTGGGCTGTACTTGTTAACTGGAGAGAGAGCAGATAGAATCAATCCTTCTTTCAAGACACTGACAGGGTAAGTGTAAGAATTGAGATTTTTCCTTTTTTGTTAATTTCCCGAAGCAGTTAAAACAGTAGATGCATGGTGGGGTCCCCCAGCAAGTATCAAAACTAACCTAGTCCTTTTTTTCCTTTTCTTTTTTTTTCTGTGAGGCAACTGGGATTAAGTGACTTGCCCAGGGTCACATAGCTAGTAAGTATCAAGTGGCTAAGGTCAGATCTGAACTCAGGTCCTCCTGATTCCATGGCTGGTGCTCTATCCACTGTGCCACCTAGCTACCCTTCCATTTCTTTCCATAAGGATGACTTGAGAGTGTGCCTTATAGGGTATCTACCTCTTAAAGTATTTTCATGAGGAGCAGGGACAGGGTTAGAAAATACAAGGATCAAGATGAATGATGTGAAAGCAGGGTCATCTTCAAGAAAAAAGGGTGATCTTCAATTTAGTAAACATGGGTTATTGAATTGACCATATGGATGTCCAGCCAGTTTTATTCTAGGGGCTGAGGGAGAAAGAAAAAAAGGTCCATACTCCCAAGAAGTTTTCTATCTAGTTGTGAAATACACAAAGGAACTAAAAAGCTATTCAAAATAAAATCTATGTCCATCTGAGATCCTTTGGTGCCAACATAGAGAACCAGAGAGGTCATTCTACTTACTCTCTGGGTTCAAGTATAAGCTCCAGGGAAATTTTCCTTAATTCTCTCAAGTTGACCTCAAATTCCAAACAGCTGGTTCTAGTACTTATCAAATGAGGATACAGGTGAAGAACATAACTCATGTATGTCAGTGAGGGGTTCACAATGGAGCCTAGAGAATGATCATAGGATGGCAGATTTAGAGCTAGAAGGGACCTTAGAAACCATCAAGTCCAAGCCTGTAATTTTTCAGATGAAGAAACTGAGGTATATCATCTTTCAACTGATCCGCTCTCCAATCTATTTTTCATGCAGTTCCCAAAGTGATATTTCTAAAGTATAATTCTAACTATGCCGCTCTACTTCCCAAGAAGCTCCTGGGCCTCCATTTTGCTTTTAAAATAAACTATCAACTCCTCTGTGTAGCATTTAAAGTCCTTCACAATCTGGCTCTGGAATTTCTTTGCAAACTTATTGCTACTCAACTTTATGCTACAACTTAGCACATGTAGAGTTTAGCACAGTGCTTGGTACATAGTAATTGCTAAATAAATGCTTTGTGATCTGCAACCTAAAACTGGCCTACCTTGGTGTTGCATGGACACAAAATTCCATCTCCTATCACCATCCCTTTGCACGGGTTGTTCCTTATGACAGGAAGGCACTTCTTACTCATCTCTACCTTTTAGAATCCCTAATTTCCTTCACACCTCAGCTCAATCACCCCCTGCTAGAAGAATGCTTTTCTGATGCCCCCAGTTAGTACCCTACCCCCTTATTATTTTGTATTACTTATCTTTCTGCATACTGTTCCCCTCTTCCCCTAGTGGAATGTAAACTCCTTGAGGGCAGGAGCTGTATAATTTTTTTTTTGCCTTTGTATCCCTAGCACCTGGAGCAATTGTTTGCACATAGTAGTCATGTTGAAAGAATAAATCAATGGTGAGAAAAGCAAGACAGCCTAAGTTAGGAACTCAGGTCCTCCTGATTCCATGGCTGGTGCTCTATCCAACTTGCTCTGTCTGTGTGGGAGAATTCCAACTTGCTCTGTCTGTGTGACAAGGCCCCATCCTTTGTTGGAGGGTACCAAGGCCGCGCCTGGGAGCAACACTGTTTCCTTTTTCCTTCCATGAAGGTTTTGTCACAAACACCTGGGATCTTTTAAGTTTCACAGCTCTAATATGTGGGAAAATTTTTTAAGAAAAGGAAATGGAAAACAAAACCCTCCCTTCCTTTTAAAAACACTCATTCTTGACATCTGAAGGACAAAATATGCTTCAGCTGTGATAGCCAAGTGGGTTGACTCTCCCTTCACCTCTGCTCTGGCTGTTAACAGATAGCAACAGGTGCATCTCCAAGGGAAGCACTAGACTTGGGGCCCATCACCCCACTAATGTCTTCAGCAGACTGAAAGTACAGGAAAAACAAGTCCTAGAAGATGTCTGGTTGCGGTCATTCCTCCTGTTCATCCTTTTCCTCTAGAGTGATGGTGGTGATATTAAGTGTACATATTAGTGAGCAGAGATCCCAAAGCTGTTTGCTTCCAAATACTTATGTTATCTGATGAAGACACAAAATGAAACTTGAACTTCCTCAAAATTAAACCAAATTAGACTCTCCTTTCACTGATTTATTCCAAAGAAGCGTAGAAGGCAGTGGGAGTTACAAGTAAAAATAATGACTGAAGACTGGGTGTGGTCCTACAGGCTCTTGGGGGTAATTTTGTTTTAAGGCTATATGCTAATATTCATTTTATTATCACCACCATCACTATGACAACCAACCACACCAAAAAGGACAAGCCCTGTAGAAAATGTTTTTATAGGAGTTAGTGATGGATGTGATTATCAAAAAAAGGGAGAAACCCACTGCTACCCAGAATTCAGTATACTTAATAACTTAGCAACTTTGTTGGATGAAGACTCACAACATCCTTATGAAACAAACTAATGGATTTTCAGGTCTTTAGCAAGATAGGTAAGTATGTGTGTGTGTGTGTGTGAGAGAGAGAGAGTGTGTGTGTGTGTGTGTGTGTGTATTGTATCTGAGATGTCCAGATGCAGGACTATTCATCTCAAGGCTGTTCTCTGAGCATAATTCACACTTACAGATGGGAAAATTGGGACAGAAAGATTAAGTCATTTGCCCCAAGGTCATAAAGCAAATCAACTGTTATACTTTTCTCAACCTCCTGGATACTTACTAAGCCTCTTGAAGATTAGATAGAGAGTTGGTTGATATTTTCTTGAAATGCTATCTCCCTTTCTCTGTCTCTCTCTGTTTCTGTGTCTCTCTCTCTCTCTCTCTCCCTGCCTCCCTCCCTCTCTTTTATTCTCTGTTATTGGTGAGAAATATTTGAAAATACAGGTAATGTAAAAACAAAAGACACCAATCAAAAAAATTTTAATGAGGTGCAGCTAGCTAGCACAGTGGATAGAGCGGTGGCCCTGCAGTCACGGGGGATCTGAGTTCAAATCTGGTCTCAGACCAGACACTTGACACTTACTAGCTGTGTGACCTTGGGCAAGTCACTTAACCCTAATTGCCTTGCCAAAAAAAAAATTTTTTTAATGGGCAAGCTATTGTCAATATCAAATTGTAAGTAGGCAAGAAAAGTGACTAACCTACTTATACCTTTGGATCCAGCAATCCCAGTACTGGCCATGTACCCTAAAGAGGTCAAAGGTGGAAACTTAGGTCCAACACCTACCAAAATATTCATAGTAGCACTTGGGTGGTACCAAAGAATAGGAAACAAAGTGGCTGCCCCTTTACTGGGGAATGGTCAAGCAAACTAATGTGTGAATATAATGAATTGTTATCATGTAGTAAGAAATAATGAATGTAAATTCAGAGAAGCATGGACTTATTCGTATGAACTGATGCACGGTCAGGTTTTGGAAAGGCCAAACATGGGTCTTCAGTTTTTTCATCTGTAAAAGGAGGGGGTTGAACTAGATGGACTCTGTTCTAGACTTGACTCAGCTCTGGACTCCCTTTCAGCTCTAGATCTGTTGATGACCACACCATACCCATACCTTTAACTTTTCTCCCATTGCCCCCATGCCTCTCTTTTGTACTTTGTCCATCCCTTTCTTTCCCTTAGCCTTCCTTCACACACTACTGCCATCTTATTCCTCCCTTCATATTTTAAAACAAACATTATGCAACCTGTAAGAAAAATGTCAAAAGATCTTAAAAATATACATTTGGGAGACCTTCTGTATTTGGCGGAAATGTACCCATTTCTGTATTATCTGTTAATTCTTTGTACGTAGTTTTCTGTAGTCATAAGCAAAATGGATTATATTATCTGAATTACTTGATAATTAAAGCTAAAATAATGTTTTGCTTATATTCTTCAGGCTACTTCCTCAAATCCTGACCCTTGTGTATATATATTCATTTCAGAGAAAAAGAAAAATGTCTGATAAACACATTTGAATATCCTGGTTGAGGACCTAATCTACCTAAATGTATACAGTGAATGCTTGGAAACCATATTTGATAAAAATAAATAGAATACACCATGTGATTAAAAACAACACATGTGTATGTTGGGGGGATCCTAACCACCTCTTGGTAAGGAAATTAAACTCTCTCCAGTGATGGAGATAAGCAACTCAAATGTGACATAGCCTCAGAAAGCTGTCTATAGCATTCAGAGGTTGAATAATTTGCCCACTGTGACAAAACTAAAGTACGTCAGAAGCGGAATTTGAATTCAACCCTTCTTGACTCCAAGGCTAATTATCATACTATAGTCTCTTACTACAAATAATACCGCAGATTATCCAAATCTCAAATTGTAATTTTCATTAATCATTACTGTTCTATTTGTACTTTTTTCCAGTTTGCATAGAATGTAAAATTAGATTGGTTCCTCATGATCGACTTATAATGTCACTTTCAGGGTTTTATGCATTCATTAGATTGCATTTGGATGGCCCACAATGCCTTTCTGAAGGGCTTTATTTTTATTTTAAGATTCTTTATTAAAGTCATACTGGCCATCTTGGTTATCTTTATTATGCTTTGTAATCACTTCTTTGTCTTTATACCCATGAAACACTTGATGCTATCCCTTTAACTAAAATCCTGCAAACCATGCCATGACCTGCCTACTGGAACTTAAAAGTTACTCTCCTGAAATTGTACAGTTTCAGAGGTTTTCATGTTGAAAGTCCAAGATTACTAGTTGCTTTTCTATGGCCAGAAGAGAAAGCCACATGTTGCCTCTGCTGGATTTATTAATTCTCTATAAATTCTTCCTGCCCAGGCTGGGTGTAGCAGCGAGCTCATTTATTTACTCACTTAGCAACAATCTAATGAAAAGTGGGTCTGGACTTAAAAAATACACCCCCATGCTCCACAGCCTCGGTTAACTTCTCCCAAATGCTCTGCTTTGTGCTTGGGGTGACATTTTTTTCCTTTTAGAAAGGGGTGAGGGCAAGGGTTTTCTCTACCTTCAAAGACACTTTGAAGCTTGAATGAAAGCTACAGCCCAGCCTTATGCTGACCACGTTGAAATCACTGTCTCTTTCTTGTCCCAAATGAGGCACAAGTCACAACCGAGTGCTGGGAAGCCAAGGGTGTCATTCTTTCGCCTGACACTGTGTTTGAGGTATTCCCATCCACGGTGGGGAAAACTCTTCGGAAACAGTGGCCTGATTGTTGAGCCTCTCTACCATGGCTCTCCCTTGCTTTCAGCAAGCTCTTTGTATGATCTGAGCTAAAGCAATATTTAGTTATGGGGTGACCAGACTCCAAAGAAACCCTTCAGAGAGAGAATGAGGAAGGCCTTTTGCCTTTTTCAGAGACAAAGAACATGGGATTCTGTTGTCCCTGTGATAGAGAGGGCAGGCAGAGTCATTTCTTTTGTCCCATTTCTTTGGCATGTACTTTGAGGGAACGTTAAAAGGCACAAATATTTGGGTTCTTTTGATGTCAAAATAATTTTAACATAGTAGGAGCCCTCTTTTTAGTAGACACTTAAAGTAGGCTTAAAATTTTTTTTGTTTTAATCTCAGATGAAAAGTAATGCAATAAGTAAGCTCCTGCCTCAAATGCAGACCCATGGAAGGGGAAGGGTGTGTGTGAGAGGTTTAGGATTTCTAGAACTCAATGCTTTCTGATATTGTTTCCATCTAAATAGGAGAGCTTCTCACGGTTTAATTGGGAGTAAAGACAAGGAATCACATGGTGAACTGACTGATATCACCAGAGACTGTGCCAGACCCTGCAGGGTGCTTCTGCAACTGCCATGACCATTATGTAGTTTCCCTCTGAGGAAACGGATCAGCAGTGTGTGGCAATGAGGGTTAGACATTCCAAGGGCATGGGCATTAATGAAGGGAAGCTCAGCAGAAAAAAATATCCGTCCCCCTCCCTTAGATCCAGGGTGATGGCCGGCCCCTCTTAGCTCTCAGTGACTAAGCAGGAATAAGAACTCTCATTCTTAAGAGACTTTTTTCTAAATTACACCCAGCCCAGGTCTGACAAATTTCAAATCTCTATGGCATTTGATACTTTACTCTAACCTAAGCCTTTCTCCTGTGATTGTTCTGCCTTTGGAAAGAGATACCAGAGACGGGAAAGAACCAGTAGAAAGAAAAGTTTAGGAAGGTTTGTCAGGACTGCCTGTTCAGTGGGTCGCTTTTTATTTTTATGAAAACGTCTTTGATTCTTATAACCTCACTGTTCTGGGCGAACTCATGTTATTTCTGGAATGAAAAAACATGCTACAATTCTAGTGTTTTAAAGCTAGAATAAAGAGACAAAGTGAGGGGCCATGGTCATCTGCCTACTTAGTAGCCAAGTCAGGACCAAGAGCCTCTCAGCTCACCTCAAATATGTCACCTCAAATCCCCATAGAAATATCCTAACAATACCAGCAGATTTCCTCGATCGTTGTGTAATGATCAGTCTTTTTAGGTTTTTTTTCTGTCTTTGATTTCCCTATATGAGGGGGCCGTGGCAAAAACACTGGCTTTGGATAGGACTGTGTTCAAATCCATCTCAGTCACTTATTATCTGTGTGACTATGAACATGTCAACTAACCTGTCTGGGTCTCAGATTCCTCTTTTATAAAAAGAGGGGGTTGGGTTAGGTGGACTCTGAGATTCTAGGTCCATGATCCTATGGGTTCTATCCCACAAAAAGTAGTCCCATGAACATGCCTTAACATAACTAGGCTCAGAGCTTCCCATCATTTCTTGGGCACTCCCTGGCAACAAGATGATTTCATGAGATCTCACCACGGTGCATCGCTATATCTCAAGGCTACATAAAGTCATTTGTCAAGATTTGGGGTAATTCACAATTATTTGAAAAAAAAAGAGGTACTTTTATGTGATGGAAAAAGCCAATGTAGCAATGTTTTAGAGGGCTGAAGGTTCAAAAATGAACACAATGCCATCATTTTGGGCTTCAGAGGGACTTTCTGATTATTACTTCACTCAATAAAATGAGCTGCTGTGGCAGCATTTCAACATTCCCTGCTTCTACTAACAGTGTAATGTAAGGAGAAAGATCTTGTTCCTGGAGCCAAGGAAACTGGGTGTAAATTCTGATTCTGAAATTTACCATCCGCCCTCTGAAGGCAGAGATGGCCCTCAGATATATCCTTGTATTCCCACAGTGGCTTGAACAGAGAAGAAATCCCCCACAATAGGCAATGAATGAATGTCTTACATCTGGAGGTACATGTCCAGTATCTCCAGATTCCAGCTTTTTTCTTTTGGAGGGAAGCTAGGTGGTACAGTGGATAGAACACTGGGCCTGGAGTCAGGAAGAGCCAAGTTCAAATTCTGACTCAGACACCTACTAGCTGTGTGACCCTGGGCAAATCAGTTAACTTCTGATTACTTCAATTTCCTTGTCTATAAAATGGGGATCATAACAGTACCTACTATCAGTGCTGCTGTGAGGATCAAATGAGATAATATTTGTAAGGCACTTAGCATAGTACCTGGCACATAGTAGGTACTGTATTATTATCTAGCTAATATTATTATTATTACTATCATCATTACTACTACTACTGAAAAATGCAAGGTGGCTCAAAAGCATTTATAGATCGTTGCCAGATTATTTCTAATATTCAATGAAATTCAACAAATATTTACTGAGCATGTATTCTGTAAAAGGCATATATATATATGTATATATATGTATATATGTATATATGTATATACGTGTGTGTATAAGGTTATAAAGGAAGAAAAGAGGGCACCCAGAAGCTAAGGGGCATCTGAAAAATTACACAATCAATTAGTGGAAGATTTGAAAACAAACTAAGTCTTCTGGCAAAACAACCTTATTATTCTAGGGTGCCTTGATTTGAGGAAACAAGCTACTACAAACCTAGACAGATAAACTGGGCTTTTGACAAAAGAATTTTTTACTTTATAAATGGATTCACCACAGGAATCCTTTAAATACATTTAAGCTCCAATTTGGTTTACAAAGATTTGATTTATGTAGCTGTGTGACCCTGGGCAAGTCACTAAACCCCAACTGCCTACAAAAAAAAAATTTGATTTACACATGACTTTTCAGGAACCCTTACTGTGTGTATAAATCAAGGAACAACAACACTCAAAGTGAAGAATGGCTAGCATGCCCATTTAGAAATGTATTTGACTACTGTATTCCCCTGCTGCTAGTTAGATTTGTTTAATCACTGAATCCAGTGGTGAGCTAGTAAATAAATGTTTAACAACCAGCTCTCAAAATAAAAGTGCACATGACACACTTTAAAGTTTAATCTGCAATGCTATCCACATCCAGGGAAAGAACTATGGAGTTTGAATGCAGATCGAACCACACTATTTGCTCTTTTTTTTCCTTCTGTTTTGTTTTCTTTCTTTTTTCTTGTGGTTCTTCTTATTGGTTCTAATTCTTCTTTACAAAATGACTAATGTGAAAATATGTTTAATAGGAATTTATATGTAGAGCCTATATCAGATTGCATGCCATCTTAGGGAGGGAGAGAAAATTTAAAACTCAAAAGCTTATGGAAGTGATTGTTAAAAACTAAAAATAAATCAATTAAATTTTTAAAAAAGTCTAATCTGCACTGTTAATATTTTCTTCATCATTTTCTTAAGTCTCAACAATCAACAAAACAATAAAAGGAGCCCTAGTTTTCTCACACTGAAAATTTAACACACCTCTGGCTAAATCTAACTTTACCTTACACATTCAACCACTAAATGTTACCAAAAGAAGAACCCAATATCTGGTTTATAGGAATCCCAAGTGTTGGAATCTTGTCTATCTAGCTAGTCCCTCTGCTTTATACCCTTTTGGAAGTCCTAAGCTCAGGTCCTAATTCTGCTGTGTGACTTTAGGCAAGTCTCTTAATCTCTGGGCCAGTTTCTGAGTGTGTAAAATGATAATATTCGAACTAGCCACCTGACAGGGAAGTTGTGAGAATCAGATGAGAAAATGTACATACTGTGTCATATGAGCCATCAACACTATATAAGTGTTAGGTATTATAGGTATTATAAACACTCTAGCAGAATCATCATTTAGCAGACAATTATATTAAAAAAAAAAAAGAATGACCTTCCTTTGCTTTGGTGTGGGTTTATGAGATGTTAGTTGTTAACATAGTCTTGAAAACATGAATTATCTATAGTCTAAGGGGTTTGTAACAAACTGGGTTTGAAGTCTCTGGCATGGACTCTGGTCAGACAAAAAGCTTCTTTGTTAATGGGAGGAGGTGTTATAATTCACTTCTGTTGGGGTGGGTGACTCAAGGCTAAGAAGGGATACTCTCCATTTTTAATGCCAGACAATGAAGTCTGGGAGGGGTCACAACCTTCATTTGCAGGTAACTTTCCAATTTGTTTGAGAGTTTAGGGGTTTGGATGAAGAACCACTTCCCCGTCTACTTTAAGGAAATGTGAGTAGAAAAATTTCTCACTTAAGTTAGGATTATATTTTTATCGAGTTTTCTGTTTCACCTTGACTTTTTTATAAGCAAAGTTGCAGAAGATGCCTTGGAAAAATGTCTCATGTGCTAGTGGGAGGCAGTTTTTGTACTTTGGTTCTCCTGTTAGGTTATGAACTCATTTTGATTCTTCTAAAGAAAAGGTACAAAGAGTTAAATGGAGAACCTGATTTCTCAATGGTCACAAGATCCAATCAGGGAAGCCCTCTATCCATCAGCCAGACACTAAGTCTGGCAAGGGTTCCTGGGGATTCCTTTCTCCGAGTGTAACTCATAATGACTCAGTGTCCAAGAAGGTGCAGACATTCCTGGCTAATCTGCTTTTTTGGAACCAAAGATTACCTTTCAGGTATGGAGCGGAGAAAGACATGATTACAATCCGTGAATCATATCCTGCTAATCTCAGACTCTTTCCTACTTTGGGCAATTGGAAGAGGGCCTTAGTGATGATGTAATGTGATCCTAATGAATTTAGCCCGGCTCTTTCCTGAATGCCCACCCAAAAATAGAACCTACCTCACCTTTGTGCAAGGGATTTAAAGTGGGAGAAGGGATATCTATAAGATTTTATGGCTACAAATGCTTTAATGAAATAGGCTCCTTAAATATAAGTGAAAAAATGCAGTATATAAATAGTCTCAATGGTTCCAGAATTAAATAAGTGTCACTATTTTGGTTTGCCTCATTAATCCCTTCTTTTCTTACAAAGGTTCTGGCAGCCAAGTTGTGGGTCTTCAGAGGAAACACAGACTCCTACACTCTCATGATCATCTCACATGTCAGAAAATCTACTAGCTTTACTAACCAAATGAGTCCACAGGCAGGTTCTATGTCATACCTCCTCACCCTCTGAAGCTCATTTGCTGTGCACACCTGCAGGGCATAGACTATGGGCAGGAGCAACTGTCAAAACTGCCTCGTATAATTCAGAGTCAAGGCAGAATAGGTTGTGCTATGAGAGTCAAATGTAGGAAGTATGCTAAGTAATGTGAGCAGGATAGTGCTTGATGGAATTTTAGGATTTATCTATCATCATCTTATTTTCTCCAGAGGTATAATCCATCTACTCTGAATTTACTTGGTATGTTATGATTTATATATGTCGCCTCCCCACCCTTACCCCCGTTAAAATGTAAGCTCCACTTGGGCAGGGACAGTTCTTGCTTTTTCCTTACATCCCTAGTGCTTAACACAGAGCCTAGAACAGGGGTGGAAAACCTGTGGCCTCAAGGCCACATGTGGCCTTCTAGGTCCTTGGGTGCAGCCTTTCTGACCGAGTCGAAGTTTTACAAAACAGATCCTTTTATTAAGGGGATTTGTTCTGTGAAGTTTGGATTCAGCCAAAGGTCTGCACTTGAGGACCTAAAGAGGCACATATGGCCTCAAGGCTGCAGGTTCCCCACCCCTGGCCTAGAACATAGAACATATTTGCTAAATGCTTGCTGATTGAGTGACTGCTTCTACCCCTATAAGTTTGGTATAAACCAAAGCCAGTAGCAATCCAGCTTCACCAGTGGCAAAGAAGGTGGTGTGGTGGAGAAATGAGTAAACAGGCACTTGACTTTGCCTCCCAGGATCCAGTCATGGCTTAAAGAACCTGATCTTTGCAGCAAAGGATGCCCAGAAGGAAACAGAAGAGGGAAAACTCAATAAAAAATAAGGCTTCCAGCATTATCCAGGTTCAGTGGAAACCAGCTAGCTCCAGAGGGTCTTTAAGGCAGTCTGGCGTAATAGGAAATAGCTCAAGACTAAGAGTTAGGAGACTTCTGCCATGGCCCATTGGATGAGCAAGTCATTTAAAATCTGTTTTTATAGTTATAATATATAAAATGACAGTGTAGGAATAGGGGACCTTTGAGATTCTTTATGACTACAGCAGTCTATGATTCTGCACATAAAATCATTATAATACTTACAGCAGAATCGTGCACTCATTAGGCATGCTGTATGGGCTTGGTAATGATGACATACATATCTATAGATTACTGAGCAGTAAGGGGAAAAAGCTCAAAACTGACTGTAGGGAGGGAGAAAAAAAATTGCTGCTTTTCTTTGTAGTGGAAAGGGTACTTGTTTTTCTAAATGCTGATTTAATAAGCCATGAATGGGAGTTGATGTGTCTGTAGAGGGTGGGGTTCAGGGCTGGAGTTCCCCTGTTAAAACTAAATAAAGGATTGATAATAAGCAGACTGCAAACACTGTCTATTAAAAAAGTGACTCATTAACAGGAAAAAAAAATAGGCCAGTTCTGAAGCCCAGAAATATAGTAGAGCTCTTTAACTCTAGAAAATCCCAAAACAAACACTCTCAGATTGACATATACAGGCTTAACCTGCTTCTTAACATTGAGGTTTTTTGTTTTTCTTTTTCTAGGACAAGATGTCATTTTCCTTGACCGTTGCCTCTAAAGAACTGCTATGGATGTGTTATGCCAACTGTTATGCCATGCGATAACAGGATTCCACAGATGAGAAAACTAAAGTATAGAATGTAAAAGGCTCAAAAAAGATAGTGATGGTTCTGGGGAAAAAACAAAAAAACAAAACCTTTTGATTCCCTGTGTACTGGGTTTGCCTCCTTAGTGCTTCTACTTAAGTCATTTGTATGGTTCCCCACCCATTAGAAAGATACTGAGTCATAAGCCCGGCACATAGGGAGATGATGACAAGAATTTCAAACAGCTGCAGGCCTATGGAAAGCTAAAAGGGATTTTAAGCAACCAAACAATCCTAACTTCTCCCCAAGGGAAGGTAGCTCCTTCTGTGTGCATGTGTGTGGGGTGCAGTGGGATGGTGGGGGGAGGTTGAAGAGCTCAGGCCAGTGGACCTAGGGTCACAAAAGAAGATTCCTATTAACACAATGGCTAACATTATGGGAAGAGGCAGGCTTGAGTGCATGTGGTCCTGAGACTAGCGTAAAAAGAGAGTTTTAATTTGCTACTAGTCTTCCCATCCTCCTAACCCAGAGCCCTTGCAACCTGGAGTGACAAGAGCTCAAGGCGAGGGGGGGATTGTCCCTCTCTGGTAACCCCATCTGTTCTTTGCTACTGGTGGAGCTAGTCAGACTGTCACTCCCTTCATAAGTCTTAGCCACCCAGCACGCCACTTCGGAAAGGAGTCGGTTCCTGTCTTGTGATGAACACAAGAAGACACCAGCTTTTTAGAATCAAGGAATGAATGAATGAATAAATATTTATTAAATACATAATATGTGCCAAGCTCTGAGGATGCAAAGAAAAAAAGTGAGACAGTGCCTGCTCTCAAGGAGCTCATATTCTAATAGGGAGAGACAACACATATAAAGGGGAAGAAAATTAATATGAGCACCCCGGGACAGCCTACATTGTTAGAGAAAGGGATACCAAAGGAAGTTAGACCAAAGACCGTTCTGCCAGAGCTCCACCTCCCCTAGCATTATGCAATGAATGCAAAGCAAACAGGAAAGAAGTTCTCTAAAGTTTTACATTTTTCAAAAGTCTGAAATTGAAAAGCTTGGGTCTAAAAAGGGAAAGCATTGATCTTCCTGCCAACATAAACTGTAATGAGAGTTAAACACTCACACCTTCTAGCAAGTGTTTTCATTTCAACCTCCCTGTCTGCTCCATACCAGCTCTGGTCCCTGAAATCTATTTTTAAGGTGCAAACAAAATGGCACTAAGAAAGAAAAGATTCATTTCATTATGGGGACACCTTTCCGCTGTGCCATTCCCCATTAGAAATGGAAGCCAGGTTTGGTGTTAGCCACAGATTCCCTTGAGATCAAGGCTTCTTTCCCTTTTGTGGGCCATGCATCCCTTGGGCAGTCTGATGACTTCTCATAGTCATGTTTTTAAATGCAAAGGAAACTAATTATATTATAATATAATATTTTTTAAAAAACATTAAATTAACTAAATTAAAAACAAAAATTTTTCTTCATCCAAGTTCATGAACTCCATGTTAAGCATCATCATCCCTGCTTATTAGTTTCTAGATATTCAGGTGAGGGAGACAACCAGGAAGAGCACTGAGTTCAGCTACCTCATCTTCAACAAGGGCTGTATCTAACTGACCCGGGCAGTATTAAACGTGACGATAATCATGATCATTCACATTTAGGTGTACCTCCAAATTCTATTCATTTCCCTTTTCTACTCTGATGCATCTTCCTGACATACAGGCGAGCATGGTTTTCTCAAAACCTCTACCAGCAGAGTATAAACTCTGGATGGTCTCAAGTCAGAAAGACTTTGATTATAGGCCCAGTGAGACACAAGTGTGTGTGAGTGTGTGAGAGTGTGTGTGGGTGAGAGTGTGTGTGTGTGTGTGTGCTCGCACTCACTCGCACTCACACAAGCAAGCAATATGAGAACCAGCTTAAGCTTAAAGAGACTCATCACCAGAAGGCTTGCCATGAACTAACGATTTTTGGGGGGGCCAGTGCAATTTATTAAAGTGATATACCAAGTTACAGAAGAGGCAGAATGGTACAGTGCTGGCTAGAAAGTCACCCTCAGAGTCATGGAAGACCTACATTCAATCTTGCCTTTGTGAGACTTCAGTCACTTAAGCCTCAGTGCCCTCACCAACTCTCCAAGACTAAGCAAGTTCCTCTCTTTATTAGTAGGAGTTCCTTCTACCAATTGAAATCACACGAGCAATTCCTGCCTCCCCCCCTCCCAAAACAGAAACACATTGATTGTGGTCAGAGCTGGTGAAGGTAGTACAGGCACTCATGAAATAATAGTTCCTTTCAATTACTGAAATCTTCATTAATGGAGAATGATATTTAAAGAAACCTCACAGTTAACTTTCTTGCCCCCCACCTCACCTTTAACCAAGTATTTTGTTATAATGTGAATAGTCATTTCTGAATGCATCAATTTTTAAGTTCAGATTTTTACACACTGGCTTTTCTCAAAGCAGGCTATGTTTGTATTTAGTGCTAAGTCAGGAAACTCCTAATCTCTATGATGCATCCCTGCTGCTTTCAGTATGTTCAGACATTTCTTCTTTGTTCAAGTGTTCTGTCCCTAATCACTGTCCTCCAGGGTCATGATGATCTAATTTTTGTAGTATTATTTTCCATAACTTAATTCATATTTTGACTTGTTTGACTGAAACTGTTATGGATTGTTTTTGCACTAATAATTTCTTAAGTCTTTCCCCCCTTCACTGTCTGTTGAATTCCTTCACATTCTTTAAGATCCAGTTCATATTCACTGTCTTCTATAAAACAATCTTTAATCCCCATTCTTAGTAATGATTCTCTCCCACCTACTACCCCAAACTGAAATAGCACTTTTTTTTGGCACCTCTATGATGCGCTTATCATTTAATATTGTATCTTATCACCCTGTGAGAGTGCCCCTTGAGGTTAGGGATTGTGTCTTAGCTGGACAGAGGTGGAGAATCTGCGGGCCTTGAGGCTACATGTGGCCCTCTAGATCCTCAAGTGTGGCCCTTTGACTGAATCCAAATCCCCTGACTTTGGATATCACCTAACTGAAACAATGTGCTGCATATGGTAGGCATTTAATAAATGTTTGGGGAATTGAAATAAATGAGACATTGAAAATTCTTCTTCTAGTTAAATACCTCATGAATCTATATTCCAAGATTCTACTATATTCACATTAAGCATTTACAGTATATATTTTTTTCTTTTCAGAAGGGATGGAACAAAATTTCTTTCAAAATTTAGTGGTTTCTGCTGTGTTTCAAGCTTTAAATTGGCTACCTTTCAGAAAGAGATAGTAGAGATGACTGATAACCATCTTCCTCATTCAGTTTCAAAGGAACACTGGGTTTGAAATCTGGAAAATATCTTAGAAATGGTATAGTTCAACCCCTTATTAATTAATTAATTCACTTATTCATTTATTTTGCAGATGAAGAAATTGAGGTCTATAGAGGTTAATATCAGTTGCTCAAGGTCACACAGGTAACAAGCAAAAGAGCTGAGATTCGCACACAGGTCTTCTGGCTCTAAGTCCAGTGTTCTTTCTATTATGTCATTATTTTCCTAGGCAGATTCCTTTGGCATCATAATGTGACTCATAGCATCTGGTGCCTTCTGGCATCAGAGGAAGAGGAAGAGTTGGAGAGGTCTGACAGCTCTTCAAGCTATGAAATTTAGCACCGGTTTACTAAGGAGATGAAGGGATGGTTAATAGTAGTGAGAGATCTATAATAGGAATATCTGAGCTACAATTCTGGATTGGTTACTGCCTTTATGGTATCAGGTTTTCATGTCCCATGTTCCAAATGTAAATAGTGGGAAAGGAAAGTACTCACCTTTTTACTTAAATGGGAACCATTGGTCCCACCAATGCTTCTCTGTACTGATGGTGGCACCTGGTACACATCTTGCTCTACAGCACTATGGCCTGTAGGTACTTGGTAAACTCCCTGATTCTGATAGGATGGTGGTACTTGGTAGACAGCATCCCGAGATGAAGCCTGTGAGTGTGGCACTTGATAGACTTTCTGTGGGCCAAAACTCTGGTGCATTAGTCCAGAAGAGGGCTGATCCTGATTGGAGGAACTCTCCTGCAGTGGACCAATCAGTAGCTTCACACGGTTGCCTGGAACGATGCCTTGCCTTCCATGTAAAGAGCAGAGCCACCATCCTTCCAGCCCACCAGTATTCTGCTCAATCACAGTCAGTATATCTCCTTTGCGGAATGCCAACTCTTCTGCACACTCAGGAACATTGTCATACAAGGCTCTTGCCATAAGATTCTATGTAGACGGAAGGAAAGGAGGCAAAAACAAAAATAAATATATGTTAGAACATAGCCTTAATCTCTTTAACACTTGAAGCTCATTCATTTGTGGAAGCCTTCCTAGGAAGGAGAGTTTGAGCAGTAGATAATAAACAGTCACACAAAGAGAGATTGTTCCCATAATTGATATTAGCCTGCCTCCTTGTCAAGTCTCAGAAAGCTGGACGATTCTTGGACTAGTAGGTTATACCTACTAATACTACCAATACCGTAAGGACCTATGATTTCATTCATATGGATTCTCCCTTCAGTAACATCAATCACAATCCTATTGCGTCTTAGCTGAAAGTCATTGCTGAGCCTGTAATCAGAGACTTGTCTAAGTTGGTAGGTAGGTAGGGCCTGCTAGAGCTTGTACTCAGCTGACAGTTTTTTGAGATCCCAAGGTTACCTCTATACCAGAATGAGGCAATGGATGATGGTAATGAAAGATGGTAGACTATACCATAAAATGCTTTCTTCTTTCTTAAAGTCAGTCAGGAAAAGGAACCTTAGCTTGTTTTTGGAGACTGCATTGCCAATTCTTAGAGGGCAGAAGTGGCATGGATAATCCAAATCAAAAGATAATGCAAATACAATTTCTATTTGGTATTGGAATGCAATTATCCATATGTAAATATTCAAATGTCTCACCACCCTGAGGTCTTGGCTTTCTTATTCATCATTATTGAATACAACATGAGCTGTAAAAGGAGCTTAAAGGATAGTGAAGTGATTGTGTTTTTTGTGAAGATTTCATTTTGTATACACAGTGACTACGAGAGGAAGTTTCAGCCTCTTCCTTCTGATAGTTAAAGGCTACATAAGGAGAAAATTATGGAGAATCCTGTCCTTGTTTGAGGAGAGTCCTGAGAGTATCAGAGTATCGATAATTATACCCATATCAAGAATTAAGTACTGTGGGGCTATGCAAATAACAACAACCAGCATTCTTACAGCATTTGAAGTTCTGCAAAGCATTTTACAAATATCTCATTTTATCCTTACAACCACTCTGGGAGGTAAGTGCTATTATTATCTTCATTTTGGATGAGAAAGAAACTGAGGTAGATAGAGTTTAAGTGACTTGCCCAGGGCCACATAACTAGTAAGGGTCCAAAATTGCATTTGAACTTGTCTATCTGACTCTGGGACCAGCCCTCTATCTACTCCTTGGCCTAGCTGCCTAATCTTCACCAGGTTGTGGAGAAGTCATTTAATATAACATAGGATAACAGATGGAGTATTGGAAGAGGCCTTAGAGATCATAATATCCAGTCCCCTCATTCTACAGATAAAGCTTTAAGCAGGCCTAGAGAAAATAAGTCACTTGCCCAAATAGCAGAGTAATAAAGAGTACGGCTAGAATTTGGACCCAGGCCCTTTGATCCCAAATCCAATATTCTTTTCACCATATCATTCTTCAGGGAACATGATTTTTCTTCCCAATTCCTGCTCACATCTATCCTACTAGAATGAAGTAATCCTGCTTTTTTTTTTTCTTGTCTATGACTTGAATCTCTCCATTGATGCTTGGAAGACTGTGGCTTCTCCTTTCATTGAACCAATAAACACTTGCTCTCTCTCTGTATGATGGCCTGTCTGGCACATTCAGTACAGACAGCCACAGTGGGCATTCAACAGAAAGGAGGCAGGAACTTTGTGATGACATTCTTGGAACTCTTTCAAAGGTTCCAAACATTTCATTTCTTGGCTCTAGTGATGTTTCCCAGCATGCTGGCAGCCATTACCACATGCCTGCCTACTTTCCAATGCACAAGGAAGGCAGGGTCAGTCATATATTTATTGCATGCATTTGAAAATGAAAAGTAATATTATTGTAATGATGATTATTGATTGGGGAAAGGGCTGTTGATTTGCTAGAGAGAGCGAATTTTTTCCCTTCCCAATTACAGAAGTGTAGAATGTAAGCTTGTCAAAGGCAGAAATTACTTTTAGTTTTGTACAGAAGATGCTTTTAATAAATACTGGAAGCTATCCACGATTAGTCAGTTTTCTGGCTGCTGTTTCTGTTCATATCCATACCTTTTAGAATTATATGTGTAGCTAAATGGGACTTCAACAGTCATGTAATCCAGCTCCCCCTTCCTCTTACCCTTTTTATTTATTTTTATTTTTTTTATTCATTTTGAACTTAATACATAGAGACACCCTTTTTAGATAAAGGTTAAGTGACTTGCCCAAAGGTCACACAGATAGTAAAATTAAATTGCAGAGTCAGGCCATTCGACTCCAAATCTGGCACTCTTTTCACTGTAATTCCCCATGTAAAATTTTAATATAACATCCCATAATTTTTATCCTTTTGAAGTTGTCCTACCCTAACCATTTTTTTTCTTTTTCCTTTGGTCAAGTCATAAAAGTGGAGGCATTCTTAATGTTCCATGCTGATTCTGATCTGGAGTGTCAGTAGTACCTAAGTGAGGGGGGGCTCCTCTCCAAGTGGTATGGAGAGATGATTACCATGCAAAGCCCAAGTCCTGATGCCATGATTGCTAATCCAGCTCCTCCTAATCAGTGGAGTTATCTGGACATGTGAAAAAAAAAAAGAATTAGATCCTCAGGCACCTTGGTAGTGGCCAAGAACGAGGCAGAATGGTTCTGGTTATGAGAATTCAGATAAGCCTCTTAGGTCATCCACTACTCCTACTCCTACTACTATTACTACCACCTATTATATGACTTCATGCTTTACGAAACTGTTTATATATATTATTTAGTTTGAAGTAGACAGTATTTTTATCCCCATTTAATAGATTAAGGCTATATAGGGAGAAAATTATGGAGAATTCTATCCTTGTTTAAGGAGAGTCCTGAGAGTATCAGAACACCCACCTCCCCTTCTTCTTCCTCCCTCCCTCAGCTTCTTGGATATACTGTGATGGGTATGCAAAAAAGAATTGCTTATAATTACTCAAGATGAAACTGTGGTCCTTTGATTTCATAGTATATGGTCCTAAGAGCTCCACCTTGCATACACAGGAGTCTGTTTCTATTCTCCTCTCTTTGGTTATTCAACTATTGTGAATGGTCAGTAAGGAAGCACCAGAGATGGAATCACAAGTAATGGAACCCCTTTCTTCCAGGGCTGAGAGATAAGAGCTGGGCAATCCTATTGGCTCTAAAGGAGAAAAACTCAAGACAGTAGGAAGGCCAGAGAGAATGGCAGAGTTCAGAATAAATAAATGAAATGCGTTTTAGAGTTGGGTTTATTCAATGGAACAATGCACAGAACCGAATGAAGCACTGAACTATGAGCGATTAGAAGCAGATAGAAATTCCTATGTGAGAGTCACTCTTGGTGGTTTATTGTCTCTGTCCCAGTAACCTTCTCGCCGCCTGGAAAACAGCATGCGGATGCTTGCTTCCTGGACCTGCCTCAAACGCAGCTTCATTGCAAAATACTTTCCCATTCCCATTGTCAATGCTAACTGAGGCACCATTGGGTCAGTTATCCTAATTGGTTGTCCATCATTTCACAGCAGTCTTCCCCATTGCCTGCGGAGATTAGTATTTAGAAAGTGATGCCTGATGGGATAGTTAGCACCAGGGACTTCAGGAACAGCAGGACACCTATTCACACACTGATGAATATTCTCAGTTGAGAAAGAACAGAAGTGCCAGGGTATAATGCTTGTGGCCATCACTGAATGTTACTAAGGAAAAAGGCCAGGTACTGTTCAATGGTAAATGTCACAGACTCAGAGAGCCCAGTAATGCTTAGTACAATGACTTGCATATAGTAAGCACCAAATAAATGCTTTATTTAGGGGCATGTAGGTGGTGTAATGGATAGAGTGCTGGGCCTGGAGTCAGGAAGACCTGAAATTCAAATCCCTCTTCAGATACTTACTAGTTGTGTGACCCTGTACAAGTCACTTAACCTCTGTTTGCCTCAGTTTCCTCAACTGTAAAATGTAAATGTAAAAAAACTGTAAAATGTAAAATGCCCCTTACTCCCAGTGTTGTTGTAAGGATCAAATAACATATAATTGTAAAGTGCTTAGCATAGTGCCTCGCACATATTTAGTTCTATATATCTATCAGTCACTTTTGCTAATACATACTATCCTGTGTATTTTTTTATTATTATTGGTGACCACAATGGTTGCTATGGTCCAGGGGTGGGGAACCTGTGGCCTTGAGACCACGTGTGGCCCTCCAGGTACTCAAGTGTGACCCTTTGACTAAATCCAAACTTCTCAGAGCAAATCCCCTTAATAAAAGGATTTGTTCTACAAAACTTGGACTCAGTGAAAGGGCTACACTTGAGGATCTAGAGAGCCACATGTGGCTTTGAGGCTGCAGGTTCCCCACCCCTGCTCTAGTCCAGATACAGTTGAACATCCCAGAGGTCATGGGATCACAGATTGAAGACCAGAAGAAACCTCAGAAATCAAGTCCAACCCCATCATTTTATAGATGGAGAAACTGAGGCTCAGTGAGGCTAAGTAATTTGCCCAAGGTCACACAGACAGCAAATAGAAGAATTAGCCACTTGAACCCATGTGTAGTGACACAAGAGAAGGCAGCACAGGTTAGAGTGTTCAGGAAGGCCTCACACAGGTGGTAGGATTTGAGCTGAGCCTCCAAGGATGAGTTCAGAAATTGACCAAAGACAAGGAGATTGACGTGTCCAAGGCTGCTCAAGCCACTTTCTGGAAGGCAGCGAGCAGGAAGGGATGAATCTGATTAAACCAAACCCAAAAGCCCAAACCACTTAAGACCTCCCACTGAAAGGGCCCCTTTGTCCATTTCCTTTTATTTTATTTTATTTTATTTCATTATTTTTTGAGGGTGGGGTGAGAAGGCACAGAGTTCAGAACAGGGTTATTAAACTTTCTAAATCTGGGATTTCCCTTTGCTCCATTGAGTGTAGATTCCTCTGTAATCAGTCCAACTTCCTATATTGGCGCTGGGACTTTTTTAGCTGCAAGTCTGATTGATGTTAATGAAAACAAATGGTCTAATCCTTACTGACTTTGCGACCTACTAAGGTTCTTCCTGGCTAGGACTCCATCATGAAATAATGCCATTGTGTAATATAGTTCTACTAATAATTTACATAATAAACAAAGTCTTCAAGTTGTTAGATATTCATAAAAGTTTCAATTCACATAATGCTTTATGGTTCAAAGCATGTTTCACAAACAGATCTCCTTTAACCATCACAATAGCAGTGCAAACACTAACCTAATTTTACAGATGCAGACATGGAACCTAGACAGAAGAAGAGACTTGCTCAAGAGTCATACAAGCAGTTAGTGGTTGAGCCAGCCTCAAACCTATTAGGTAGCTAAGTGGGCAGTGGATAGACCACTGGGTCTGGAGTCAGGAAGACTTAAGTTCAAATCCAGCCTCAGACATTTACTAGCTGTGTGACCCTGGGCAAGTCACCTAACCTTTGTTGCCTCAGTTTCCTTATCTATAAAATAGGGATAATAATAGTACCTACCTAACTCCCAGAGTACTTGTGAGGATCAAATGACTTGTTGTCAACAACATGTCATAGACATATGTTGTCATTTGACAACATGTCATTGACAAATGACAAATGTTGTAAAATGCTTAGCGTAGTGCCTGGCTTAACAGTAAGTGCTATATAAATGTTAGTTGTCATCTTTATTACTAATTATCATTATCTAGTATGTGACCTTGGGTAGGTCACTTTATTTATCTGGGCTTCAGTTTCTTTATCTATAAAATGAGAGGGTTATATCAGATAATGTGTTCAAATTCCAAATCTGAGATCCTAAGATCTAGGAATCCCAGCATCCAAAGTCCAGGACTCTTTCCACAGTACCCACACAGTATCTTGGCTTCTGTTTTAGCTCCTCTACTTTACTCTATACTTTTCTAGTAGCCTCCGGTTACAGGTCCCATTTTGTCCAGTTCTACCATGTCCATTTAGCAATCACTAAGATCTCTCCCCCACCACTAGAATTCAAGTGTATACAGACTATTTCTTGAAATCCCTGGGCCCCACCATAGCAACTACAAGCAATGACTTGTCACATCAACCCCAACAAGGAAATAAGGAAGTGACATTCCACTGATGACACTCAAGGGCCCCTCCAAGATGGGGAAGAGATCGTAGCTAAATCCTAGCCTCTCTGATAATGAAGATAAGGAAACTAAGTCCCACAGAGGAGAAATGCCTTGCTCATGGCCATACAGTCTAATCCTTCAGTAACTGGGGAAGGTTACGTGTTATACAATCAGACATCAGAAAAGTCATGAGTCAATTACTGTTAAGGGTGAAGTGAATTCACAACCAAATCAACTAATTCGGAGAATCCAAGGTGGCATATAAGAAACTACCTTCACTCAAAGCTTTAGGGAGAACACCAAAGAATGCTGAGCTAAACTCCTGTGGTCATAGCCTTGTACTCTCATATGTTTAAAGATGTGATTCTACTACTGCCAGAAGTTGGCAATCTGAGCATCTCAAAGCATTCCCAAAGCAATGGGAGCTTCTCTGTTTAAGCTCATTCTCCTGAAAGAGGGAATTTATCTCTAGAGCTGGGAAGGCCAAGACACACGATAAATAAATATGAGATAAGGGGACAATGGGAATTCTATAACCAGATCATTAGTCCAGGGGGAAAAGATGACCAGAAGTTAACCGACAGAAGGAAAAAGTCCACATATACTCAGATCTAAAACCCCAGAATCAGTGAGAATTCCAAGTGGCAGTTGGGATAGCTGAAGTGACAAGTCACTGAGGAGCCAGAAATCAGGGTAGATTCTTTCCAATATACCACAATTTAACTCAATAAACACTTGCTAAAGTTCAAGTCTTATCTCCACTGCTTACTGACCTTGGGCTTTGGCAGGGCACTTTGCCACTCTCGGCCTCGGCTTTCTCATGAGTAAAATGAAGGATTAGATGACCTCAAAGGTCTCTCCCTGCTCTGTCTATGTGTTGATGAATTCCTAGGTGCCTAAAAGGCATGGTGCTAGGCACTAAAGAGACAGAGACAGATAAAATGACAATCACTGTTCTCAAGAAGCTTTTCATCTATAGGAAGGAAGAAAGATGTATCCAAGTAACTGGGGTGCAAGCTGGAATGCTATAAGGTCAAAGGAACTCTCCCTGATCAAGGCCCAGTATTCTGAGAACACTGCAAGATGAAGCAATTATGTCACATTTTCTAAAGAAAATCTGCCTCCAAATCACCTTATTCCTCTCTGGGCTGCATTCCATACTTTCTCTACCATGCCCCCCAAACTTCATCCTGTTAACTCACTCTATCCCTTGAATTCATAGATAGAAAGAATCTTCTGGTGGTGCTGCCTCTCCCTTGGATTGGATGGCTCCACCCAAAATCTCCATATAGACACCCCAGGCCAGCTACATCATATTTCTCTCTTGGCTACCCTCCAAACTTTCTCTACCATTTCTTAGTCTCCTCCATCCCCCTTCCCTAACCCCAATCCTTTCAGTGTCCTTTCTGTATGGTCTTCCCATTAGAATGTAAGCTCTTGGAGGTCAGAGACTGTTTTCTGCTTGTACTTGTGTTCCCATTCCATAGCAGAGTCCCTGGCACACAGTAAATGCTTAATAAACGATTCTTGTCTGACTGAATTTCAGACATGTTCCCATCAAATGATTAACCTGAAGCTACTGCCTATAACCATTAAGATACTATAAGAGAATGCATGGTTTCAGTGGTATGTCTTTTCCCTTCACTGACTTAGCCTTGGTGAAAGTGTTCAAGAGTTTCTAGATTACTCTGTGGCCAACCTGGTGGAAAGCCTATCTGAACCTAGCTAGATTGGTCCTCAAAGGCATGAATACAGTCCTCAGTCTATTGCCCAGACCATACTTGAAACCTTTCCAGTTTGGCAAGACCTAGCAGAGCCACCATTGTGAGGCACAGAAGTGGAGTTATTATTGTGATAAAGTATGGTGTGTCCATAAAAATCAGCTTGAATGGGTGATTTAAAGATATTTCAGCAGGAGGACTCAAGTTCAAATCCAACCTCAGACACTTGACACTTACTAGCTGTGTGACCCTGGGCAAGTCTCTTAACCCCAATTGCCTCACCAAAAAGCAAAAAAAAAAAAAAAGATATTTCAGGACTTAGAAGCTAACGATAGCAAAGTAGGCCTTCAGGTTTGGAAAACAGTGTTTAAGATCATGAGTTTTCTTCATCAGGATCATTAAGTGTAATTTCCTAGCACAGAAGAGATAGGGAGATTTTATTTCCAGCTGGGTTCAGTGAAGAATTTGTTTTAAGTAATAGACTAGAGAAAATTAGAGTATTCTCCCCCATTCTTTACACAGATAACCAGTCTGGGCAGGGAGTTCAGTGGTAATGATGAGATAACTGAGCCACTGTGAAAACCAAGGTCTCAGAATGCAGGGAGGTCAGGCAGGAAAGTGTCCAGCCCTTCCTAATAAAATAAACTGAGAATGACGTAGGTAAGAAGACTGCATTAAGTATACAATCACAGAGCAAACAGGAAAGCAAGGAAAAAAAAGAGAGCTAGCCAATTCAGAGATTAAATACAATGGTCCCTTTAAGAGATCTCTCTCTTTCCTTCAGAGTAGCAATCTGCAGCAGGGAAGTGTTTAGATTTTGCTATTTTCCTGGTTCCCAAGCTACCAGAAGCAACGAGGAAGAAAATGCCTCTCGTAGGGAACCAGGAAAACGCCTGTTTCTCATAGGGAGCAATAACCCTAAGTCATGTGACTACTGTTTTTTGTCCTACTCTACCAAGCTATCAAAAAGCAGGGAGAGCTTAGAGGTCTCCAGCCAGAAGATTCATGTGTTCTTCTAAGCAGCAAGGAAAGGTGGGACTTGTAATTTCCATGACCATATAAATTTCTCTTTCAAGAGAATTGAGAAACAAAGGAGTCAGGCGTCACCCTATATCAGCTGTAACCACGTAGTGATAGCATCACCAGTAATCAGGCTTTGTGACAAGACCTCTTCCTCTTCCTATTTTTGATCTATTTTTGTAACCCAGGAATTCCTGCCAAGACTTCAGTGCTGGCACATAACTTGACTTCCTTATATCCAACCCCAAGTTAGGAAAATGGGGTTTTAGCTATCTGGGATAGAAGGGCAAAGACAAAGATACAGCTCCTTCCCTCCCACCCTCCATTCATTCATTCATTCATTCATTCACTCATTCACACAACATTCAACAAGCATACTCCATCTAAAAGGTCACTCAACTGTCTTTTTGAATTTAAGTCCCAGTATTTTTCACTGAACTGACCACCAGGCATTATCAGCCAATATTTTCTTATCAAGGTTCCTTTGTGATGTTGACTAATTTTGACCAAATGTTTTCAGTTTCTGAACTATGATTTCTCCCTACAGTCTTAATGCTACCTCAGTGGATGTTTTCATGCCTATCTGTTCTGTCTTCTGATTCTATTCACTGAGCCCCAGATCCTTGCTTTCCTTTAGGTCTTTAAAAATGTTTTATTGCTTCTCTTTCTCTTTTTCTTTTAATATCATCATCATTCTCAACTGATCTCCATTCTCCTTACAGAAACTTCCCTGCTAATATACAGGTATAGCCAAGCAAAATAAATCAAAACATTGGCCATGTCTGAAATTGTATGTCACATTCCATACCTCTAGGTAGAGGTAGATGACTTCCTTTAGATCTTCAAACCCTTGTGATCCTTTATCATGGACCATAATATTCCTCTGACAGAACCTCAGAGATGTTTCAGGCAGTACTATGTTCCAGGCACCTTGCTAAGCATTGCGAATACAAAGAAAGGCAAAAAAAAACCCTGTCCCTTTCTTCAAGGAGCTCACATCCTAATGGAAAATACAACATGTATATAGCTAGGTATATGCTAACATATATTTATATATACATATGTATGTATTTGTGTATGTCTGCACGCGCACACACACACACACACACACACACACACATACACAGAGTAGGTAGAAGGTAATCTCAGAGGGAAAGCCAAGGTGGAGTGTTATATATGAAGAAAGTAAAAGGAAGTAAAAGGCCTCCTATAGAAGGTAGGAACTGAGTGGAGATGAAGGAAGCCAAGAAGTCAAGAGACAAGGTGGCAGGGCATTCTAATCACTGGGCACAGCCAGTGCAAAGGTATAGAGACAGAAGATAAGTGTCCTTTTCAAGAAAGAACAAGAAGTCCAGAGGAGCTGGACCATGAAGGATGTGGAGGAGAGTAGGATAGATAGTGTAACCTACCAAGACTGGAAAGATAGAAAGGGACCGGGTTAGGTAGAGCTTTAAATGTCAAAGTGAAGAGTTTATATTTGGTCCTGGAGGTAATAGAGACTCACTAAGAGCTCATTGGGTAGGGAGATGACATGGACAGACCTATGCCTTAGAAAAATCTCCTTGACAGACGAATGGAGTGGGGAGAGGCTTGAAACAGGAAGATTGGTTAGAAGGCTGGAGCAATTAGTCCAGGGGAGAGGCGATAAGGTCCTGAACTAGTGGTGGCTGTGTGAGTAGACAGAAGAAGACACATTTGAGAGATGTTGTTAAGATAGAAACAAAAAGATTTGGCAATGGAACCTTTACGTGAGGTGAGTCAGAGTGATTAGTTGAAGATAACCCCGAGGTGGGAGGTCTATGAGGGGAAGCTACAGGCAAATTTGGCTCGATATAGGGAGCAACTTCCTAACAAATAGAGCTATCCTAAAGTGGAACAAGTGGCAGTGAGTTCTCTCTACCTAAAAATCTTCAAACAAAGTAGGGTACATTGTAGTGTTTCAAATGTTATTTCTCTCCTTTTATATACTAGTGCCTATGATGGCACAGTGCCAAAGGAATAACTACTGAATAATGGGGTTTATAAGAGGCTTTTTAAAAATCAAGCTATGAATGCAGATTGAAGCATTCTTTACTTTGTTGGTTTTCTCGGTCTGTTTTGCAATATGGGCTAATATGGAAATATGTTTGGCATGACTGCACAAATATAATCTATATCAAACTGCTTGCCTTCTCAAGAATGGGGAAGGGGAGGCAGGAAGAGAATTTGGAATTCAAAATTTTTTAAAAGCTAAATATTTTCTTTACATGTAATTGGAAAAATTTATTAAAACTTTAAATTTAAAAAATTTAAAATTTATTAAAACTTTAAAAAATGTATTAAAACTTTAAAAAAAACCCTAAACTAAAATTAAGCTTTGCAATTCCTTTTCTCTCCTACACTTAGAATGAAGACTACCCAAGGCTATCTGTTAATTAGGAGTGAGGAAAAATGGAAAAGCCCACATGCTAAAATGATTCTATCACTAACCAGAAAAATCAAGCTCAGGCCTAGAAGCATTACTAACTTTTTTGACATATACTGTACTTAGCCCCTCCCCCCCCAAAATGGGTGGGCTTTTTTTTCTTCTTTTTGTCCCACTACATCATCAGTTGAAAGAACTCTCTCAGTTGAGGGAATCTAATGTTTAATGTTGGACCCAATTTTGAAGCATAAAACTGAATACTAATGAGAGAGATAAGAGACAGAGACAGAGACAGAAGAGAGAAAAGGGAGGTAGGGGAGGGGAGGGGAGACAGGATCATATATTAAATGCTTACTGGGTTTTTCTTCCTATGAGGACTCTTTCTCCTGGAATTAAGACTAGGAAAACATCAGTGGTTGCCCTGTGGCCTACTTTGAGGGATCCAAGTATTGGAAAAGGGGTTAAAAATGGGACAATCACAATTTACTATCATAGTTTTTTTATCAAGAGAAATCTTAGAGAAACCATATGGTGATGAAGAAGTAGGATTCGTCACCTAGAAAACAGGCAAATTTTATAGAGGTGCAAAACAGCCAACATTATTAGGTGGCACTGGAACATTTCTATTTGTCTGTCTTGATAGACTAGTGTAGCACCCTACACTGGTAGTACCAGTGGAGGTACTCAGGTAGGACAGCTTTGATTAATTTAGAGAGGAGTAAGGGGTCTATAATCCACTGGAACAAGGCATATTTTGCCTTTATGCAATTGAGTAAAAACCAGCACATGTAAGCAGTAACAGCCTATACGGTAGACGGATAGACAAGTCATCCTATTTTCTGATCCCTTTCTAGTTTACCTTCTTACATGGAGGCCTGAATGTGATGAGACCCCCCCATCCATCCTCTGTTTAAGGTTTAAGTGTTGCTACTCTAAGGTCACTACTGACCTTTCAGAGTTCAAAAACCATTTATTTTAACGATTATCTTTGCAGGAATAATCTATATTTAGTTTTGCTGGAATGGGAACCTTGAGGTTATGAAGCCCTATTCTCTACATAGTGATGTCATGTCTTCACAATATTATGGACACGTAGTCAAGCCTTGACTTGAGCATTTCCAGTGACAGAGAACTTACTACCCGGACAGCTCTAATCGTAAGGACATTTTTCCTCATATAGAACCAAACTCTTCTTCCCTGAAACAACCTGCTTTCTACTGTCTTACTTAAGTTGTCAAGTCCAAATGAAGGTCCCATTTGGGGATAACAAGCTTGGCTGAGAAGGTGAATAAATTTACTAGTTATCAGCAATGCTACAGTGTCTAAGGAGTAAGATCTCAGTCCTATTTACATAGCATTATTTCTCAACAGTAGGAGAGAAAGAAGGTAGGTGGAGAAATGGGATAAAACTTCAAAAAGAAATTGTTCAAAGAGTAGGTGTGTGGGCAGGATTGCACATGTTCATATGTTTATACATAGATATTATGTAGCAAGATAATATGATTTTAATTACATCATTTTATTAAAGGGCCAGCCTTAAATTTATACTATAGCTATAGTTGCACCCAATCCACTGAGAGACCTATAAGTAGCAATGAAGTGTTGCCTTCATGGGCAGAAAACCATAATCTGAACTGACACAACAACTACTTAGTATTTTGTGGTATTCACATGAACTAGTTGGGGATTTGTATATGAAGAGGAAGTATCTTTTTGGTTAGGTCTAGACACTTTCAGCTCAACTTAATTGTGGAAACACTATGGTAAGACTTCTGATGGATCTTTTTTTTTATTATTATTATTATTATTACAACTCCCCACATCCCTAGTAAAATAATGATTTTAAAAACCTGAAGCCTTCCAAGACACTCCCTTTCCAATGTGGCCCTGTCTTCCTAGCACTAGGTGCTTAATAAACGACTATTGAATTGATTCCCCTCCCCCAAATCCATAAGTGATCTTTTCCTCCTGAATCTCAGGCCATTCATTCTGTTTTGATTTCAACATATTTGTGCAACTTATATTATACTTACCTGGGTCCTTGTCCTTCTCCCTCCCAAGTATCTCAGATTATAAACACCTTGAGGGCAGCGACTGTATACTGTTTTATCTTTGAGTCTTTAGGGTCCAACACTGCACATTGTACACTGTAGGGGCTTAAGAGATGTTTGCTGAAATGAATTGAGAAACAGATGGGGAGTTGGAGGACAGGGCTTTGAATCCTAGCATTACTACTCACTACCTATGTGACTGACTTTGGGCAAGTCACTTAACCACTCTGGACCCAAGTCTCCTCATCTCTAAAATGAAAGGGTTAGACTTTAAGGTCCCTTCCAGCTCTAAATCTATAATCCTATAAAATGAAATCACAATCATTATAACAGTACTTCTATGAGCTCATGAATTTAACTACTCCTCATCAGAAATAAAGGGAGAACAAAACAGATGAGAATCCTTGGCCTGAAATGAAATGACCTCATCATGATTACACCTGCCACACCAAAACACAGGCTGTTCAGAGCAACCAAGTTCTTTCCCTGTAGCAATGAAATAAGCTGCGTCTATAATTAAGATCTTAGTAAGGATAGGACGCTTGATGCTGCTGCCGCCACAGGCTATAAAGAACAGAATTACTACTCCAAGTTTCAAAAGAGAAAAACTGAAATATAATCCTGATGCTTGCTTAGAGGTTTCAGGTGTTCCAAACAATTCTTATATTTCAAATAGACCTTTTCATGTAGAAACTTATTTCCAAAGATGGATATTTTGGCAATAGAGAAATGCACTATGCAGTAGTGGGAGGGAAAGTACAAGGGAACATGTGTCCAACTAGCATTCGAGACCTGGCTCTTGTTCCCAGATCTGCCACCTTAGGCCAATCATTTTGCTTTCTCCAGTCTTCTATTTTCTCATTTGTATAAAAGAAGTTTGGATGGAATGACCCTTCCAGCTTTAAAACCTGTGAGGGGATTCCCTTGCCCTGAAAGATCTCTCTAGTGACCTTCAGCTATGACATTCATTTATCAGTTTCACAGGGAGAATCGACCTCAATCACTACAAAGACAAATCTATTCAAAAACATCCATCAAGTATATCTATAATTGAAAAGTACCAGAAAGCTGATTGAGATGCAAAGCATTTTAACTTGACCTTGATGTCTGCAGCTAAATTTGAAAAAATTCATGACAAGCTTCATGACAAAGGGAAGGGAGCTAAGCATAGAAACAATCCTCATGCATAAATCTTGATAGGTTGCCAGTGGGCTTTGGGAGAAAAAGATAAGCACTGGTGAAAGCCTCTGTATTGTAAATGGAGATTTTACCCAGTGAGCAAGATGACATTTACTGGGAGCCAAAATTTATTCCCAAGGCATTCTTGGTTTTTGTAGAATTCATTGTCTAGGGAGAATTCATAAGGGCTAGAAATTCCAACTTCACAGTGAATGGGGGCTATTTAGGGGAAGAGGTCTGATGAGTTGTTTACATTCTTCTCCCCTCCTCCTCCCCTTTTTGGGAAATGATAATCCAGGTTAACTATGAATGAAATGAACTGGAAAATAATTAAGAACCATAACAGAATATATCACCAAAGTGCACCTGGAAAGGATCTGACAAATCATCTAGTTCAAGCCCACTCATTTTACAGATGAAAGTGAAAACCAAGCCTTTTCTAAGCTCTGCCATCCTATGCCTGCTCCATTGGCCTGTTTCTTGTCATATCAGAAGTGACAATTCAAGCACATTAAAGGAAAATCAGCTTTATGGAAGATCATTGATATGTCCACTTGGGTACAGAACGCTCTGAATGGTTGGTGTCCTTCGTACTCAGAGAGGATCAAAATGACATCATTGTGTTGGGGTCAACATATGGCGTGTCCTACTGTGGCTGATCAGATCAATAGCATTTCATATCTGTAGTGGATACCCCCACTTTTTATTTTTTTTTAAAGTAACAAATCTATTTTCTCTCCCACCTACCCTCACCTACTTGAAAAAAAGAAAAGAAAAATAAATTTCTTTTAATATATGTATAGCTCTGGAAGGCTCTACCACAGATCGGGCACAAATAGTCCTTATGAACATTTGTAATGGAGGTGTCTCTAAATTTGTGCATCTCACATCTCTTTTGAGCTACTGTAATGTACTCTGAATGTAGAGTACTTCAGTAACCTGCTAGGCTGCCAACTCATTATCATGCAGCTCCTGGTAACAGATAATAAAGGGGGTCTCAGTCTGAAGGCTTTGTACTAAATGCTGCTACTGGGCAGAAGGAAGAGACCCTGGTGGCACATTCATCCCCTAGTTTGACTGAAGTGGCAACAGTACTTCAAGGCATGGAGGTGGGCACAGTGTAGAGGTGGGGAAAGAGACTTAAATCTGGAGGGCCCTTCTCGTTAATCAAACCTCTTCATTCATTCATAGGAGGAAAGTAAAGCCCAGAGAGGTTAAGTAGTTTACTCAAGGGTACCAAGGTAGTGAACATTAGAGGCAAGATTCAAATCCCTAGCCTCTGACCACAAAACTGGCACATTTTCCACAGTCCCACTGGACCCACCAAAGTCCTGACATGGATGAGAACAATTCTGTTATTGTGCTGATCTTATGGGGAGATACTTTTGTCAAAGTGATGGATCATGGAAAGGTTAATCAACTTAAAACTGAACAAACCAAAATTTATTTGTGATGTTAACTTTTATGGACACAACAGACAACTTCTATTTCCTCTCAATTATTCTACTATTTTCACACTACTGTAGCAACTGGCAAGGCATGTGTGAAAGTCCATTTCAAATAAAATTATTGGGCTACCACAGAAACTGAAAATGATTGCAAAGTCCATCAATTGAGAAATGGCTGAATAAATTGTGGTATATGAATGTGATGGAATACTACTATGCTGTAAGAAATGAAGAAAAAGATAATTTTAAAAAGACATGAAAGACCTACATGAACTGATGTAGAGTGAAATTAGCAGGACCAGAAGAACAATGTATTGTAATATCAATATTATAAAAATGAACTTTTGAAGACTTTGGCAAACTAAAGAAGAATGAAATGATCAGAGCCAGGAAAACAATTTATAAAAGAACAACAGCATTGTAAAAACAAAAAATTTTGAAAGCTGTAAGAACCATGGTCAATACAATGACCATTCATGATTCCAAAGGCCCAATGATGAAACATGCCATTCATGACAGAAAAGGGATGGATTTAGGGTATAGAATGAGACAAATATATTTTTGTGTATAGTCATTTAGGGAATTTATTTCGCATGACTTTTTTTTTCAAGTGGGGGGGTAGGTGGGAGAGAAAGTAGATTTGTTACTTGTTTAAGAATAAAAAAGTAAGGGTATGCACTACAGATGTGAAAAGCGGTGTGTACTTTCAGATGAGGTCACTATTAACTGTTTTTGTTATAAGAGATATCTCATAGAGTGGGAATAATCTGTAAATGTTTGTAATGTAAAAACAAAACAAATCAGTGAATTTTTAGGGAAAATGAATAACCTATATTCATAGTGTCCTTTAAAAGGCTTGTAAAGGACTTTCTTCATAATATAACCCTGTGGGTCAGGAGGAACAACTATTATTAGCCCCATTCTACAAATGGGGAAATGGAAGCTCATATTGGTTAAAAGACCAGCCCATGGTCACATAGCTATTATAGGTCATGGCCAGCATTCAAACCACTGACAGGTATTACACTGTGAACTGATAAGAGAATTAGTTCAAATCATATTCCCACCAGTACTTCTTGGGTACCATAAATTCCAATGGAGATAATAATATTTCACATTTATATGGTCCTTTGAGTTTTATAAAGACTCACAACAGCCTCATGAGGTAGGTAGTGTAAATATTATCAAGCCTATTTTATAGAAAAGGAAACTGAGGCTCAGGGGAATTAAATGGATTGGTCAGTATCACACAACTAGTAAAGTGTCAAAGTCAGAACTCAAACTCCTATCTCTTGACTCCAAGACTAGCACTCTTTCCACTATACCCCAGAGCCATGAGAGAAACCACAGCAGCAGAGGAAGAGGTGGGAAAAAAAAAAAATCAAGATTAAGCTTGGTGGAAAAAACCAACGTCAAAGCACAAGTGGAAACTAGATCCTACTGGAGTTTCTGAGGCCTTTATCATCTATGCATCCTACACATATTTACTTGTTCATTCTTTAAAGCAATGATCTGGTTCTTGACTTCCTGGTAAGCACAACCACCAAAATACCACATGAGAAACACTCTGTGTAACAACTAAACCCTGGAAGTCCCAGATATTTTCAGAGAAATCCTGCTTTTGCAATATGACTGTGAGGATTTGCTTCAGTTTAGGGATTGTGAAATCCTAAAAGAAAAAAAAAGCAAAACTCAAACCAAAAGAAAATACTTTTCTTTCTTCTTCTCTCATCTACTCCATCACTATGTTTTCGAGAGTCAGAGGTTAAACTCTCTTCCTTATATTGTGCCGCCAGAGTGAAGCACTCTCAGGCTGTTCCCTAATTATGCCTATAGAACGTAAGCATGCTTTCTGAGGGCTGGGGATTGAGGCCATTAACAGGGACACCTAAGGACAGGTCAGGGAAATTGCTCAGCTTGGTCCTGGGCCTGTGAAATGCAGTCCACAGATGTGCCCACCTCTCAGGAAGCCTCTCTATACCTTAATGACCATGGGAAGGCTTCTGGAATGTCCTGGGTAAACAAGATAGAGGGTTTGGGGTTGGCAAAGAACAAACATTCTCTTTTTTTCTCCCTTCATGGCCAAATGCTTTGTAGTCATTCATTGCCTAGGAGACAGGCAGCTCCTCTTGGGCATTTGAGGCTGGGAAATATAGTATTTTGTCCTAGTGACACTGTTTTGTTTGCCTTGGCAAACAGTCCTGGTAATTAAGTCTATATGTTACTTGCACAGTGGTGCCACAGTGCTAATGGCTGGCATCTCAAGCCAATTTGTTTAGATTTCTCTCTAACCCCGAAAATTATCTAAAAATAGATAAGCAAGAACCAAGACCTCATGCTTCACATTTGCGTCACTCTAATTGGCTGAAATAGGATAAAGATTGTAGTCTACCCTGAACTTCCCTCGAAACTGTCTCCTGCCCTGGTCCCTCCCCCTTCTGCCTCAATGGGTAAAAAAAAATTAAAGCGAAACAAAACAAAACTCTAGTGAACTTTCTCTCCTTTCTGAGAGGTAGGACTGTACGATTTACATGGCAATTGGCAGTTATGGGCTTGAATCAATTGACTGTGGTTATATCTATCCCTGTCTTATTTTTCTACCTAGACTCTGGGCTCTGAAATGGCAGGGTTAATGTATCCTTCACAATGCCTACCCAGCATAGAGCTTTACCAAGGAGTAAATGCTTTGATGTTGATGATGATGATTATAGTAACTCATTAATGTGACTTTGTATTAGTCCAGTGGAGTGATGTGAAGATGATGGCTACTTAAATCCTTCGGTTTCATATCCGAGACTAGATCTTTAAAGTGTAAGTAAATCTAAGAGAATCTAGGGCATGTGGAGAAAAAGCAAAGTAAAAGCACTGGCTCCAGAGTCAGAGTACCTTCATATCCTGTCTCTGAGCCTTAGGCAAGGTAATTAACTTCCCTGGACCTCAGTTTACTGATCTATAAATTGAGGAAATAGAACTAAATCTATCAGAACCAAAAGTCTCTTCCAGCACTAGATCTAAGATCCTAAGGACAGTAAAAGTTTCAAGTCCTACTTTTGACACTCACTGGTGAATTAGGTCAAGTCACTCCTCTTTTCAGTGCCCTAAGTAACTCCCTCTAGAAGACTGTCAGTTATAGCCAGGTTATCCATCTGAATTACTGGAGGGGTCATACCAATGAAATCACAGGTCTTAACAACAACTACAACAACAACAAATCCACACCCTTGGGATAACCAGTGTTAAGTGAACATTTTCTTCATGTAACCATAAGCACAATATCACAGAGTGCCCAAATCTTGCTGTCACACTAAAACAATATAACAGCCCTTTGGACCTGCCCTCAATTCAGTGCTATCATCACATGCTAGGTTGCCTTTACTTGCAAATACAGGACAGTTTTGCTTGCATTCACAGAAGCTGGCTTCAAACTGGCCAGCCCAGACAAGTGCGTAGTAGAGTTTACAGGGTATCATTTAGATAGTGATTGGGTTGGATGGAGTTAATTAGTAAGTGGTAATTACATTCAAGGGGAGTTGAAGAGAGTAAAGGGCTGTTTTGGGACTATAAGGAAATTAGAGAAACAAATGTTTAGACATTTTTTTATGGAATGGATGAGTAGGGAGATTTTACTTCTGGAAAGTGACTGAACCTCGACAGTCATACGGGCATGAAGGGACAGAGACAAGGTCAAGTGATGGGAGTAAGCTTCTTCCATAGAAGATAAAAAGGAAAAGGATAAGACAAGATTGTGTCTTATGGGGCTCACGTGTGTGTGTGTGTGTGTGTGTGTGTGTGTGTGTGTGTGTGTGAGTGTGGAGAGAGAGAAAAACCATGAGGAAGCTGGTGTCTGAGGACCATAGAAAATTGAATGAAAAATGTAAGATGAGGTGGGCAAGGGCTACAGGTGAGGGATAGAGAAACAACGCAGGATCTTAAGAGTTAGGAGAGAGATTTCTTTGGAAGACTGTGAAGCAGACAAGAAGTCACTGATGAATTCTGAGAACAGGACTGATGTGTATTCCAGCGATGAAAAGATGCTAAAGGAATCCTTGGTATGTTACACACTGCGCAGCCTGCTAAATTGGGTTGTATGGGCACATCACCTTGGTGTCTAGGAAAGTGTTCCAGTTCACTGACACTTGAATAATTCAGCTCCCAAAATGTTAATGATTTTCCATAATGATGTTATGCAAATAGCCTTTGATTTTATTTTAAGGTGATTCTTAAAATAAAAGGTGACTCTTTCAGTCCTTTTAAAGGTCTCATTAAAGAGAATTTGGAGTACATGCAATAGACTCTTTAGAAAGGATGAAAAAAATGTAAAGTCTTATCCTAAACAAAATACCAGAGAGCATACTGGGACTGAATAGCAGTATAATGATCAATACAGACTACAGCAAAGACATCCTTCTTCATTCTTTCTTATCAAATTTGCATATTCCACATACAGGAAGTGTCTCAAAGACCCCTCAAGAAATTTTCATGGTGCCAAATCTTAATTAAAATGTGTTTGCTGGTTGGTCTATGGCTGGTCCTTGCAAGATTCTCTGTAAGAATTTCAGGTTAAAGCATTTCTCAGTCACCTTGTGGACTGTGTGCCTATTTTTTCCACACTCGTATGATTTACAGGGATGAATTTTTTTAAAAATCCTCGTATGGCAAAAATAAGCCAGCAGAATTTGAGAACTGGAGAGACAAAGAAGTCCAGAAAATTGGCAAGGTCACAGACAAAGTCAAGGGCAGAGCAGGTCTTAGAAGTCAGCCAAATAGCACTTATTGAGTGCTCACAGCGTTGAAGGAAGGCCTTGTGATAGAGAAGAAATCTCAGACTCCTGGTGAAACACAGCTGTATACATACTTACTCAAGTCATCTTCCTGGATATATCAGGACCAACTGTCTCCCTCTCTGCTAGCTCAACAGATGGAAATTTTTCTCTGGGCAGGTGTGAGGAAAATAAGTCAAAGAAGTACTACCTCCAAATTAATGAATTCTCAGCACAGATATGGGAACATGTAGAAAACTATTAAGGAATTGAGACCCCCAAATTTGCTATCCCTAGAACCAAATAATGGACTAGCTCTAAAAGAAACTGGACACAGATGAAAACAATGGCTATTGTCTTTTCACAAAAGAATAAGAATACAAATAAAAAATCGTGTGTATGCCTACAAAGCAATTTATGCTAAGAAATTAGTTCTTAAACCACTGTTCTCAGGACTGCTATAAAAATGAAAATCAGCTTAAGGTTGTGTTTGTGTATTGCTTGACCCTAGTGAAGTGGCATTTGGCTACTGTCTAGTTAATAAGATCTCTATTGCAGACAATACAGAATAATTAAACCCCTAAATCTTCTATGAGTCCTGAATTATCAGAGTATTTTAAAGGCCCAATCTGGACTTAAACTTATAAATGTAAAGTGGGGCTGTGTACAGAGTCAATTACATCACTATTGATTCTAGGAGTTTACAATTAAGTAATTATCTGGTCTGACAGTGTACACCAATAAAGTTAACCCAATAACTGCCAAATCTACATACCACTTTGCATAGCCAATGGGTATTTGTCCTGCATGAATACTTTTAAGTAAAGTAATTTAAACTGTCTGGGAGAAGTAAATACACCAGTCAAGCAAGAAACTTTATGTAAGCTACAAACTCGACTCTCTCAATACAGTATTTTCTTCTTGTCCCTTTGTCTAGTACTCTATTCCATCTAGTTACATAATCATCTCCTCAAACAAAACTCACCACTTCTAACTACAGGAGGCAAATGAAAAGTACAAAGAAGGGAAATTTTTCATCCAAATAGCATTTCATTTCATGTTCATAATACTTGATGGGTTCCCATAACATAGGGTCATATCCCACTGTGAAGACTTTTTTTTCTCCCTTTTTTTTTTCTTTTTGGTGTGAGAAGTTTGAAAGGAATCACAGAGGGATTAGATTTATTATCATTGAGGTGTTTCATTAGGGAGCCATGGTAGTGTAGTGAACACAACACAGAAATCCAGTGACTTCGAATCAGAAGTGCCAAGTTCAAATCCTGGTTCTGCCACTAATGACTTAACTTTAATTAACCTCTCTGGTCCTCACTTTCCTGGTATGTAAAATGGAAATGATAAAACTTACCCTCTACACCTCACAGGATTGCATCTAAGAATCACAAGCTCATCAGATTTAGAGCTCAGAGAGACCTCTAATCTGACATCCTCACGTACAAATAAACTGAAACTCGAAGAGGCTGTGATTTGTTAAGTCACCAAATGGGTAACAGATCTGGAATTGGAACTCAGGTCCCCAATCCAAAATCAAAGTCTCTGTATGTAAAACACTTTGTAACACTAAAGTCTGCTATCATTCTGATTGTGGGCCAGAAGTAAAATACAAGCAATGGTAAGGTTTTCTCTGTAATGTCAGATAGTAATTGCCCACAGAGATGACTTATTTATCCATATCTCCCATAAAAGTAAAGCAAGTGTAAGGCAGTCACAGATTTCAAAGTAATTTTGGTCCTTGCTTTAAGATTTTAATGTTAAAATCCACCACTGGTAAATAATGTACATAAGATTATGAAATAATTTCTCTTTCTCAGAGCAAGGTTCTTGGCATAGCCTCAGACAAATGTAGCCCAATGTACATCTATATTTATTAACTTTATATTTACACTGCATGTATTTTCATACAGACTTATCTTTCCTTTCAGAATAGAAGCTCCTCCCCCATCAGGATCTTTTCATTCTTTATAGTTGGTATCCCTAGTGTCTGACACATAGTAGGCCCTTAATAAAAATTTTTAATTGATTGGTTGATTCTGTAAATTATTTAGGGAAGCAGTACAGCTCAGGAATTGCTTATTTCCCTAACAGGAGAAAATCAACCCAAGAATTCTATCCTGGTGTGGTGAACTATAATTTTATTAAAGGGAAATACTCATCTCATTGTACATTTCAGTGGGCAGGAAAGAGTTTCTTTTGGCCATATAAAACAATGCTATTAACTGGAAGATGAAATACAGAAATGAATTTAAATGCTGATTGTTGACCTAGACAGAAAGAAACATGAAGCTTAAATTTCTGACAAGACATAGAAGACTGGTAAGAGTCCTGGATTTGGAATCAAAAGAACTGTGTTCAAGTCTCTGTTTTGCTGATTACTAAAGAGCAAGTTCTTCTGGGCTTGTTTCCCCATCTGTAAAATGAGGGGGTTGGAATAGGTGAAGCCCTTCCTGTACTGTGATTCTCTAAGTGTATGTCTTTCAGTGCATTTAAAGTAAAAATGATCCAGAGATTATTAGCTATTTTGCAGTAGTTTTTCCCCATTAGTGCAGACAATCCAAAAGTGACCCACTGTATAGCCATAACTTATTCCTATTGCTAGCAGATATTAGTTAGAACAGATTATTTACAAACCGTACAGTCAGAAACCTAGGGTAAGAAGCAATTTAAATTATAGGGAAAAGTAGGAAAGACTTCCCAAGCAAGCACAATCCTGAATGTCAATCAGTAAATACAAAGTTTCAGTGAAAAAGTATCAGGCGATTCTATGACTCTAACTTATCTTAACATCTTAAAGAGTAACTTTTTAAAAAAATTCCAAAGCTTTCAAAACACCTCTAAGGAGTGTTCCCATTGCTCTATCTTCTGGAATATAAACATTCATGATTCAAAGAATTCACACTCAATTCTCAAGTACAAGGTGTGCCAGTTTCCCCCCATTCTCCCCTACTCCCCCCACCAGTATAACTGCTCTTCACATTAGGTAAGGTTTGCATGCTCATTCTCTAACACCAATGAATACAATAAAATGGGAGAGACTCAACAAGTTCCATCCTTCTTTTGCCAAGAATCAGTGCAGAGGCAGAATTGCTGGAACAATAACCCTCCTCGCAAGGGACCAAAAAGAAAAGCTTCTGCTTTGAATTTTCAGGCAAAAGAAATACATCTGAGCATGCTTTCTGGTCATCATTTCAGAAAAGAATTTGATGCACTCAGATTGTGCCACATGACCATGGGTGGGGGGCGGAAAGGGGAATCTCAAAATGCTTCATCAACAACCCAGTCAAGGTGCCTGGGGTTTTGGTATCTCTTACTGAAACACAGATGGCACACTGCTTTCTCCACCTAAAAGCAAGCCACTTTAAGAAGCTGAAACAAATCCCCAGGGGAAGGCAGTTTCGAGATTCAGCAGCTCTGATCCTCCTTTGGAGAGATACCTTTCCGGAGCCCCGGAAGCTCCAAGGGGAAAAAGTAGATTAGACTTTAGCTAATGCCTCCTCTTTTTCAAGTCACAGATAATATTATGTATCTTTACCGGCTACTTTTAAATTGGCTCAGAGAGAAACCTTCTGGCAGGTCATTTCCTCCATCAACTTTTAGAGGGGAATGGTCCCCGCGGGTCTTTGAACCGCTCCTGATTCTTGACAGAGCTTCTCAGATAAAAGCAGCCCGGGGTATTCCAATTCAAGCCACTCACATCCTCAACGAAGGGTATTTTAGAAGGCAGAGTAGAAATGACGCAGGCACACGCAAACCGACAAGTTTAGCAAGAAACCTGCAAAAAGACGGATTCTTTTACCTTGTACTTCATTTCTGCAGCAGTAAATTCAGTCGCGTTCTGGAACTAGTGAGACTGCATTGAAGGCTCAAGGATCTGCCTCTCCATGGAGTGCTGGGTTAAATCAAAATGAGAGTAGTCCCAAGATTGAGGCTGGTTTGTCAGCTTGAATCTGCGGAGCTCTCGGCACCACTGAGTTTCCAATGTATCTGAGCTCATTGTTTTGATTGAGGCAGGCTGACTACTGAACTCATTTGCATACCATCCCCTCATTGGCTAGAAGGGAGAGATTCAGCGGGACTAGGTAAAACTGATGCCACCCGCCCCCCCCCTTAACTTCTAAAAAGCCTGACAAAGAAAGTTTGATGCAATGAGACTTTTTTAACTCAGAAAAGGGGTGGGAAAACGGGGAGAAAATAACCTCCTTCCAAACTTCATTCCCCCCCTCCCTCAAAAAAAGAAATCCACAAGGGAAAAAGAGAGTAAATTCTTTTTCAGATTAACTCAATTTTAAAAGAAATCTGCCCCACAAAGCAAGTTCTGACAGTCCTGCTTCCTGTGACCTAGCAACTCCTTCATACACCCGCTTCATTTCAAAGCCATTCACCTCGCAATCTCGACATGAAACGAACTCTAGGAACAAAAGGTTTTCTGTCTCCAGTCCCCTTTTTACTAAACACCCCTGCTGATATCTCTCTCTCTCTCTTTTTGCGGGAGGGGGGCGGGAGTTGTTTGCTTTTTTTGTTCTTTCAATGTTCAAAGTACTCACAGCATCGGACTACAGCAAGTCCCTGACACAAATCGCAATGGCAAAAACAGCAGAACTTTCCTGAATTCTCGTGAGTGCCTGACTTGGGTATCACGCACATTCAGTGACCTTTCCTGATTCTGCTTAGTTAGGAGAAAGACAGGTCCTTAGGTTAGATTTTACCTCTCTGTTGTTACCGGCCTGAACATCCCCTATACATGTCTTTCCTTCTCTAGATTGGTTCTTTTGATGACTGCCCGTTTATATCTCCAGCTTTTGAACACTGTGTTTTCTCCATTCTGGTCTTCTTGCTTTCAGGTTGAAGATGACCCATTAACCCATCAATCCTTTATAGGAAGAACAAAAATGCCAATCCTTTGATGAAACACTTTGAGTGTGAGATTTCAGTGATGTAAAGAGTGTTATACAAGATATTGCATTATACACATTTAGGTACTTAGATGGCATGGTGACCTCATCCCTCCAGGGGAACAGATCCCCCGGCATCTTTCTCATTCTGTGTGATCCATAGCCAAATCTTTCCATAAATCCTCCATAAGCATCTTGCCCAATGAGTTGAGGGCTTTCCGGTGGCTCTTTGAATATCCCAAGGATACCAATGTAGCACTCAGCGGGGTTTACCTATGTTGTGGTTGTTGTCACTCATTTTCTATATAGAATACACATCTCCTTTTCCAGTAGAATGTATCCTTGATGATGTCTTTTATTGAACATTCATTAATTAAACATTTTGACCCACCTAGTTACTCACTCTGCCTAGGGGAAACACAAAACACTGGAATCAATTTCATGATTTCTGTGAGGCAAGATTCCCATCACTGGACAAACTTAGTCCTCTTCAGTATTAATCTAAAGGGGGGAAGGGAGGAGGGATAAAAGAAAGCCGAAACAGCATATACTGTCCTGTTTGCTCCTTTTCACTGGGCCTCAAGATTAGGGTTTGGTGGATCCAGACAATAAGTATCTGTGAGTGGGATGGACTCCAACTAGACTACATGACTTGGATGGAAAATCAGCCTTTATTTTTTTTCCTGACCGAGTTGGATTGAAATCAGTATTTTCCAAGTCCCAGATGGATTAAAACTCTGCCTTCAATGATGTAAGCAAAAAAGGCAAGAGAGTAGCAGTCCTTGAAAAGCTGTTTCCAGATTCAGGGTGGAACCTCAGTTTCACAGTTTAATGCAGCACTGATTCCCTGGAAATAGTCCACTGCCAGGCATTACTAGGCTTCTACTTTATAGCCCCAGCTCTGCACTGTACTAGTGTAATAGTTGGGCTGCTTTGGCCTCCTCCTGATCCTGTTTTTTCCTATCAGAACTTGCAGGGAAAATAGGCCCAAATGATTTTATGAAGTTTTTTGTTTTGTTTTGTTTTGCTTTTGCTTTACCAGAAATTACACACATAACATTTTGTAGTTCAGGGCACTATGAGTTAGCCCTTCCATTCTGAGAGTTAACTAAGACAATAAGCAGAAAACTATTTTTGGTGTCTGTCTCCATTAGAAAGAACAGTTTTTGGCCTTTTCATCTCTAAGATAAGTCTTAGAGATGAGCATGTAGGAGGGCTATCTCATATTCTCCAGGTTTCCTTAACAGTAAAGTGTTCTGTTTGATTTCACATAAATAGGAAACCAAATATATGATTATTACTTTGGAAGATTACAGCCCTTCTATATGAATATGAAGGAATACTTTGTAAAGTATTACATTGTATTAGGTATTACCTTAAGGTATTACATTGTAAGGAACAGTGAAAGAGATAGTTTCAGAGAAACCTGGGAAGACTTGTGTGTACTGATACAGAGTGAAGTGAGTAGAACCAGGAGAAAAATTTATACTCCCCCCAAAACAAACAAACAAACAAACAAACAAATGCTGTTTAAAGACTAACAACTGAAAGGCTGAAGATCAATTGCATTAATTGATGCAATGACCAGGGAAAATGATTTCCTCAGTGATGAAACATGCTAACTACTTTCCAACAGAGAGGTGATGGACTCAGGGTGCAGATTGAGACATTTTATTTGGACATTACCATTGTGGAAATTTGTTTTGCATGACTATGCATCTTTGTTACAGGGGCTTTGTTCTTCTTTCTTTCTATCTGGAGGAGGGGATAAAAGGGAGGTATGAGCAAGAGAAGGCAGAGTTTTGTTGATTGAAAAATTTTAACTTAGAAAGAGATTACAACCCTTCTTGATTTTTTTTCTGAGAGCTATCTGCATACAGAGGCATATTAGCACCAAATGCCTAATAAGAGCACCTGGATTCAAGTTCTGACTTATACTTCCCAGAATCAAGCTGGATGGGAATTGAGAGGCCATCTTGTTCAAATTCTTCATTTTACAAATAAGTAAATTAAGAACCAAGGAGGTTAGGTGACTAGCCCAAGGTCAAGCAGATAGTAGTCATTGGGGGGTAGGATTTGATCCCAGGTCCTAAGACCCCAGAGCTGATACTATTGCCACTGAATCATGTTGCCTCCCTATTTTCTAGCTATATGGCTGTGACAACTTCTCTGAGCTTCAATTTCCTTACATGCAAAATAGAGTAATTTTATTTGTACTATCTGTCTCTTAGGGCTGTTGATTAGAAAGCACTTTGTAAATCTTAAGATCCTATAGGAATGTGAGCTATTATTATATTCTGATGCACTGTGTCTTAAGAAGATGCTTGATCTTATTCCTAGTTGCCAAAGGGTACCTTGTTCTATTTCTTTTCAATTTTTGCCTAGAGCTCAATCCATGGAATCACAAGCTAGCAGGGATCTCAGGTTACTATTGCCTTCTACAATATCCCCAACTCATCTTCCATCTTCCATTGTAAGACTTTCAGTGAGAGGGAACCCATTACCTCCCCAGAATGTCCATTCCTTTTTTTTGTAAAGTTCTAAGTATTAGGAACTCATTCCTTACAGTGACCCCAAATCTGCCTGTCTTCCACTTCCAGTCATTTGCCCTCCTTCTCCTCCCTGGGGCCAAGTCAGACAACTCTGATCCTCCTTCCATAAAACTACCCTTCAAATATTTAAAGTTAACTCTCTTGTCTGCCCTCTCCTCACCTCCAACCACCACATCTTCTCTCAAGGCTAAGCACGTCCAGTTTGTTCACTATATGAAATCGGTCAAGAAAAATTGAATACAGATTGTGAAAGACTTTAAATGTCAAATAGAAGAAGATTGCATTTGACTGTAAGGGATGGTGCTCTATACCCCTACTTCAATGAATGTAATGCAGTAAGTATAAGGTTTTGATGTGAAATGTTTGGTTTATTTGGTTTATATCCCCAGCTCCTTTACAAGGCATGAATCTCTTTGATTGGTCAATAAGGGACTAGTGTGATTGGCTAATTAAATAAGCTGATCACGCCCCCTGGAGGTTTTAAATAACAGAAGAATTTCCTAAGTTAGTCCAACAGCAAAGTAGTCAGGCTTCAGGGGCTTCTACACTTAAGAGCATCTAGAAGAAGCAAACCTTTGCCCCTGTTCTAGAAGAAAGCAAGGTGGAGAGAGATCGAAGTGAGCCCAAAGGGAATATTATACTCTTCCTACTCACAATGATCATGTAAATGGAGAAACAACACATCCAACTAGGACCAGAGAGAGACATACTGAGGGAAGACAAATGCAGAAAGATAGCAACCTAAGTAAGGAAGCAGCTTCAAGGCACGTGAACCCTTAGACCAGAAAAGAATTATAGTAGTTATGATTTCAAGAAAGGACTTCCACTAAGAGCTGTGAATTTACCCTTTGGCTACAAATATCCTCTACATATGCACCTTACTACTATCATACTCTTAAGGTTAAGCCTACTCTTTCCCTAGACCAGAAATTTTTAACCCAGAATCCATAGACCTCCAAGGGATTCATGGATAAATTTCAGGAAGAACCATAAAATAGGATAGAAAAAATTACAACTTTATTTTCAATAATTTCTAACTGAAGCTTAGCATTCCCTTTAATTATTTTAATAATTTTAATTTAATAATTTTAATAATTTAGTAACTGTCAAAGAGGTCCATGATGATATACTACCTTATACTCTGTGAATACTTATAAGAGAGTGGGCTCCAGGTTTTTTAGACAAATATTTTGTAGCAAGTTTCCCCTTACTTAGAGCCTATGACTTTTTCCAGCTTTCATTCATATCTTTTCTGTGCTTAGGGGCAAAAAAGAATAAATCTAATCCCTCTTTTACATGACAACCCTTCAAATACTTGAAGACAGCTATCATTACCCCCTGAGCGATCTCTCCTCTAGGCTAAACATCTCCATTTCCTTCCACTGATCTTCACATGGTATAGATTTGAGATCTTTCACCATTCTGGTTATTCTCTAACTCATTAATGTCTTTCCTAAACAGTGGTGCTATTTCTTGAACACAATATTCCAGATGTGGTCTGACCAAGGCAAAGTATAATGGAACTATGACCTCCATATTCCTAGAAGCAATGTCTGTTTTAATGCAGCCAAGATCACATTAGCTTTTTTGGCCGCCATGTCACATGGATGACTCACATTGAGGTTGCAATTTACTAATTTTCACTGGCTGTCCCCCATGTCTGGAATGCTTTTCTTCTTCATCTCTGCCTCCTGGCTTCTTCCCTGGCTTCCTTCAATTCCTAGCTAAAATCCCACCCTTCTACAAAAAGTTTTTCCTAATTCTCCTCCTTCATTCAAGTGCCTTCCCTCTGATTGCTTCCAATTTATCCTTCACACATATTGTCTGTACATAGTTATTTGCATGTTGTCTCTCCCCTTAGATTGTGAGCTCCTTGAGAACAGGAACTGAATTTTGCCTTTCTTTGTATTCCTAGCACTTAGCACAGTGCCTAGCACCTAGGAGAGGCTTATTAAATATTGATTGACTAAAAAAAATGCCCAGATCTTTTTCAAACCAATGCCATTTAACCATACCTTCCCCTCATCTTGTACTTGTGAAATTATTTTTTTGAACCCAAGTGTAAGACTCTACATTTATCCCTATTAAATTTCAAACTGAATACATAAGCATTCCAAAGTTCTTATTTTCCTGCCCTAACTAGGGATCATAAGAACATTCCATCTCTTGGCTCCAGGCATTCTTTCTGCCTGTGTCTCATGCTTTAAAGGCTCTCCCTGGCTTCCTTTAAGTCCCAACTAAAATCCTTTCTATAAGGATGCCTTCATCAACTACTTTTAATTCTAGTGCTTTCCCTTGGTTAATCATCTCCTATATATTTTGTATAATGCTTTCTTTCTATGTCTGTTTGAGTATTGTCTCCCCCACTAGATTGTAAGCTCTTTGAGGGCAGGGACTATCTTTTACCTCTTTTTGTATCCCCAGTGCTTAGCATAGTGTCTGGCACATTGTAGGCACTTAATAAATGCTTATTGATTAATTAAAAGGGACCTCAGAGGACATCAAATCCAAATTCCTCCTGTAATATCCTATTTTGCTTTATATGAGGAAACTGAGGCTCACAGGGGTCAAGAGACTTCCCTATGGTCACACAACTAATGAAAATCAGAGGCAGGATCTGAACCCAGGTCTTCCTGACTCCAAGTCCAGCCCTTTAACTCCATCACTCTCCCTCTACAAATATTTGCTTTCTCTAGACCTATTTTTACTATATAGTATATGCACATTGTGGGTTCCAGTATTAGTAAGGTTTTATGAGATGTCCAGATTTGCACTTCCCTCTTTAAACTAAGCCAAGCTTAAGAAATGTGCTATGTAATACTTTGTGATCTCCTTCCCTTTTTCCTTCCATGATTTGTTAGCTTCTTTTGAGGCAGCAGCTTTTAAACCTCCCCAGGGTGAAATTCTAAAACTTAGGGCTTTGCCCTCACCATGGTCCAATATTTCCTTGATACACCATGACTGTTAGAAATGAGATCTGCCTTTAAAGGAGGTTTTTGTGCATATGTGATCCTGAAATAGTGATCTGTTACTGGAAAAAAGAAAGACCAGAATACTACCAGTGCAATGGCTATGAGTAAGACCTTCACTAAGCTTTTGGAAGTTGCTATAATTGTTGAAATTATTTCATATGATATTTACATATTTCATTTTCACGAAAGCACAAATTTGCAAAATTTGGTCTCTGTTCTCTGAGCCAAAGAGCAAAAAATTTGCAAAAAAAAAATTACTTGATAACTAAGTTGTTTTAAATGATAGTTAAATGTTTATCATGAAAGTAGTTTGAAGCCTCAGTGATGACCTTTTGGATATTCTCTTACTTACATGATAAGTGTTAAAAAAAAAAGTTTGTTCAATAGGAAAAAAAGACTAGAGCAGATTTTTATAGGATCAAAGATTCAGAGCTGAAAGTCACCTTAAAGGCCATATGGTATCCTTCATTTTGCAAGTGAGGAAACTGAGACTCAGAGAGGGTAAGTGACCTGCGGAGGCTTACACAGCCAGCAAGTATCTGAGGCAAGATTTGAACACAAGTCTTCCTGATTCAAAGTCCAGCTGCCTTTAGATTTCTGTGCTTTGTATAACTGGCTAGTTTGATGATTGCTATGAATATGTAGAGGGACAGAGTATTACATTTCAGGATTTTTACTGACTCAGATAGGAAAGACAAGTAGCAATGTATCATTGATGGAGAACCAGCGCTGAAATCAAGAAAATCTGGGTTTAAGCCCTGCCTCTGACACATACCATGTAGCCCTGGGCAAGTCACTTAACCTTATGGTGCTCTAGGCAACTGTCTAATAAAAGTTTTGGAGATTTCCTCATCTGGAAGTTCCCTATGCCAATGGAATCACAGATCCGGTCCCTATACTATTCCATATGGAAAAAGGCCCAAGGTGCATTTTAACAGGAACTTAATGCTAAAAAAGGATGAATGTTTTCTCATGGGTATCTTCCACTTCCTTTTCTTCCATGCTTTAGCTTATCTAAATAAAGAACTTGTTACATGAAACTGTTTTGTTGTTTTTCAGTTGTGTCAGACTCTTTGTGACCCCATTTGAGGTTTTCTTGGCAAAGAGATCAGAGTGGCTTGCCACTTCCTTCTCTGGCTCATTTTCCAGATGAGGAAACTGAGGCAAATGGGTTGATTTACTTGCCCAGGGTCACAGAGCTAGTAAGTGTCTGAGGCCACATTGGAACTTAGGAAGATGAGTCTTCCTGCTTCAAGCCCAGCACTCTATCCACTGTGCCACCTAGCTGCCCACATGAAACTATGATGGGAAGCTATTCTATAAGTAGAAATTTTTGACCAAATGTACACATAAAGGCCAGGATAATCTACCATGATCATTGGCTATTGAATGAAGACAATATTTACTCCCTACTAAAAGCCTTTTCTCACATAAGTTAGAGGCTCACTTTGATTCTTAAAATATTTTTAACCAGTGGCAGCTAGTGGATAGAGCACTGGCCCTGGAGTCAGGAGGACCTGAGTTCAAATTTGACCTTAGACACATAACACTTAGTAGCTGTATGACTCTGGGTAAGTCACTTAACCCCAATTGCCTCGCAAATATGTATACATACATACATACATATATATATATATATATATATATATATATATATACACATATAACCACTTGTGTCATAAAGAATGGGAGAGGGGAGATACAAAACTTAAAATAAACTCCCTGAACCCTCATGAAGCTTACAATGTAGTTGTGGGGGAGGGGATTATGCCAGGTACACAAAGAGACATAATGCACGTGAAATTCCTAAAGAGATAAAAACAAAGTATGATGTGAAGTCTGAGGGAATAAAATTCATTATTGATTAATGAGAGATATCAGAGATACTTATTGGAATTCGCTGGACTTTAAAAGACAATCAGGAATTCAATAGATGTGGGGAGGGTGAGAGAAAGAAAAACAGGCATTGATTTCAACACTTTACAGATGCAGAAAAGTACAGTTAGAATCCAATTTGACTGGAATGTTATATATGGAAAAAAGTAGTGTAGAAGAAAGTTTGAAAGGCATGGTGGCACTATAGAGGACAGAGTCTTGTATGTCAAGCAAAAGAATGAAATTTATTCACCAGAACATAGGGAGCCACTAAAAGGTTATAAGCAGAGGAGTAACATGAGGAAATTGATGTAGAAGGAAGATTTGCCTATAAATAATGTGAAAGATTGTTTAGAAAAGTGAGAAAATGGCACCACTAAGATCTTTTGGGAGATTATTGCAACAACCCTGGCTCAAGCCATTGAGGGTCCGCACTAGGTAGGTGGTTATGGACATAGAGAAGAGGGGATTGGTGTGAGAGAGATTGCTAAGATTTAATAGAAAAGATCTGGTAACTTTGATGAGAGATGAAGGAAAGAGAAGAGACAAAGACCAGTGTAGAAACATGGGGAGTTGGGTGAATTTTTGGTGCTATCAGGAAAACTGAAGCAGTTTTTTTTTTGAAGAGGGGAGGGAAGTAAACAAGCTTGATTCATATTGAATCTGAAGTGCTTACAGGTTGCTTGGGGAGAGATGTCATTTAGAAAGTTAAAGAGGGAGGTCAGTGGCTCAGAAGAGATTAATCAAGGCTAGAGATGTCACTTGGGAGTTATCAGAATATGACCTGAGAGCTAGACCTGTGACAGTGAAGCAGATTACCAAAGGGAGAAGGATCTCTTGTGAAGATACTCTGTACATTGCCTCACACAGAGTGAATGTCCTATGAATATTGAACAAAATGACAAAAGTCCTAGTTTATTTTTACTTTGCTTGAACTTTGGGACTCTTTTTAAATTTTATTTATTATTTATTTATTATTTATATGATTTATATAATATTTATTATATATTATTATTATATATTTATTTTATATATTATTTATTATTAAATTAAATTTTAATTTTAAAATCTCAAATGAATTTATGGTTTTGTAGGATCTTATCATATAGATAAGATGATAATAATTATGATAGGGATAGTGATGACAATTGACATTTATGTAATGCTTTTTAAAAAATATTTCTTGTGAATTATCTCATCCAAGATAGAAAGTTTGAGTAGGTATATTCCTATATCTCCACTCTCTCCTATCACAACTCTTCCTAATAGGTGAGAAGAAGGAAACTTATGTAAAGGCTAGTCTGGGCAAGTAGTTGGCATGGTAGATAGAGTATGGGGCTTGGAATCAGGAAAACTCATCTTCCTGAGTTCAAATCCAGCCTCAGACACTTACTAGCTATGTGACCCTGGGCAAGTCACTTAATTCTGTTTGCCTCAGTTTCCTCATCTATAAAATGAGCTGGAGAAGGAAATGGCAAACCACTCCAGTATCTTTCCCAAGAAAACTCCAAATGGTGTCATAAAGAGTCAAATGTGACCAAAATGACTGAACAACAACAGTCTGTCAAAGGATAATCTCCCCTAAAGTCTTATATAGATTTTTCAATGATGTTTTGATTCTACTCTTATATGTTGCTGGTCTCCAGATCAGACTTGTTAAAACTCAATATTTAGGAGACAATCTATCTTGGAGGGGCAGTGGTGAAACATTCTGATTACCAAGCAACTTTCTTGGACACACAGGGTAAACAAATACTTCAGCAGAAGGCAAGACATTCTTCTATACCTCAAGGGACCCTGTGAGATGTGGTCCCTCTAGAAAGAATTTTGCCCCTTCCCCTTTATCCACCCTAGCTACCAGGAATTCCCATGCCAATGCCTCGTCAGCGTCCCTGCTTGGGTTGTTTCAGGTCACCAAGGGCCTCACTGGGCAGCCCACTGGACCACCAGTTGGCACTGATGAGAGGGTAGGAGGAATGTGAGTACATCAGGACAAGTGTGCTTGAGAGAGACAGAGAGAGAACCAGAGCAAAAGGAATGCATGTGGGGACACAACACGCACCAGCCTGTCGCTTCTAAGAGTTCTGAAGGGATCCATTCATTTTAGAAAGCAAACAAAGAGTTTCAACAATCTGTAATCTTTTATTTTGTCTTGGGCAGGAATGCCTTTTTAACTTTGGGCCGTGGCTGGGGGTGGTGGTGGTAACACCAACAGCCAATGTCATCTTGCCTTTAGAAGTGTGGACTGCACATGCCATCCAGCCCACTGATGCAGAGAAATAAAAGGCTGTTCTCTTCTTTATAAGGAAAGATGAAGGAGGGCCTTACTAATGAGGACACAGAGCATTTTTTACAGTTTCACTAAGTCATGCCATTGTGGTTTAAAGATGTTAAATATAAGTTTAGCTAAGTTGTTTAAGTCTTAGTACCCAGTGATTTCAGGGCTTGAGGACAGAGTAAAGGGGATGTTGCAAATGTTTTCTTGAGTTTCAGTGCATGTGGTTAAGTTAGAGCATGACTCATGTACTATGCTGGCTTTGGAGTTCCTGGGCTCAGAGGAGGACAGAAACCTGTGAGGAGAGGGGCTTGTGCCTAAGCTGTCTCCAGAGCATTGTGTTTCTATTGTAAGGGAGCAATCTACAATGATTTTTGGATCTCTTTCTGGGGCTAACTAATATAACCTAGAGCAGATCAAGGTAAAGCTAGAATGAATGTGATTTCTTTCTTTTCCTTCTAATTTGCATACATTTACATCAGGGCTTTTTTCTGGAGAGATGAAGGGAGTTAAATTAATTTAACATCTTTAATTTAGCTTATGAAATTGTAAAGGGTATGTAAACACTGGTATTATGTCATCAGATTGTGACATGCTAGAATTAGGGTTTTGAAAGCTGAAACTTTGGGGTTAAAAAAAAGCTTCGTGGAGTGAATAGTAAACTTACAGAACACATTACTCTAGGAGATCACACAGGCTGACACTCTGGATTCAAAATCTAGATTCTTTCTTGGATAATTAATCATAGGTTACTCGAAAAAACACTTGAGATAAATCCTTAACCTTTTGAGGTTGAGGACATATAGAGTGACCATGTTCTCCCACAGAGCATCACTTGGTAACACTATCAGAAATGGAAAACTGACCAGGATGGATCAAGGGCACAACACAGTGTGTTAATTTTTAACATCATGAGATTTAGAGTTGTAGGAGATTTTGGAAATACTCTTAAGTTGATATTTAATCACCCTGGGCCTCAGCTTCTTCTATAAAATAAAGAGGTTGGACTAGATGATCCAGGTTTTAAATCTATGACCCTTTGATGCTTGTACTGTTAAAGAAACTAAAGGCAAAGAAGGTGAAGGGACTTACCCATGTTTACCCAGATCCAGTCCTCCTGACTCCCCTCTGCACCTTGTTTCTTGGGTATGAGCATCAGAGACCTTAGAGAACCTCGACCAATTTTATAAAGCTAGTGATAAAACCAAGGAGAATGATTTCAGGTGGTACCAAGGACATTTCAGAGCATTTTGCTAATGGGGAAGGAGTGGAGAAAAAAAAAAGCCTTGCATGTGATTGGCCCTAAAAGATAGCCTGTGAATAAAGTTTTCTGTTTTCTCCTTCCTGTTCTTACCACATAGTGGAACAAGGAATTTGAGACAAAGTAAAATCACTGTCCCTCTCCCCCGCAAATTCACTGTGTTATCTATAGGACTGATCTAATTCTCAGATCACATTTTTTCCTCTTGAACAGGTAAAAGTTGGTCTTTATTTTAAGATTCTTCCCTGTAAGATAAGCAGGTCTAGCCTCCTTTTTCTGTCATCAGTGCAATTAGATATTATTCAATTCAATTCAGTTATTCAATACCTGCTGTGGGTAAGATATGGTCCTACAGTTTCTGCTATCAGAGAGAGCTCCATAGGTCAGAGATGCCAGTTCTTTCTAATAATGCCATGTGGTGTGAGATTTGAAAAAAAAAATCCTTGAAGTGAATTCAGTGTTGTTTATTTTAAAGGTGTATATGGAGAGGTGGCAAGGCCCACCTGGATAGTCAGCCTCATAGTTAGGATAACCTGGATTAAGGTCATGACCCTGGGAAAGTTACTTAACTTTTGAGTGAGCCAAGCAGCTCTCTAAGACTATGAGCTGCACTATTGATGTAGATCTATGTTAGCAGAGGGAATTTCCTCTCTGGGAGCTCCCTATACTGATGAAATCACAGGTCTAGACCAAATTAATATTAACACAGGCACACACACACACAGACAAAGGGGTTGAAATCTACAGTTTTTTTATTCTTGTTTATAATGAAAATCAGTAAGTTCTACTTCATTTATCAGGAAAGCATCATAAGTTTTAGATAAGAAAGAGAAATAGCTATAGTCTTGGTTCATTCTTTCTACTTTCTTAGGATCCCTCAAGTCAGCACTGGACAGTAGCCATACTTTGGCCCCACAAATGACTTCCAGCTGCCTGATTCCTGGGTTGGTCCCAAGTTGTCTAGGTGATCATCATTTGGTGTGTTTGGAAGTGGTAGTGGAAAGGGTGTTAGCCCAGTCTTCTCTTTCTTAGTTACTCATTTCTTCAGCTAAAGGGGCTGTCTCCTACAGTCCCAAGATATGTTAAAAAGAAAAAAAAACACAACTGACAGGAATGATAAAGGATGATATGGTTCCTTTCTTTTCTGTCACTACTCCTCTGTGTGTGTATGTATGTGTGAAAATGGAGAGAGAAGGAAAGAGAGCTGAATAAATGATATCAATAGATACAGACAGACAGACAGACAGACAATACTATACTGAGAATTCTAGGGTGGTGGTGATGGGTTGCAGGGTGGTCCATCCAGGAAATACAACCAACTCTTTCCTTCAAATGAAGATGAAAATGGGACCATTAGGTTGTAATGATTAAAGGTAAAGTATGAAATATATATTCCTATTCTCATACTAAAAAGAAGTGTGTTTGTGTGTGGTGGAAGGTGGAAGTTAGTTTATTTGTATGTAAATTTATGAATAAGCAAAGACTATTTGCATAATACTCATTCTAAATGTTCTTGCTAATTAATATGGCTATGATAAATCACCACAGTATACTTTAAAAATGGTTCTTCCCATTACAGTAGCAGCCAAAACAACTTCATGAAGATAAACATATGCAAAACAAAAAAAAATCACACCGTAAAGTTATGTAAGTTTCTATTTTAGAATCATCTGGTTCTAATTTGCTAAATTTACTGCTTTGGAGCTGATGCCAAAGTGTTACATTTGATTTATGGAAATACTTTAGAACATTTTTCCATCATGCTATTGTACAATATATTTACTGCTCTTTTGTTATTGTTAGAAAGATTATGGACCTTTTCAAAAAAAAGCTTAGGAGCTTGGTGATATTTTATAAAATGCCATAAGATATAATAAGAATCCTAGTAAACAATGATATTCACTTAGTAGCATTCCACTTGGTTTACCGATTTTTATTTTAATTGAACAAAGAGATCCATCTGGAAAATGAATGTTTGAAAGCTTCCATTTTGTGCCAAACCACTTCTTTTCAGTGCAGACTGTATTTTTTCGGGAAATATTTAAATAGCAGCCATACCGTGATACACTGCGAACCAAAAAAAAAAAAAAAGAAAGAAAAGAAAAAAAAAGGAATGCCATAAACCCAGACATCACCCAAAAGAGGAAGCTCACAAAATATTCCAGTAAAACTGAATCTAAAAATTTCAACCATTAGTAACTTTTGGATCAACGTGACTATAAATTCCAAAATGGATCTGAGAAAGGGCAAGGGACAAGAAGGAGAATGGCAAAGTCCACCTTAGGTTTTGGGGGGGCAATTGTGCTCCCCTTTGACCCCCCCACAAGTTTCCACTCCTTCCTCCAATCCCCCACAGTCCCCAGCTCCATTTTCAAGCAAACACAGGGCTGTGTTATGGTCTCCAGGTGACTGACAAATTCTGCATGTGCTTCCAGGCTATGTCCTGTACTTCCTGGAACTGGCAGCCCAGCAACTAGCCCAGAGTACTTTGCAGACAACCAGACCAGCATCTTCACAGAAGCAGCCCCAGCATGCTGTGGTTTAGCCAAACAGACCCGTCTTGACTTTTCAAAGAGGTTTATATGAGTGTAAGAGTGGTGTGTTACTTTTGTTTTTATCCCACACAGTTTTTACTTGGTTTACCAAAATGATTTACTTGATTTACCAAAAATGAAAGGTTTTTAATTTCACACCAACACAAAATAAGATGGATGTTAAGGAAATTTCCCTCCCATGTAGTATTTTATTCCAGTAAAATGGAGAAATCTTTTGTTATTCTATTATAATTTAGATTAATCACCCACAATATTCTGCTATTTTTAACCTAGTGTCCTTTTCAACAAGCTACATAGTTTGTCTTCTACAAATATTAGAATCTACCAAAGGAATAATAAAAGCAGTTGACAAATATTTTACTTTAAGGTTTACAGAGTGCCTATGTGCATTAAGGCCTTTGACTGATGGTTGATTAATGAATGGCCATGGGCACACAGGCAGATAGATAGTTAAAGGTGAAATAAGGAGAACAACCTAAGATGGTTCCCTGTGCTTGCATCATCTAATCTAAACTCCAGGCACTGGCTTTCAAGGACTTTCATAATGTGGCCCTTAAATCTCAAATATAACTAATTTAATTTCATAACCTAACCCTAAGTCTCAACTTATTTTTCTCAACTCCCTAATGTAAACCATCTGCTCCAGCACAACCAATATAGTTACTGCCCACAGCCCTCAATCCCATATACAACATTTATTCCTGCCTCCCTATTTCTATTCACTATCGTGCTCTGTGTTGAGAAAAGTGTGTATAAGAAAGCTGCAACCTTTTTGTGGAGATGTCTCTGTACCATTTGGATTATATATTGTCCATGTAACTCTGTATCATACATATGAATTATGATACCCTTCCATTGGGAAGGGACACAGAGACTCCTTAGTTAGATAGTGATTAAGTAGGAAGATGTGGTTGGAGAACCAAAAGACCACCAATCTTCTTGATTGCTTTAGAGGGAACCTGGGATTGTAACCAAGATGAATGAAATTTGTCCAGAGCATCTGGCTAGATCAATGTCAAATCACTGAAGGTACTCTGGGGAAACAGACACTATTCTATTTTGGGGCCATTTGAGAGCCTAAGGGACATCATGGTGGACCTATTCAGCTATTGTATACATGAGCCAAATAGTATATTTTAGGAAGTTTGCTATTCAGTCTGTGCTGAGCAGACTCCTTTTAGATGTACTTTTTGAACCGTATAAAGACAGCTATGCAAGATAAAATGGAAAATTCTAATTATATAAAATTAAAATATTTTTGCACAAATGAATCTGATGTAATTAAAATTAGAAAGGAAATGAGTAACAGGGAAAATATTTTTACAGCAAGTTTCTCTGCTAATGGTCTCATAGTCAAGATAACTAAGGAACTGTTTCAAATTTACAAGACTAAGAGCCATTCCATAATCAATAAATAGTCAAAAGATATGGATAGTTTCCAAAGGAAGAAATACAGACCATCAGTAGCCAAATTAAAAAATGCTCCAAATTAGTAATAATTGGAAAAATGCAAATTAAAGTAACTTTGAGGTTCTACTTCAGACTCATAAGACTAGCAAAGATGATAAGAGAAAAATGAAAAATGTTAGGGAAGGGATTGATGGAAAACAGGAACTATTGGTTGGTGCAGTCATTGTAGGAAGCAACTTGTCACTAGGCTCTAAAAGTTATATATTGTCCACACTGATGATGGTGATGATGATAATGGTGACAATGACGATGATGGTGATGATAGCTAGGTGCTTTAAGGTGTTCATTTTCACAACAATGCAGGAATGTAAATGCTATTACTATCTGCATCTTACAGATGAGGAAACTGAGACAGAGATTGGTTAAATGACTTGTACATAGCTAATAAGAGTCTGAGATCTTCCTGACTTGATGACCCAAGATAGAGACGATAACCTACAGTTATTGATCCAGATGATGAACCAGCAAAAGAGACTGAGAAGAAATACTTAAATAGGTAAGATAAGAACCATGTGTCATGAAAACCCAAAGAGGGAAGAATAGGAGGAAAGAGTGAACAACAATGTCAGATGTAGCAGATAGATTGAGAAGGATGAGGATTGATAGAAGCCCATCAGATTTGGCAATGATGAGATAACTTCAGAGAGAGCAGTTTTAGTTAATTGATAAAGTTGTAGGTTGCCCAATCCTTTGACCCAGCTGTACTGTCACTGGGCCTATACACCAAAGAGATAAAAAAGAGGGGGGCAGGATCTACATGTATAAACATATTTATAGAAGCTTTCTTCCCATAGTGATCAAAAATTGGAAAATAAGGTTGGAGAAATTCTCTTAGTCAAAAAGCAAGTAGCAGATAGGGGCAGCTAAGTGGTGTAGTGGATAGAGCACTGGCCCTGGAGTCAGGAGGACCTGACTTCAAATCTGGCCTCAGACACTTGACACTTACTAGCTCTGTGACCCTGGGCAAGTCACTTAAACCCATGGCCTAGCAGAAAAAAAAACCAAATAAGCAAGTAGCAGAACTGGGATCTGACTCAGTTCCTGTAACTGCAAATTTGCTGCTCTTTCCACTAAAATTTAAATCATTTGTGTCTCACAATAACCCAGCAAAGGTGGTACCATAGGCATTATGAACCTCATTTTACAAATGAGGGAATAGATACAGAGGACTTCAGTGACTTGTCCATGGTCACAGATAAGTGTTAGAAGCAGTACTTAAACTCAGATCTCTCCTGATTTCAAGTCCAATGCTCTTTTCAATGTATCACATTACTTCTTAGATGATAAACCTTATGAAGGCAGGGATTTCCTGTGGCTTCACTCTTCTATCTCCAGCACCTGTTACAGTTCTCTACGAGCCAGAGCCACTTAAAAATGTTGAATTGAATCAAATTCTTCTCTAGTGTCATCAGCACCTAGGACAGTGCAGATGCTCTAGTAAGAGCTCAATGAATGCTTGTGTTAGCATATGTCAATTAATTGTTGCTGAGTCATTTCAGTCATGTCCAACTCTTCATGATCCTATTAGAGATTTTCTTGGTGAAGATACTGGAGTGGTTTGCCATTTCCTTCTCTAGCTCATTTTACATTTGAGAAAATGAAGACAAATAGGGTTAAGTGACTTGCCCAGGGTCACACAGCTTGTAAGTGTCTGAGGATAGATTTGAACTCTGGGAGATGAGTCTTTCTGACTCCAGGCCTGGTGCTCTATCCACTGCACCACCTACCTACCATGTGCGCATATGTGTGTGTTTGTATGTATACATATATAGATACATATATGTGTCTACATACATATATTACATATATGTACATGTATATATAATATATACACAATATACATATATGTATATACATATTTCTATAAAGACACAAAATAAATATAAAAAGAGTAAGCACAAATACAAAGTAGTTTACTATAAGGTAGTTTGGGAAGGAGGGCACTATCAGCAGAGGGTTGGGGTCAGGAAAGCTTTCATATAGAAGGTGCTATTTGAGGTACATCTTGAAGGAAAAGAAGGATTCTACGAAGTGGTGATGAGTAGAGGGTACCTTCTAGGCATGAGAGATGGCTAATGCAAAGGTATAGAGGAGATTCTCTTAGTCAATGTGCCATGTGTTAGGAACAGAGAAAAGTCCAATCTGCATGGATTGTAGAGTGCAAATGGTGAGGGTGGGTTATGTCTAATTAGGCTAGAAACATTGGTTAGAATGTTGTAAAGCTAAAGAGAAGAATTTATATTTTATCCTAGAATCCTAGAGGAGGGAGCCATTAGAGCTGATTGAATAGGAGACTTTCATGGTCAGATATTCCCTTAAAGAAAATCATTTTGGCAGCAATGTGGCAGATGGAATGGGGAAAGACTTGAGACAGAAGGTTAGGAGGCCATTGTAATAATGTGGGTGAGAGGTGAGGAGGGGTTCAACCAATTTTGTAGCTTTGTAAGTAGAGAAATGTCAGAGGTTTTATGGAGGTAGGAATGGGAAGATTTGGCAACTGATTGGATAGTTAGGGTTAGGGAGAGTGAGAAGCCAAGGATCCAATGTTATGACCACAGGAAATTAGAAGACTACATGTACCTTCAACAGAAATAGGGAAGTTTAGAAGAGGGATGGTTTTGGGGGGAAAATAATGAGCTCAGTTTTGGACATGTCTTATGATATGACTCTGGGACATCTAGTTTGAAATTTGCAATAGGCAATTGGTGATGTAGCACTGAAACCCAGGGGACAGACTGGGGTTGGATCTATGGACCTGTGAGTTATCTGCATAGAGATGATAATTAAACCTATGGGAGCTGATGAGGTTACCAAGAAAGTAGAGAAGAGATGAGACAAGATGACCCAAGACAGAGACAATAACCCACAGTTATTGATCCAGATGATGAACCAGCATAAGAGACTGAGAAGAAATACTTAAATAGGTAAGATAAGAACCATGTGTCATGAAAACCCAAAGAGGGAAGAACAGGAGGAAAGAGTGAACAACAATGTCAAATGTAGCAGATAGATTGAGAAGGATGAGGATTGATAGAAGACCATCAGATTTGGCAATGATGAGATAACTTTAGAGACAGCAGTTTTAGTTAATTGATAAAGTTGTAAGCCAGACAGCAAATTCTGGAGAAGTGCCTGAGAAGAAAGTGGAGGCAGTGGATATAGATAGCTTTTCTAGGAGTTTAGCTGAGAAAGGAAGTAGAGATATAGGATGATAGTTTGAGGGGTATAGAAAGATCTATTGAAGACTTTTATGGATAGAGACATGTTTGAAGGTAGGGAAGGAACTACTCTATAGGGAGAGACTAGAGTGAGGGTGGGAATGATTGAGATTGTAATCTGCTGAAAAGATAGGAGGAGATGGGATCAGAGGCACATTCTGTCTTCTTATACTTTATTCTATGCACTCTATGATCCAGCTGCACTGATTTACTTGTTCCTTCCAGAAATCATTGCATTTTCTGTTTCCTCACCTTTGCACCAGCTGTCCCTCCATGCCTAGAAAAGCTCTCCCTCTTCATGTCTCCCTCTTAGTTTCTCTATTCCTTTAAGATTCAGCTCAAATCCCAGCTTCTACAGAACCTTCTTAGTTCAGCCAGCTGCTACTGCCTTCCCCTCTTGAGATTACTTTCCTTCTACTATGTACATATCTTGTAAGCACCTAGGTATTTACCTGTTGAATCCCCCATTAGAATGTGAGCTCCTCAAAGGCAGGAATTGTGGTTTTTTTTGTTTGTTTGTTTTTGTTTTTGTTTTTTGCTCTTCTATGAATTCCTAGCCTGGCACATAGTAAGCACTTAACAAATAAATAAACATATAAATAAATAGATAAATGAATGGATGAATAAACAACTAACTAATTAAATAAATAAATAATTGACTGACTGATGTGGCAAGGTGAGGGCTACCTCACTGTCGGTTTGAAGATTACTTGAGAAAATGAATATGACATGTATGAGTACTGCAACCATATAGGGTTTTAGTACAAGTCGGGCTAACAGTTCTACTAGCTTGCATTTATGTGGAGTTCTGAGTTTTGCAAAGTATTTTCTGTATAGCTATCTGAAATATAGAAAGGCTCATCACCAAAAGATTGATCACTAGGTGAAAGACTGGCCACTAAATCATGGAGGATTGTGACTGATGAAAACAATGACCCTGTAAAGTTGTTCAAATGTATGCTACTATTATTATTTATTTTCCTTAGAAAGCATCCTTATGAATACCCACCATCATGGACGCAGTTTCTAGGGCAGATATATAGGAACAATCAAAGGCAAAAATGGAGTGGCTCATTGAAACAAGGAATGGTTTAGGAATGACTGGGAAAGAGAGGTCATGACCAGGCAAAAAAATGAGTCCCTGTTGTTCTTTCTTGGGGTTGACAATTGTCCTTGGAGGTCAAAGTCAGTGAAAAATTGTAAAATGTTGACAAACCTCTCCTGGCTAAGGGTGAGAGTGAGCCCCAAGACAAGCACAGTAGCATAAGCCTAAATTTAACCTGACACACCATGAAAATGAGACAATTGCAAGCTAACCCTGATGGAGTCGAGAGCCGTCACCTCCCATTAGCATCATTCACAGGGTGACTTCCAGCATCTCTCCATTTTCTCAGTCTCATGAATACTATGCAAAGACATTTCTGGGAGTTCTTAGCACTCTGGGGAAGAGCAGGGATGCTAATCTCCCTGAATCACTTCCTGTTGCCAGTGAATAGGTTTTTGTTTTTGTTGTTGTTGTTGTTGGCTTAATGACCAGGCCCCTTGTGGAGGCTTCCAGTTCTTCCCAGTGGGGCAGCCCTGCTTTTCCTCCTGGGTCTGCCATTCATATGGTTAGTAGCAATTACTCTTCTCAAGGTCCTAGAGTGGGGCATGTTAGTTGACCTCAGATTTTGTCTCTGAGTTTGACAATGCCTATTCTGCCCTTTGGGGAAAATCTCTTGGGAACTCACAGTGGATTTCCTTTGGTGATCAGCAGAAGTTCATACAGCATCTCTTTATTATTCTTTGGGCAATAAATAATTCTATCCAAACTGCAGCTTTGATCCAATATTTCTTCACAAATGGCTGTAGCTAGTGACCCTCGAAATGAAATTCAAATACTTTTCACTTGTCATTCATAACAAACATTTGAGGTACATCTTTCACACTATCCTTCTCAGATTTTAAAAAAATGGAAAAGTATACTATGAATATACATTATAATCGTACATAAAGTGCTATGTTCCTGTACATATTTATATTCCACATTAAGGCCTACACAGTGCCTTCATCATAACAGTCCTTTGAAGTAGGTCCCTAGAGTCTATTGTCCTTATATTTTCTCATATACAGAGAAATAAAATGACCTGTCCAGGGTCTCACATCTGGAGAGATGCTGGAAGTCACCCTGTGAATGATGCTAATGGGAGGTGACGGTTCTAGACTCCATCAGGGCTAGCTTGCGTTTGTCTCATTTTCATGGTGTGCCAAATTAAATGTCAGAACTCAGACATGGAACCCACATCTTTTGACTGCAAGTCCAATGGTCTTACCATTTAATTCTACTTTTTTGGGGGAGGGGAAAGATGTTGAGACTTGTGTTTTCACTGGTTCAAGAAATCCCAGTAAGGAAACTTTCTTCACCAATGCTGATCAGTAAATAGCGTGGTGGAATGTATGTAAGACTTAGAATCATAGGCCCTGTGTTCAGATCTCAGATCTGCTATTTACTAGCTGCGTGACTCAGGGCAAATTACTTCACCCTGTTTGCCTCAGTTTCCTCATCTGTAAAAGGAGTTAAAGAAATAAATGGCAAATCAAACAAATAAAAAGCAGGATCTTTTCCAAGAAAACCCCAAATGGGGTCACAAAGAGTTAGACTCAACTGAAAATGACTGAACAACAACAACAAAAAATGAAAGTTTGGACTAGATGACTTTTTAAGGTCCTTTCCAGCTCTAAATCTAGGAACCTAAGTTAAGTGACTTTCCTAGGGACTTACAGCTAGTATGTGTCAGAAGCATTTCTTGAACCCAGGCTTCCCTGATTACAAGGTTGGCTGCTTAGCAACTGTACCATGATGTCTTTCTCTACATGCATAGAATGTTACAGCAGAAAGGGATCTCAGAGATGATTTAGTCCAGGCCTGTATAACATTTGGCCCAAGGGTTGTAAGCGGCCTGAGAAAGGATCTCAGGTAGCCCGCAAAAATGTAGAGGATGTAAAACAGGCCTATACAACATACTGCCCAATTTGGTGGGCCACAAGTGGGCCATGGGCCGTATATTGTGCAGGCCTGATTTAGTCCAATCCCCTCATTGTATAAATGAAGAACCAGAGACATGGATGTGGTGACTTGTCCAGATCTACCAGCTAGTTAAGTGACAAAACCCTGATCTGAACCTGCTATCTGCCTCTCAGCCTAAAGCTTTTTCCATGACATTGTGCTGTCTTATGTTATTGCTCTTATTATCTAGTACTTATTAATAATATTAATTATTATATCAAAACATTAAGGATACATCAAGCACTGTGCTGAGTGCTGAGGATGTAAAGAAAAGCAAAAGACAGTTCCAGTCCTTGGGTGGTTTGGGTTTTTTGTTTGCTTTTTGAGATGAAGAGGGTGAAAGAATCTGGCATTTTGGTGTAATAAAAACAACACTGGCCTTGGAACTCTAAGATCCAGGTCTCAGCTCTGCTACTCATTGTCAGAATTGTTTGAAAATCACTTGAGAAAATGAATATAGCATCTATGAGCACTGCAACTGGCTTTAGTGAAAGCCAGGCTAGCTTGGATTATCATACTAAGGTTAGCAAAACACTTTCTGTATAGCTTTACTAAGTATGGAAAGGCTGACTTTGGGCAAATCATTAACCTCCCTGGGCCTCAGTTTCTTCAATTGTAAAATGAGGTCATTGGACTAGATAAATAATCCATTTCAGCTCAGATCCCATAAACTAGAGATGGTATGAGAGTTCATGTCTCTGGTCACCAGTGTATTGTAGTGGTCTAGCTGCTAGATAAATATTTTGAAGCTTAGATCTTTATTTGAAGTCTCTAATGTGTCACTTAGCAATATGAGATAGAGACCTCTACTGTGATGACTGATATTTTATTTTCATCATGAACTTTCAATCTCTCTGGAAGTCAGGAATATAGATGAATGTAAAAAATGAAAAACAAGGGGAGAGGAGGGGAAGAGGGATTTTATGAGATTCCGAGGACTGCACTGAAGTGCTGGGTGAGAAACTGGGAGAGTTTTCACTATTACACCTCAACTGATTCACTCACATTTAATATTTAGATAAGTAAGCAATTCATCATCATAAAATTCTCTCTACCTGCTTGAGTCTGCAAAATCTTTTTTTCATCTATAGTACGAGTGGTGCTTTTCTCCCCTAGAGCAAAACATTCATACACACACACATACACACACACACACACACACACACACACACACACAAAACCCACTCCCCTTCCCCCCACCATGATTCACTGCAAATTGGCGTTGAAGACCCTGGAAGTTGCTGCTGACCTTTTCCCAGGCCTTTGAAAGCACAGTTCTGCTTGAGAGTACAGGCAGAGGTCATATAGGAAACTGCTGGCAAGCAGGAATCTTGGTTACATATTCTTTATAACTCCTTAATTATATTCCAGCTTGTGCACATTGCAAAGGATTGTCATCCAGATGAATAAAGCAGAAAATAATGAATAAAAATGAATCCCCAGCTTAGTTTAGTTTTGCTTTCCTAGAGAAACCCCTGTCTCTCAAACTGATATTATGATTTTGTTTGCAATTTGGTGTAGCCTGGGGTCACTTTTCCTCAAATAAAAATGATAAATTAAAGGAAGAACTAGTCATTGATGAGGATAATAAGATAAAAAAATTATAAACTTTTACAAAGAAACTATTCATTAGAAAATTGGGCTCAAGCTAGGTGTGGGTATACCCACTATTACACCCATAGCAACAAAATTTTTCCTCAGAGCCCTCAAAAGAACACTGGATAAAGAATCAGAAAACCTGGGTTTTATTCTTAGTTTTATCATTGATTTTGTTGTGTAACTTTGGAAAACTTGTCCCTTCCATGCTTCATTTTGCTCATCTATAAAATAGAGATGATGCTTGCCTCCTGGTGTTGTGAAGATTGTAAGTGTATGAGAATGTTTTATCATCTAAGTTGTGGGTGACATTTTACAAATGTCATCATTATTATTGTTTGTTGTTGTTCAGTCATTTTTCAGTCATGTCTGACTCATCATGACTCCTGTGGGGTTTTTCTTGGCAACGATATTGGAGTGGTTTGCCATTTCCTTCTCCAGCTCATTTTACAGATGAGGAAACCGAGGGAAACAGGGTTAAGTGATGTACCCAGGGTCACACAGCTAATCTGAGGCTGGCTTTGAACTCAGGAAAATGAATCATCCTGATTCCAGGTCTGGAACTCTATCCACTGTGCCACCTAGCTGTCCCATTATTATTGTTAGGGAATAATAATTGAGGTCTTAGAAATGTATAAAAGAGCTGACTCACAAGGAAATAAGCCTATAATCTTTAAGTAATTTCTAAAAATGAAGAAGGTCACATTCAAATGAATCCATCTGTTTTCAGGGATAGACTAAAGTATGATTGGAGAGTTCCGTTTTCTTTAGGCTAAGACTGAAATTACCTAACTAGTTAATTTCAACACCAAAGTCTCCAGTTATCTGGGTACTACAGAATGCTCAAAAGTTTATCAGGACAAAATTAGTTTTAATTCATATGAATTAGCAAATTACTCTCTTTGAGAAAATAATTGGAAGGTGCTGGACATGGCTTGAACTGAATATCACAAAAAATCAAATCGGTTATATTTTTACAGACAGGAAAAGACTCATTATTGATGTAGGAATAATTCTTGTATCAGTCATATGTATACAGTTAGACCTGAGACCTGGGAAAGACCTTCACTTAAAAAGGCCAAGGCCTCCCACTGCATCCCCGACCATCTCCAATCATCCTGATCCATATCTCCCGCTGGACCCAGATGGCTCTGGAGGAGAGAGCGAGGCTGGTGACCTTGCACAGCTCTGCCTCACTTAAATCCAATTCACTTGCAAGTCAAGACATCACCCTCCTGATGTCATTGGTCTTCTTTGAGAATGAAGGACAAACAACAACAGCAACAATAGTTAGACTATAAACTTACTAGAGCAAAGATACAAATTTAGTGTCAAGCTAGAACAAATAATAAAAGTGAGAAAAAGATATGTTATACAGTTAGACCAATACAAACCTCATTATTTAAACATGTTGTTTATAGGATTATAGATTTAGAGTTGAGAGGGACCTTAGAGATCATCTAGCTTAACATTGTTATTTTACAGAGAAGGAAACTGAGGCTGAGAGAGTGACTTGCTTAAGTTCACACTGGTACAGGACTAGACTACTCATTCTGTCACTGCTGGACAGTAGTAGAATTTCTTAACTCTAGTTCTTAACTGCAGACCCAGAACTGTTTCCGTTGTACTATCCTTGTGACGAGAAATAGTAAATGAACAAAAGAAATGACACAGACATCTATGATAATAATTCTATATGGGAGCCAATTGTAATTTCATATAAGAGTTCAACCAACATAATTATAAGCCAATTGTAACTTCATAAAGTTCAGCCATTGTAAGTCTTAATGAGGAGATGAAAGCTTAAGAAACAAACACTTTAGTATGCAGACATTTGACTTATTTGCCTAAAAGAGATAGGGCAGCCAAGGGTAACATAGGTCTAGAATATAAATTTTTCTGTAAAATCTCATGGAAGAGGGTGGTGGAAGATTATGAATCATATCATCTCATAAAGCAGAGAGAAACAAACAAGAGTATAACCAATGGGAATAAAGCTTGGAGAGAGACCCAATAAAGCAAAGTTATCCCAAGGTCATTTAAGGATGAAGTTGGAAAAACAACAAAGAGATAAATAATAGAAAAGATCTATAAAGTTTTTTTATTTTATCACAACCTCTTCTCACCATCAAGGAAAATGGAGACACGATTCTTGGATTCCAACTGAAGAGACCTGGATGTGCTTATAAGTAATGGCACTAACAAGAAAAAGTTGAGAAAAATATCTGATTAGGCTATATATGCATGTGTGTGTGTGTATCTCTCTATCTATCTAGACACATACACACACATATAGTCATATACTAAGTATATCCATGCTGGATGTGGTACAACTATGAGGACATTTAGGGATCTATTTGTTAGGAATCTGAAAGAGAGGAATACATCAAAAGGGAGGGAAATTCCACTTCAGACTTAATGTATACCTCCAAAAAAGCAGGCAACAGAATATCCCAAACTACAGACCACATACCTTAAGTATATGACTACTTTTCCATCTATATAAAGTTTTATGAGAATCATTTACATGGGCATTAAAGGCATCTATATGAAGGTATTAGTAGGGAACCAACAGGCTTTCGTAAACAGTATTCTGCAGTAGACCATATCTTTGCCATTATACAGTTGACAGAAGGGATAGAGAATAGGTATAGAAGATCCCAATGCTGTTGATTGTAAAAAAAAAAAAAAAAGAAAAAAGAAAGAAAGAAAAAGAAAAAAAGCAAACTTTTTATTTGTGTCCTTCCTCTGCCTGACTTGAACTATTCAAAAGTGGAACAGAGCTCCTATGGAGGAAGAGGAGGAGGAAGGTGAGAGAATAGATTAGTAGCACATTGAAGGTTTTTTATTGGAGACTGGATAATCACAGGCTGTGGGTATTGTAGAAGACATTCCTGTTCAGGGGTTGGCCTGGGTGTGTTCTGATGCCCCAACTTTAAGATTCTGTCATTGCATAATTGTGATTTAGAGCATGATATTCAGAACATGCAGACAGATTAGTAAACATTAAATGTGAAAGTCTAAGGACCACATAGAGTTAATCTTTTTAGTCATTGAACAAAGGTCCTCATCATGTAGGCTTTGGGACATCAGCAAAAGGCATCGGGTATGTGTGACAAAACTGCTCCTAGATTGCTAGCAGAAATTTCAGGGGTCTAAAAGGTTGGGGCAACTAACCCCCACCTCTAGTACTCATTGGAAAGCCAACTTCTGTCTGCTTACCACCATTTCACACTCTCCCAGTGGCTGTTCTAACTGGCTCACCATCAATGTTGGTATTTATTTGGAGTTTTCCAGTTAAGGGCAGTTCACAGTGTCTGAGACTTGGTGAACCAATTATTCACCCACATAACATTTTGGGCAGGAAAAAAGAAGCTTTGAAGAGGGCTTCCCTGTCCTTTCTCATCTGAGAAGTCTTTTACTATTTCCTATGAAGAATTTTAATGGGCATTGACATACCCTCTAGAATACCTAACAGAGCATCTAGTACCAGCTGGCTCATCACAGTGATAGGTATATCATGAGGTTTAATGCTAAAGGAGAATTAATGCTAAAGGACAAATGTCCATAGTCTGGGGAGTAGACCATAAGGGACCTTGCAAAGAATATGTTCAAGATAATCATGGATTTAGAGGGAATGACTTCACAAGTCATCAGTCCAGGCCTTTGCTGGAAGGACTGCTACACTTGTTTCATCTGTTTATTTCTTTGTTTATTCATTTGTTTGTTCATTTGTTTATTTATTATCCATAGTACTTAGTACAGTTCCTGGCACAGACTAAACCAACTCAATTTTGCCCCCTGGGGATGTTCCATTTATGGTGTTCATATTGTTTGTTGTTTATTGTTGTTATAGTTATAAGAGCCAGGAATACCTAGGTTCAAGTCTTGCTTCTGACATATATTAGCAATATGGCCCTGGGCAAGTTGCTTAACCTCTAGCTTCAGACCAGTGGTGTCAAACTCAAATGAGAAGGGGGGGGGGCACTTAACAGTACGTAAGGATCCCTGAAGGCACACATTGACTTTGAGAATCATATATTAACATTATCTATGTTTTATTGACTTCAGACACAAGCTGTGTGACTGTAGGCAAGTCACTTAACCCTGTTTGCCTCAGTTTCCAGTATCTTTGCCAAGAAAACCCTCAATGAGGTCAGGAAGAGTCAGACACGATTGAAAAGTGACTGAGCAACAACATGTTTTATTATATTTTTATTTATTTTGTTAAATATTTCCCAGTTACATTTTAATCTGGTAACCTTGGTCAGAAAAGGGTAGGAAAGACTTAGAAGGAAGACAGGGAGTGGAATAGAGTTAAAAATCAAAGTCCAAATAATTTCTCCATGTTTTCATAGCAAATTAATAATATGCTACATATGTAAATATACATACATATATACATGTGTGTATTAATGTACACTCAAATATACATATACATGTTTTATAGACATAGATATATGTGTGTATGTATACTTTCAAGAAGAACAAGTCTTTTCATGTCTATTACCTCCCAAGATTAAGAAGTACAATAAATTGTCTTAAAGGTGGGTTGTCATGCCTTTTGGGTCTTTACCCTTTGATTCAGCTATGCTGTGAAAGAGAGTGTTAAGAATCACTCCCCTCTAGGCACCAGGACATCAGTACTTCCTACTATGTATTCCCTATTCATGGTATATCCTTAAAGTAGGATTGAGTCATCCCAGAGGACAATCAGACATCAGTCCAGTCCAGTGGCCTAAGGTATAACATGCATGTTTCACATTTTTCCATGCTTCTGAGGAACAGTGGTCTGTTGCTTTTGGAAATTCTGTTATCTTAGTATCATAAACATTTACATGGCCTGCTTCATGGAGATAACCCTACTTAGAAAGGAGAATGGTTTGGGCCAGAAGGACAAGAATATTCAGGCAGCGGTCATTCTATCCTAAGTCAATAAACAAGTGTTTTTTAAATGTCTACAAGGTGCCAGGCACTATGCGGGGAACTGGGGGTATGAAGACAAAAATGAATCAGTACTTCAAAGAGTTTATATTTTAATTGGGGTAAATGAGGGGAAAAACACAGAGCTGTTTAATTAAGTATAAATAAAATCCTATAAGAGCTCAGAGGAGGAAAAGGGCATCTCCAGTTCAGGGGAGGAGTCACATATTTAGAGTTGGAAGGAACCTTAGAAATCATCTAGTTCAACCTCCTCATCTTATAGATGGGGCAGCTGGGGCCAGGGAATTGCTCCAGATCTTGCAGGGTGCACAGTAGGTATAAGAGGTAGTATTTTAACTTAAGTCCTCTGAACCAAGAGCCACTGCTTTTTTCATGAATGAAGCAGTAGCTAAGCCAGATCTTCTGACTCCAAATCTAGGGTGCTTTCCACTGCACCACCAGGTCAAAGACGGCATCATGAAAGAGGTGGTATTACCAGTGGGAAGGAGAGGGTTTCAACAGGTATTGATGAGGGTAGGCTGTCCAGGCAGTAAGGAATGGTTTGGCCAAAGGAGATGGAAGAGGGCAGAAGGAGAACAGGCGAATGAAGAGCAGTCCAATCTCTCGAACAGAGAGTGAGGTAGAAGGGGTATGTGAGTGAGACTGGAAAGGTAGGTAGTAGGTAGCTTGAAGAGGGCCTTCAGTGCCTGTGAAGCTCTGAAGACAGAATTTTGAACATGTGCTAGCTAGCAAGCAGGGAGGCATTTTTTGGAGCCCTTCAGAGCCCACATAGGGGTAGCAAGGACACTCCTCTTCTACAGCCAGACAATAGGAGAACATTGCCACAGGCAGGTCTTCAGACTTGACTGAACTTCAGAAGTGTGAATTTTATTTCCTGAGTTCTGCTTACAAATGAGCTTCCCTTAATGTCAAGGCAGCCTGGCTCCCTAGCTTACCAAGAAGTTGAAGGGAAGTGGGTTTGTGGGCTGTAACATTAAAATAAATTAGTTTCGAGTCACTCAGTTATTAATCTCACAAGAGTTTTTTTCCCCCTCTTCTCCTTGTCTTGTTTTAAAGCTGACTGAACTCCTACCTTTGACACATCTAGAGGTATTGGTCTCCCAGCTCCCCAAAGGCAGCTTCGGGATGCCTTCCCTGGCCCTGCTCTTAGAAAGAATACAGGCTGCCAAAGATTAAAGTAATTAAGCTATCTGAAGGGATAATGTTCACTGAACTGGAGTGTATAAAGTCATAAATAGCTTTCATGGGTGATTATGTCTGAAAGCAAAGCATAGTTATTGGGTGGTTGTGAGAAAGGTTATTTATGGCCTCCTTGGATCCTGACAGGGTGTGTATCATTCCCCTGGTAAGAAGAGCTGGAAGAAATGCAAAATGAAACCAGAAGGAGAAGGCCCACTCCTCTCTCTGTGCCCTAGGGGTTACAAACATGAAGTGGAGAGGCCATAGTGTTTGCCTGAGGGCGGTGCTGACGAGTGCTGTGTGTGAAGGGGAGCAGGCCCAACGACTGGGTGTGCACTTGGGCAGAGGTGAAGGATCTGGTCACCATATGGACAAGGAGCACGTAGGTGGCCTCTGGTGCCCTGCTGTATGAGGCACACCTTTAACCCTTCACCCAGTGAATCCTGACATGACAAAGCAATCACGCAAGGACGAAGCTTCTGGCAGCCTGAGGACTCTCACCTGTTGTCTCTGTCAATACTGCCAAATAGGCAGGCAGTTCAGAGAGCTAGTTGTCAGGGTCAAATTAAGTTATTCCAGAGTGGATGACAAACCTGGTTTCCTGGCCCAGGTGAGCCTCCCCATGGAAACATTCCCCTCTTTGCTCCACTGAGGCATTGCCCACCTCAGCAGGCATAATGGGAATGGACAGAAGCAGGTGTCTCCAAACGACAGAATGAAACTATGGCAGAACACCATTATAAAGCAGATTATTATTACTTGCATCCAGATATACTGAGGGGTCAGTCAGTCAATCAACATTTATTAAGCACCTACTATATACCAGGCACTGTGCTAAGCTCTGATTATTTGATGACACAAAGAATGGCAAAAAATTTCTGCTCTCAGAGATAATATCCAAACAAGCTATGTTCATGATAGATGGGACAGAGTCAACAGAGGGAAGTAATTAGAATTGGGGGGGAATCAGAAAAGGCCTCCTGTAGAAAGTAGGATGTTAGCTTGGACTTGAAGGAAGTAGAAGCCAAGGAAACGGAGGTAGAGATAATGAGGGTGTACTCTACCAGGCATGGGAGACAGACTGTGAAAGTGGTGAAAATTTGTGTATAGTAAGGCCAGTGTCACTGGATTGCAGGGTATGGCGGTGTAAGGTATAAGAATGTTGGAAAAGTAGAAGGGACCAGGTTATAAAAGGCTTTGAATGCTGAATAGAGGATTTTATATTTGATCTTGGAGACTATAAGGAAGCACTGGTGTTTATTGAGCAGGGTGCAAGGGGAGTGACATGATCAGATGCATGCTTTAGCAAGGTCACTTTTGTGACTAAACTGAAGATTGTTTTGATGTGGGGAGAGACTTATGGTAGGCAGACCAAACCAGCATCTTTCAAAGCATAATAATTACATGCAAAAAACCTCAGATGTTATAGAGTTTAATCTATAAGAAGAGGCTTAGTGTAAGGTTTAGAGGTGGAAAGAAAATGGATTTTTTGTTTTCCCCTTTTTTACAGATGAGAAAACTGAGACCCCGAAAGGGTAGACGATTTGCTCCAGGACTTGAAACTAAGTCTTTTGACTCTAAAACTAGTGTTCTTTCCTTCTCTCTTATTAGTATTGCTTAAGGGGTGGCTCAGTGGATAGATAGATCGTTGGGCCTGGAGTCAGGAAGACCTGAGTTCTAATTTGACCTCAGATGCTTACTGGCTGTGTGACTCTGGGCAAGTCACTTAACCACTGTTTTCCTTAATCCACTGGAGAAGGAAATGACAAACTACTATAGTATCTTTGCCAAGAAAAATCAATGGACAGCATTGGTGTGCTATGGCCCATGGGGTCACAAAGAATTGGACAGGGCTGAATAACAAGAAGGGATTCTACTTACTTATTAGTCACCACCTATATTTTACTTTTAGATTTGACCTGTGACTTCATTGGTATAGGGAATTCTAGATGAGGAAACTTCCTATACCAAAGCACTTATTAATCTCCAACTATATAACAAGTATTATGCTAGATGGAAAAGTGGGAACTGGACTGGGAGTCAGGGAGACCAGAATTCAAACCCTACCTTAACACACTTAGCTGCATGACCCTTGTCAAGTCAGTTGATTTTTCTCAGCCTCAATTTCCTCATCTGTAAAGTGAGGATAATAATAGTGCCTATGTTATAGAGTTGTGAGCATCAAAGGAAATAACATATATAAAATTCTAAAAAATTCTTTAAAAAAAGTGCTATTTAATGCTTTAGTGTCAAGGCAGCTAGGTGCCTCAGTGGATAGTACAATTAGGCTTGGAATTAGGAAGTCACTTAACTTTGTTTGCCTCAATTTCCTCATTTGTAAAATGAGCTAGAGAAGGAAACGGCAAAATCACTCCAATTTCTTTGCCAAGAAAACCCCAAATGGGGTCACAAAGAGTCTGACGCAACTGACAACAACAAAAGTGCTTTAATGCTAGCTATTATTATTATAGTTATTATTAGAGATACAAAGACAAAAATGAAAAAAATCCCTGCCCTCAAGGAACTTACACTCAATTGAGGGAGACAACATATACATACATAAATATATTCAAGATATATCAGACACAAAGTACTTTTGGCTGTAAAGGCAGATCAGTATTTGTTCTGTAACTTGGATTCATAGATCATAGACCAAGAACTGGAAAGGAGCTCAGAGGTCTTCTAGCCAGTCTTAGAATGCCTGGGGCATTGGGAGGTTAAGTGACTTCTCCAGTGTTACATAGCCTGTGGGTGTCAGAGGTTAGACCTAAACTCAGGCCAACTCTTCCTGACTTTCAGATCAGCTATCTACGAGGTAGGCCATGTTGTCTTTCATACTTTATGGTCTTATAATTTAAATCATGGGTCTTGTATTTATTTTCATATGCTTATTTTGTCTCTACGTATATGAGTGTATATTGTCCTGTCAGAGGAAATCTAAGCTTCTTGAGGGCAGGGAATTTCTTTTTTGCCTTTCTATCTTCAATGCCTAGTACCATATCTGGTACCTAATCAGCACTTAATAAAAGCTTGTTGGCTGATTCAAGTAATCTTCTACTAAATAGCATGATGATGTTTCTTGCTTTTATATCACATCCTTTCCTTACCTTTCTTTTATCCTGTGATCTTTCCCTGTTATCAAGACTAAAAAAGAAAAAGACAAGTGTCATTTTTCACGAGAGAGTATTTTTTTATTCTTCCTCATTTAAAAAATAATTCCTCCAAATGAGTCAGACTTCCATGTAGTCAGGCATCCTGACTCTCCTTCCTTGTTTAAAGGTTAAGGTTAAAAGTGTTAACATTCTAAATATGAAGCAATAGGATGGCTGCCTTTGAGATCATTCTGTTTCCTGGGTCACTCTGGATGGCTAGGAGGGGAAAGTCTTCCTTGGTGGTAAACTCATTACTTTCGGGAATAGCTTTAAAATTATTTGAATCAAAGAGATCATTTAGACGTCGGTTTGTTTTGAACACAGCATCAATCTCTTTGAATATTGGTGCTCTCAGGATTTAGAGTTAAATTAAATATGAAGAATAGTAAGGGACTGACTGGATATAAGGGGGAAAGCACTGGACTGGGTTGGATCTAACCCTGCTATTTAATGACTGAGGGATGGTTGGGTAATTCCTTCAACCTTTATGGTTTGCAAATTGATGCTAAAGGGTGAGTGTCTGTGGACTGAATTAAAATTGATTCACATTTCTGTAAGAAAAATACCCTCAGACTATTTGAGGCAGGCTATTCCCAGGAGTAGAGCCAAGATTGGGGATGGGAGGGGAGAGGTGGATACAGAATAAAATGGCTCTTTGTGTGGTGATGGTGGTGAGGAGATAGCATGGAAGCTGGGTAAGGCCATAGCTGCAATTTTGATACCTAAGGCAAATGGCACTAGGAAAGTTGGGAGATGGGGAAAGAGGCCTGGGATAGGATTGAAGGACTGCCTACTGCTTGTGGGGGGTTGGGTGGGGTGGAGAAATAAGGTAGGGTTGGAATTTGAATCTAGGTTATATAACAGGTCCTGTGCTAGATGTTATAGTGGATACTGGTCTTGGGGTAAGGAAGACCTGATTAGAAGCATACAGTTGTATTGGGGAGAAAGTATACCCTAGAAACTTGAGTGGGAAAGAGACCACTGGTGGAACTCAGATAGGCAGGGGAGGAAGCATTCCTGAAACAGTGCTATTGGAGTTTTCCAAATCTCTTACCCTGGAAAGCAAAGTTCCAGTGTTTCTGCCCAGAGAGAGGCACTGAGTCTGGCTCTTAGGCTGGGGGTATCTTCTGTCCCATTTCTCTGCACTTCTGTGAACCTAACCCTAAATGGTCCCTAGAGTAAAGTTTATAGGTTCATAGATTTTAGAGGTAGAAGGACTCCAACCTCTGGGAAATAGGCAATGGAGTATTTGTGGGGAGTGTCCAAGGTAGCAATATGTGAAGGAGAAAAGAAAGAAGGGAATTCCCAAGAAATGGTGGGAAAAAATCTGAGAGTTCCTACAATCATCAGCTTCATATGAACACTTGTCAGGGTCTGGCTTATATGCATAATATGAATGAATATTCATGGAGTACTTTAAGGTTTACAAAGCACTTTAAACATATTATTTCATTTGATCCTCATGATACCCGTGTCATGTTGGTACTATAGGTACTTTCGCCATTTTAAAGATGAGGAACATGAGACTCAGAGAGATTAAGGGATTTGCCCATGGTCACACATCTAATGGGTGTTAGAAGAAGGATTCAATCCCAAGTTTCTCCTGACTCCAAGTCCAACACTCTTTTCATTACAACACAATGTCTCCTGTAGAGGATCATAGATTCAGAGCTGAAAAGGGAAATTACAGACCATGTGATGCAACTCCTTCATTTGACAGATGTACACTACTCCCCTTCATAAGCCACATTCAGGCCAGACTAAACTGCCCCGTATGCTTTTCCTTATACACAATCATTATTCCCCTCTCTCTGTGCTTTTGGACCAGTTGTGACCCTTGTTTGGAATGAACTCCGTGTTTACTTCTGCCTCTTAGAATCCCTAACTTCCTTTAAAGCTCAGCTCAAGTACCACCTCCTAAGTGAGGATTGTCCTCATCCTTAGGTTGCTCTCCCTCCCTTGAATTACCTTGTATTTACTTTGTGTATGTAGTAGAGACTGGATTAGATTGGATGAATGAAATATGTAAGAGGATAAGCTTTGGGAGGGACACAATCCAACTGGAGCCTCTGTTGAGATCCCTTGGCACTTTCTGGGGTACCATAGGCTATATTCCAATCCAACCCCTACTACTACTACTACTACTACTACTACTACTACTACTACACACACACACACACACACACACACACACACACACACACACACACACACACAATTATTAACTTATGTCTGTACAAGTTTCATCCTCTCCCTTTATTTCCCCCTGTCCCACAAATGTAATTTAAGCAACTAGAGGTCAGGGACTGTTTCATTTTGTATTCGGAACCCTAGTACCTAGCCCAGTTCTAGGCATATCCATTTTTTTTAAACAATGCTTGTTAGATGAAGACATGAATGAAATTTCAGAGAGAGAAATTGTTTTGCCGAAAGTCACAAAGTAAGAGCAAAGCTGAGATTTGAACTCAGGTCTTCTAATTTTAGATTCTACTTCATCATGCTTAGTGTACTGGTATTACACTGGTGGGGGCTCTAAAAATGATAGGGCTCTGGTCAAATTATACCACAGAACAAACTATGAAATGTTGCAGGTAGTTTTTAAAGATGGCCATATCCAAACAAAGGCAAACTAAGATGGTAAAAGGTAGACTGTAGTCCCCTGAATAGCCATTTTTCTGTCTTGAAAGATGGGAGATCTCTATTGAGCAAACCCAATAGTAACAGTAATGCTGAGAGCAATAATAATAATATGCAAAATTTCTCAACTTACTCTTTTCATTAGTTGGATCCTGCTCCCCATGAGCTGTCTTTCATTGCCCCATCTAACCCCACTACAGCTCCAACACATACATGCTCTCCCATTATGCAACTGCTTAAGTTTTATCACAGTGTCATTGAATTTTTCAAACTGCAAGGAGCTTTGCAAATCGCATTATCTAAACTTCTCATTTTACAAATGAGGAAACAAACATCCTGAGAGTGACTTGCCTAAGGTCACAGAGCTAGAGATGGAGCTAGAACCAGAACCCGAATCTCCTAGAGTGATAGTAAACCAACAATCAATCTAGAACATCATAGGATGATAATATTTTTGCTATCCTAGACTCTTCTGACACAATTTTAAAATGTCAGGTTTGAAATTGTGTGGTTTAACAGAGTGCTATATTAGAAGTGGCTCAGTGGATAGAGCACCAAGCCTGGAGTCAAGAAGATCTGAACTCAAATCTGACCTCAGACATTTACTAGCTGTGTGACCCTGGAAAAGTCATTTAACCCTCTCTGCCTCAGTTTCCTCATCTGTAAAACGAACTGGAGAAGTAAATGGCAAACCACTCCAGTATCTTTGCCAAGAAAACTCTAAATGGGGTCATGGAGAGTCAGACATCACTGAAAAATGACTAAAAAAAATGTTAGCATTAGAAAGATCTGGATTTAAATCCCATGTCAGATATTTATTTAGATCTGTGACCCAAGGCAAATCATTGAACCTCTTCCAGTTCTGTAAAGTGGAGATTAATAACAGCAGCGTCATTTTCCTCCCAGAGTTGTTATGACTCACATGAGACGTTGCTTATAAAGTGCTTTGTAAACCTTAAAGATCAATTCTCACTATTATCGCATTCATATGGTCATAGGATCATAGAACTAGAACAGGAAGTGGCCTTAGAAGCTTTCTAATTCACCCCTCTGCCCCCATTTTACAGATGAGGAAACTGAAGGCCAAGGTAGAAGGACTTGCCCAAGGTAACACAGGCAGTAAACATCAGAAGTAAAGCTGTAGTTCTGTTTATCCTGTGAGGGCAGAATTAGGAACAGTTGGTTGAAGCAGCAGAGGCAGCTTTTGGTTTAATGTGGTGGAAACCTTTCTAAGGAGTAGAGCTGCCCCAAGATGGAATGACATGTCTTGGGAGGGAGTGAATTATCTCTCATGCTAGGCCTTCGGGCAAAGGCTGCATGGCTGCTCCTCACTGAGAAGGCTGGGTGGGGTGGCACCTGAAATCCCTTTCCGTTTAAACCTCTCCAGTTGGTACACACATCCAGCGCTAGGTTCCCCAACTTCATCTGATTTTGAAGTTTTTATCATTTTCTAATGACAGATTGGAAATCCTAACTCTTCTAGGGTAGGGTCCAATTTGGAAATTTGTTGTCAGAAGTTTTCTCCAAGTGGAATTACATGAGTTTGGAAGGGCTCTGGCTTCACAGATTATCTTTGGTGTGGAATGACACGGATGTGCTGGCTCAGCCCCTGTTTGCTGGGGTGGGGGTGGAGGGTAGGGTAAGGCCAATTGGAAATTGACAGGTAAACTCCAAGAATGAGTATGCTATTATTTTTAAGGAATCTTGCTTAAAGGATTCCCCAATTTTTATGAGGTCCTGATCATTGTATGATGCAGGACATACTTTCTTCTAGTCTAACAACAGCAACAGTTGGTATTTATATGGCATTTTAAGCAAAGTACTGTATAAATATAATCTTACTTGATCCTTGCAACAATCTTATGAGGTAGGTGCTATTATTATCCCCACTTTACAGATGAGAAAACTGAGGCTGAAAGAGATTAAGTGATTTTCCCAGGATTACATAACTACTAAGTATCTGAGGCAGGATTTGAAATAATCCTAGAGGATTATTTGTAACTATCCCTACCCCTATTATGGCACATGCAGGGGTGAGGGGTGGGGTGGGGTAGTCTCTCTACCCTTAAATGGGTGCAAATAACACACTTTCCTAGCATGAAAGTAAGAAAACACTCCATTTGCCCACTTCCCAGATTCTTTGCTTGAACCTGTCTTACATGGAGTTGGAGTAGAGAGGATAGTTACTGCAAAGCCTGAAAGCTACTGCAGGGGTTAATCAAGGGAAAAGACTGATTTAAGCTTAAACATTTAACATAAGTTAAGGTTCGCAGAGTAAAATGTTTCCTTTCCTACCTCTGGGAAAATTGAACTTGAAAGGCTTAAAGGCAACACAATACTAATTTATTAAAAAGAAAGCCCCATTAAAAAAAAAAAAGGAAAGTAGGTAGCCCATTGGATAAAGTACTGGGCCTGGAGTCAGGAGGATCTGAATTCAAATCTAGCTGTAGACACTTTTCTGGGCAAGTCACTTAATCCTATTTACCAGTTTCAGTTTCCTCAGTTGCCTCATCCGTAAAATATGCTGGATAAGGAAATATCAAACCATTCTAGTATCTTTGCCAAGCAAGCCCCTAATGGGATCATGGAGAATCAACCCAGCTGAAACAACTCAACAAAAATTAAAGAACTGGGGGAATATAACTCTGGGCAGAGATTTGAAAATCAATAAAGAGGGATGGTCAGAGTCAAGGTCAAGTATCTTACAGTTTAACATATAAAGTTATAGATGAAACTACAAACTCGGAGCCAGATTCCAATTCTCCATCATCTAATAGGAATTTTCCTACAGAAAAGATATTCTTCCCCCATTTTCACTCCCCAAGCCCAGCCCCAGTAGTATTCTTAAAGATAAGCTTCTAGGGCAGAGATGGGGAAATCTGCCACCACAAGGCCACTTGTGGCTCTCTGGGTCCTCAAGTGTGGTCTTTTGATGGAATCAAATTCAGTAAAAGGGCCGCACTTGAGGACCTAGAGGGCCACGTGTGGCCTGAAGGCCTTAGATTTCCACCCCTGTAGGGCTTTGCATGTTATAATAGGGAGCTTGGGAATAATGAATAAGGAAGTGCTAACACATATAGGCCCTCCACAAAAGCCAATCGTGGCCTGGGGTGACACTGGGCTCTTGGAGGTTTTGCCAATGGAGAATCAGTTCTAGCATGTCTTGCCAAGCTGGAAAAGCTTCAAGTAGATTCCCTGGGCCTCCTTCAAAGCTCAGCACCAATATCCCTCCTAGGTGAGGCCTCTCCTCATCTTTCCATTTCCTAGCACCTCCCCTGCTTCCCTGCTGTTACCTTGCCTTTACTGCCCATATAGTTTTTCTCTACTTCTATGTGTATTTGTTGTTTCCCCCATGAGAACAAAGACTGCTTCATTTATGCATTTGTATCTCCATTGTCCATCCCAGTGACTGGAACAGAATGAATAAAATAATTGCTTATTGGTTGATTGAAATATGGGTACATGCACTATATATTTTTGGCCTGAGATATAACCTAGCTAAATTCAGAGAGGCTCATTACCAGAAGGTTGGCCATATAACATTTTCTGATAACATTTTCTGGTCATGGTAACAGTGTGGTAAAGTGGAAAGGCTCATTGTGTATAGAGTCAGAAAGCTTTGTTGTTGTTGTTCAGTCATTTAAATTGAGTCTGACTCTCTATGACCTCATTTGGGGTTTTCTTGACAGAGATACTGAAGTGGTTTGCCATTTCCTTCTCCATCTCATTTAACAGATGAGGAAACTGAGGCAAATAGGGTTAAGCAACTTACCTAGGGTCATACAGCAAGTAAGTGTCTGAGGTCAGATTTGAACTCAGGAAGATGAGTCTTCCTGGCTTCAGGTCCAGCACTGTATCCACTGTGCTACCTGGGTTCAAATTACATCTCTGTCACTGTATAATACTGGACAAGTCATTTAAACTCTGTGGATCTCAGTTTTGTCATCTATAATGATAGTAATAACAGCTAGCATTTATATAACACTCTAAGGTTTACAAACCACCTTATTTGTATGTCATCTCACAACAGCCCTGGATAGTAAAAGTAAATGGTATCCCCATTTTACAGAAGAGGAAACTGAGGCTGAGACAGGTTAAGTGATTTGCCCAAGGTCACACAGCTAAGGAAGTGTCTGATGCAAAATTTGAACTTGGGTCTTCCTAACTCTATGTCTAATGTTCTATTCATCTAGTTGCAAAATTATGAGTCTAGACTAGATGACCTTTGAGGACCCTTCCAGATCCAAATAAATGATCCTACGATTTAAAGCATGGAGAGGGACCCCATACCATTGAAATCACAGATTTTTGAAGCCTTAAGGCCCTCTGACCATAATCATTATTTTTCAGATTTGTGTTAAGCAAACTTGTATTATTAAAAAACTTACATTTCTATTCACTGAATGGTTACAAAGAGCTTTATATGAATTATCCCATTTCAACCTTATAAAAACATTATGAAGTAGATAGTGGAAATGTTAACATCTCCATTTTCCATATGGGTAAACTGAGGTGCTAGAAAGGTGTCACATGGCCTAGGTTGCAGAGCTGGTAAGCAGCCACTCTGGCACTAGAATCCAGCTCTTTAGATGCAGAGTCAGAAGAAAGACTTAGCCTATGATCAGGTGGTGTTTCAATCCTTTATTCAAATAGCATTTTTATATGGCTGTCATTCTGTCAATGAAATTGTCATTGATTTACTTTCTTTTGGGTGTGTTTTTTGTGATTAAAAAAACCCTGAACTCCATAGTGCAGAAGTCTAGATTGCACGACTAATAGTCTATATTAGGTATTAAAAATCCAGACAGACTGAAGGTAAAATGCCTTTCACTTGTAGATTCTCTCCTAACCAACTAAAGCTGTTACTTTACTTACTTAGTGACTTACTTGATTCAGCCTCCTTTGCCAGCCAATGCTTCATTAGGTTAGGTAGTAGTGGAAAAAGAAAAACCCTCCTAGGACTGGTAGTATCAGATTCTCTGAGTGTGTAATCTGTCTGGCACGTTTACGACCTTCCCAATCTGCAGAAAGCATTGCTAGACTCAGCTGCATCAAGTCTGAGAGTCTGAGGGACAGTCTACAGAGAGAGCAGCCTGTGGTTGGAGAGCCCGAGTGCAGTCACATCTTTTACCTTCAGCCTGGCAAAGGTCTTATAAAGGCCTGTGACCCTATGACACTATATTTATGCTTGGAAAATCATATTGGGTGACTAATTTTACTTTCATATTTTGTATTCTGGGCGTTCCATGTTATGAAGTCATGAAAGCGATTGTGCTTGGGAGGGTTTGTGTCTAAGGTCACACACGTAAATGGGTGTCTATTGTTGCCTTAGACTTTTAATTTTTTTTAAAGGAAGAATGATCCTTCTTGTCAAACAATTCCAGGGCCTTATCACATTCACAGGCAGGAAATTCTTTGTTACGTTTAACTCTACATCCAGGCTTAAAGTCATGGCATGATAGGATCATAGATTTAGAGCTGAAAAGGATCTTGGAGGACCTCGAGTCTCTAGGAGATTAATGATTTTTTTTCATTTTCTAGGTCCTGAGCAGTTTTAATTTCCCACAAATTAGCCCAAGTGACCAAGATGTCACTCCCAGAGTAGCTCCCACTTCTGCTACTCGAAATAGGTACATTCACCTCCCTATTTTAGCACAGCAACCAGAAGCTTATTTTACATTTTTTTTATTGTGAACTTACTCTTAACAAATAAGAGCCCCCCCCTTTTAATTCCTGTGTTTTCACTTTGTTAATCATTTCTTATTAATTCTGTATGTTGCTTGTTTTGTATATATTTGTTTGCATGATTAGATTGTAAGCAGGGACTGCTTTTTGCCTTTTTTTGTATCCTCAGTGCTGTTTAAATTGTAGATTTCAGTTTTGTCAGTAGGACTGCTATTGCTTTTCAGTCTCTGGTAGTCAAGAATTCTATTCAGATCAATTAATTTCCATTTCATTAAATTTAATGCCCATGCATTAGGTACCTACTATGCATAAAGCACAGTGCTGAGTACTGAGGAATAAAGACAAGAAGGGACACAGTCCTTCCCCTCAGGAAGCTTAAACTCTAAAGGGGAAGGAAGGAGATAAGACATGTACAGCTAAGTGGCAGAATAGATAAAGCACTGGATCTGGCTTCAGGAAGACTTGAGTTCACATCTGACCTCAGATAATTACTGAGGTAATGCAACGACCAAAAACAAACAATAGATAATTCCCAAGGAGCTTATCAAGAAGCATTTGACATCAGCAAGAAAGAGATGCAACCTGCACATCCAATTCACCTGGGGCTAGCTCTTAACTTTTCTGTATTTTACTATGAGATCCCAAATAACCCAGAGCTCGCCTGTGTATTGGCTAAAACTGCTTTTGATGAGGCTATTGCAGAATTTGATACACTTAACGAAGACTCCTACAAAGACATCCCTTATCAGCAGTTGCTTAGAGACAACCTAACATTATGGACATCAGACAGTGCAGGAGAAGAATGTGATGCTGCAGAAGGTGCAGAAAATTAAAATTCATACAGGGTGTCATCTTCCTCTCTCTCAAGAAACCATTTTACACGTCTCCATTCCCTATAGCTCCACTAGGATTTCCTATAGCAAAGAAAACCCATCCATGTGCATAGAAATCAATCGTTTATAGTCACTTGACTTCTATTTGCCTCAGGTTCCTTATCGTAAAATGGGGATAATAATAGCACTGCTTCCTAATTGTGATGATAAAACAAAATATTTGTAAAGCATTTTTCAAACCTTGAAGTATTATCTATAGCTAGGTATTATTATTAAATAAATATGACAAAAACTGTAATAAGTACAAAGGAGAGGTCCAGACAAAGAGCTATGAGAAAATTGACGGATGGGTTGGGGGTGGGGGGAGGGGAGAAAGCTACTGGCTATGAGGATGTGAGGTTTCATAAACAGGTAGCATTTGACCCAGTCCTTAATGGAAGAAAAGAGATGTGAAGGGAATCTATTAATGGAATAGAGGAGGGCCTATGGAAGAAAGTAGGACAAGCCTAAGAAATGAGTGGCCCCATATGGCAGCACCACAACATTAGAATATGAAAATTGGAGTTGTATGAAGTCAAGCTGCAAAGATAGAGCAGAGCCAGAGCAGAGCCCAAGATGGGCTTGAACATCAGGCTAAACACTTTGCATTTTGTACTGTAAGTAGTAACACAGTGTTATACATACTTTCAAAGGTAATGGATTGGGTTTCTTTTGGAGAGGCACTTTGATATTGTGCCTTTTTCTTGTTGCTTATAGAGAAAGGTGTATTTAATCAGGAAGAAAACTATAGGATTAAGTATTATTTTGTATCAACTACCAACAGCACTTTACTGTTGAATCATGCCCAGTTTAAAGTCCAACAAAATCACCAGATCTTTTCCTCTCAAACATTTGCAAAGAGAGTCATCCTTGAACTTATATACATAGTTTATTGTTCCTTCCTAAGCACTCCACACTGCACTAATACCTATTCATTTTCATTTTGTTAATTAAAGGTCATGTCATCAACTTCACAAGAATGGTTTTAAGTTTGTATTTTTTTAGGTTTGTATGTTTTAACTTAGCGTCATCCATAAGCTTTCATTAATACTTGCTGTTGGGCATGAGTTAAGTCATTGAAAATATATTAAACTGTAATAATTGACTCTGAGTCAATGGCTATGGAGTAGTCCAAGGAATATAACATTATGATTGTATTATGGATCATTTTAGTGAGAAGTCCTAATTTATGTGATATTTGAACTACTCCTATAGCACTATAGAACTGGGTAATTCTTGTTAGGGATGGTGTGTATTGCAGAAGAGACATGGAGGTTCTTAAATAGGATTTAACATGTTTGAAAGCCAAACATTAAATAGATAATTCACAATAATAAACACTGACTCAGATCCTTCCATTGTATAAACTATGACCTGGGGGTAAGTAAGCCCTTTGGAAACTATGTTAACTCTTTCAAGTCACAACATGATTATTTAGGCAGTAAATGTTCCGATCAATTAAAATCAGTATCTTTGAACTATCTTCTGGTCAGTTTCCAGCTGCAGTATTAATTCATATTCATCACCAAGGGCCAGTGTGGTGGTAAAGTAAGCCTTGGATATGCAATTGCGGGTCGACATCTAACCAAAGACAGATGGGAATCTCAATGACATATGCTGAATAACCTTGATTGAGCCTGTCTCTGGTTTCAATCCAGACTGCCAGGGCTATCTCTTCAGAGCTACTTAAAATCCACAGATAAATTAGCTGATAGTCTGGGTTTAATCCCTCAAACAAGTTTCCTAATGCAAGATCAATCAATTAACAAACATTTATTAAGCACCTACTATGTGCCAGGCACTGTGCTAAATGCTAAGGATACAAAAAGAGGCAAAAGAGAGTCACTTTCCTCAAGGAGCTCACAATCTGATGGGTTAAGTCTTAATCTGAATGTATACAGGGAATGAACCATGCAGTCTTTATTCACCATTCATGGCCATTCCTCTGTATTGGGGATAAGGAGCTATTACTGGGAAGCTAGGTGACTCAGTGGATAGAGTGCTGGGCCCAGAATCAGGAAGATCTGAGCTCAAATCTGGTCTCAGACTCTTACTAGCTGTGTGACCCTGGGTAAGTCACTTAACCCTGTTTGCCTCAGTTTCCACATCTGTAAAAGGAGCTGACGAAGGAAATGGCAAACCACTCCAATACCCTTGCCAAGAAAATTCCAAATGGGGTCATGAAGAGTGGGACAGGACTGAAGAATATCAAACTGGAAGTTAGCTTTCTGCCAAAGCAGAAAATGCAAATTTAAGAAACTGTCAGAACAACACTTTCATAGCAAATGTACCAAAGAAAACCTGAATGAGCTGAAATTACCCTCCTGGCCTGTGATTACAAACACGAAAAACAACAGCATTACCAGCTGCTGCTGCTTTAAGCAGTGGGTTTTTTTGGTTTTTTTTGAGACCAGGATCCACTGATGTCAATTATTTTACCTAAGTCCTGGCCATGAACCCAGTAACAACACGTGAAATAGCATCTGTCCTTATCATGCAAAGAACTCATCCTTTTTTTTTTTCCTTCTAGAATCCTGATGAGATGAACTCTTAAGAGACCTGAAACCCTTGGCAAGCAAGGTCATAAATCTTTATACCAGAATGTCAACAGGACTTTGGTAGTAGGGTTGTGGTTACTAATTGTTGCTTTAAAATGTCATTGTAAAAGAGTTTGCACCAAATGTACAAAGCACAATGCAGTGATTCCTTCTCTGGAGGATAGTCAGTTTGTGACGTTGAGATTTCTAGCACCTGATTTTGATTGAGAGAGTTTGCTGTGCCTGTGTATTGATTTACAGAGAAGATCCTGTAGCTATGGAAGTGGGGAATTTGGTGCTGGTATGTGAGTATGAGCTCAGAGCTCCCAGGCACCATAATCATTCAACACCTCTCATTCTGTACTCCATGATATAGCCACAAAAACTCTAGCTCCCGAGCACACCGCATTTTCCCTCTGTTTTTATGAAGCCCCCCAAACGCATCATTGTGAGAGAGCTTCCAGCCTACACACCTCCCTACTTGACACCAATTCCCCAAACATGTAGCCACAGAATCCCAAGTTCCAAATTTACCAATTTGTTCACCACAACCAATGCATCTTTGCGTCCTCTTGCATTCACCGCACCCACGCCAGCCAAACACTTCACATAAACTCTAGTTCTCTGGCTACTTCCTGACATTTCCAAAACCTCTGCTTGGAAGTGAAGTCAATTGCTTGCTCCTTTTTGCAGCAGCCCTAGAAGATGTGGGAGTGGACCTTCCTGCCCAAAGGTAACCACCTTTATCTGCTTTTTACTCTCAGCTCCATAGACCCACACTGGGGATGTTGCATCATCCAAAATAGCAAATATGAGAAGTATAAAGAAATATGGGAAAATACATGTGAAATCAGGCAAAGCAAAGAAAGCAGAATTAGCCCAAGATATATATTGGTAAGTGACATCAATGTAACTTTATTTGTTCATTCATACATTTAAAAAATGATTGGAAAGGAAAAGAGTAAGTTTTTTGTTATTAAACATATATAATGTAAATAGTTCTAGTTTCAATAAAAATGACATTATATGCTTTTGTTTGTTTTCTTGATTTTTTTTATTTGTTAAGAGTAAGTTCACAAAAAAAAATATAAAATAAGCTTCGGTTGCTGTGCTTGTACAGTGCTAAAATAGGGAGGTGAATATATGTATTTCAAGTAGCAGAAGTGGGAGCTACTGTGGGAATGACATCTTGGTCACTTGGGCTAATTTGTGGGAAATTAAAACTGCTCAGGACCTAGAAAATGAAAAAAAAAATTGCTGATCTCCTAGAGACAAATACTTTACTTATCAAGCAGCTTCAGCTGCTTCTCAGGCCATGTAAGGTCAGAGAAGAAAGGTTCCAATGCCCCTGAAGTCTCTAGTACATTAGATTAAGCTGGCTTCTAAAGTATTACAAACAAAGCGGAGTATCTGAATATTGCCATAATTCAGTGAACTGAATAGGCCAGAATGGATTCTGTGATTGAGTGAGCAACCCAAGGTGTGGGAACTTCCTGTACCAATAAAGATGAAAACGTGTCTAGGATTTAGCAGATAATTCCTATGAGTCACAGAGAAATCAAATGACTTGGCCAGGGTCACATAGCTAGTAAGTGTCCAAGGCATTTTTTGAGCCCAGATCTTCTTGATCCCAAGCCTCAAACACTATCTACTAATTCACGTTGCCTTTATCAAATACATTTGCTCCACAATGAATATAGGATTTGGAGGGACATTAGTGGCTGGGAATTCAGGATCAATCTGACTCTACCCCATCCCTTCTTTCTCTACTATTCTATTCTCTATAGTCTTTTCTGGTCAGTATATTTTTCTCCCTGAAATGAATGTGGCTGACTATGGATTTTTATTTTCCCATATGTCCCAAAGGATTCCAGAAGCCAATTCAAAATGATCAGAGGGGAAGCAGTATGGGTGTAGTGGAGAGAGGACTAGAGTCCTAGTATCAGGTCACCTGGGAGGCTCAGTGGATAATATCCTGGACCTGGAATCAAGAAGACTTCAGTTGAAATCTGACCTTGGATGCTTACTAGCTATGTGACCCTGGGCAAGTCATTTAACTTTCATTTCCTCATCTGTAAAATGGAGATGATAATAATAGAACCCACTTCCCAGGGGATCTATGACATATAAAAAGTTTGAGAAACATAGTTTGTGGGTAATTAATTATTTCCTTAATCATGCTAGCAGATATTTAATAAAAGCATGGAACCCACTTAACACTTACATGCCTTTGGAAGAGTGGGTATTCCTAAGGGTGGAAATCAACTTTGGTTAGCAATTAATGAAAATCCCTGGTTGGTAAACGGTCAAAGGATAGGAATAGGTAGTTTTCAGATGAAGAAATTAAAGCTATCTATAGTCACATGAAAAAATACTCTAAATCACTATTGACTAGAGAAATGCAAATTAAAACAATTCTGAGGTATTGCCTCATACCTATTCAATTGATTAATATGACAGAAAAGGAAAATGATAAATGTTGGAGAAGATTTGGGAAAATTGGAACACTAATGCATTGTTGGTGGAGTTGTGAATTGATGCAACCATTCTGGAGAGCAATTTGGAACTATGTCCAAAGGGCTATAAAACTGTGCATACCCTTTGATCCAGCAATACCACTACTAGGACTATATCCCAAAGAGATCATAAGAAATGGAAAAGGATCCATATGTACAAAAATATTTATAGCAGATCTTTCTGTGGTGGCAAAGAATTGGAAATTGAGGGGATGCCCGTAAATTGGGGAATGGCTGAACAAGTTGTGATATATGAATGTGATGGAATACTATTGTTCTATAAGAAATGATAAGCAGGTCAATTTCAGAAAAATCTGGAAAGACTTACATGAACTGATGGTGAGTGAAGTGAGCAGAACCTGGAGAACATTGTATGCAGTAATAGCAACATTATGTGATGATCAACTTTGATAAACTTAGCTTTTCTCAGCAATACAATGAAAAAGACTCATGATGGAAAATGCTATTCACATCCAGAGAAAGTCTGGAGTCTGAATGCAGATTGAAGCATACTATTTTCTCCCTTTTTTCCTTTCTCATGATTTTCCCCTTTTGTTTTGATTCTTTTTTCATAAAATGACTAATATGGAAATATGTTTAATACGTTTGTACATGTCATAGCTATATTAGATTGCTTGCCATCTTGGGGAGGGAGGAGGGGAGAGAGGGAAAAAAAATTTGGAACTCTTATAAAAATCTTATAAAAGTGAATGTTTAAAACTATCTTTACATGTAATTCGAAAAATAAAATACTATTAAGTGGGAAAAAACCCAATTAATGAGAAGAATGAATATTATAATGAGAGATGGATCCATTCTAATAAGGGGCTGGGGGATGTGACTTTGATCGTTCTTGCTCCCAGATCATCCTCAGCCTTGGGCAATCTGGACAAAGGACCTACCCATACCCAAGCCAGAGTAGTACACCATGGGACAGATTTCACCTTAGATTAATTCTTTGTAAATTTCTCTGGTTGGGTAGGATCTCCCACTCAAGATCAAAAGGCATGTATCCCAGGGATTTGGGCAATCTCATCCATTAACGATGTCCTTCAGTTCAATGTAATTCAATAATTGATTATTTTTTAAATTAATTTATTTTGATTTATCAACAATCACATCCATAAGTTTTTGACTTTTACATTTTTCTCCCCCTCCCTCCCCTCCTCCCTCCCTAAGACCATGCACAATCTGATACAGACTATACATACACATTTCTATTATCAATAATGGATTATTAATATGAGAGAAATAATCACTTCTTTCCATCATATGAGTTAATATAGTGCTTAGCACAGTGCCTGGCACATAGTAAGTATTATATAGACGTTAGCTATTATTGTTATTATTTTAAAAGAGAAAACCTGAATCCAAGTCTTCTCTGTCATGTGTTAACATCAGGCAAGCCAGATCCCTTCTCTGGGACTGAGTTTTTCCATTTGTAAAGTGAGGAAGGGACTAGCTAATTGATGTAAGAAGTTCCTTCCAGTTCTAATATTCCATGATCCCAAAAATATTGGTCTTGGGTCCAAAGAAAGAATAATGGCCATGCCATTGCTTGGATAACATTCTAATCCACAAAGTCAAAGCTCTATTGGGTTTTACCAAATGGAGGTCCACTTTTGATCAGTTTGTGTCCTCCCAAAGCACTAGGGCACGGTTATCTCCTGGGTCTCTCCCTCAGCATCTCTCTGAAGAAAATGGGCTCTGCATGTTCCCTGAAGCTATGCTTGAGAATAATATTAAAAATAAACAAATACTCCCTCCTTGAGATACTAAGGCCATAATCCCTTAACAAAGAGTTGTAGCCTTGAGGCTATTCCCTAGAGTTGTGTCAGCTTAAACAAACCAACTAAAACTCCACAGTATTCATTACCCTTAGATTACAAAATAGTAAGTAGTTATTAACTGTTATTAAGAGAAGCTATAATTACAGCACTATCAGACACAGAGTATGTGGTCTTTTTTTTTTTTTAATGTGCAAGAGATTCCAACCTATTTTCATGCTATTCTAATTAGAAAAGGGCCTATTAATCTCCAGCCCCCCGGCTTTTCCTATCCACCCAGGAATAATAGGTTCCCTTATCCACCCAAACTAAACAGAGAGACCCTGCCAGGACAGACTTCCCTTCCAAAGACCTAGATGACAATGACTTCCTTCCCTGGGAGGCCTTGAACTGTCTCGGTGGCAGCTTGTGAATTTCTGGTGATATAGGGGTAGCTCAGAAAGCAAGGAAAGATTTGACTCCTAAGGATCCTAAGATGTTAGAGGTAGACCTGGAAGTGATCTCTAAGGCCATTTACTCTATTCATTTTACAGATGAAGAAAATGAGGCAAAACAATTTTAAGGAACTTACCTGGGGTCACACAGATAGTAAGTGTCTGAGACTGGATTTGAACACAGGAAGATGAGTCTTCTCAACTCCAGGCCCAGTGCTCTATCCATTGAGCCAGCTGAATACTCATGTTTAGATAGATACCTATTCCTTTATACCAAAGCAGTGTAAGCCCTTTTGGACAGGTGTTTTTTACTCCTGCTTTACCAATACCTATTCTCCCAACATGCCTCAGCCTTGAAAGGCACAAGTACATTTATGAATGTGTATTATGTATGATAATTAATTAACTGAATAATAATTTAACAAGTGCTTCCTATGTACAAAGTCCTAATGACAACATATCACATATCACTGCAGGCACAGGGAATGGATAGAGAAAATGGACAAAGATGGAAGAGGGTTGGACAAGAACAGGAGACAGAGTACAGGCATACCTCACTTTTATTGTCCTTCAAAGAGATTTTATTTGCTTGTTTGTTTGTTGTTGTTGTTGTTTAACTAATGGAAGGTCTGTGGCAACCCTGCATCCAGCAAATCTATTGGAACCATTTTTCCAGCAGCTTGTACTCACATTATGTCTCTGTGTCACATTTTGGTAATTCTCACAATATTTCAAATATTTTCATTATTATTATATCTGTTTTATTGATCTGTGATCAGTGATCTTCGATGTTACTATTGTAATTATTTTGGGGTGCCATAAACCAGCTTCATTAAGACTGTGAACTTAATCAATAAATGTTCGATGTGTTCTGAATGCTCCACCAACAGGCTGCTCCCCGTCTCTGTCTGTCTGTCTGTCTCTCTCTCTGTCTGTCTCTCTTTCTCTCTGTCCCTCCCCTCAGGCCTCCCTATTCCATGAGACACAACAATATTGAAGAATATTACATAAACTTAATTTTTGAGAGGATTGACTCCAATTTTGAAAGATGTTCTATTGTGGGTAAAATGCTAACAAATAGCATTGATGCTACAGAGAAATCTTTCATGAAAGGAAGGATCAATTGATGTAGCAAACTTCATTGTTACCTTATTTTAAGAAATTAAAGAAATTAAGAAAATTAAAATTAAGAAATCTTAAGAAATTACCACAGCTACCCCAGCCTTCAGCAACCATAATCCTGGTCAGTCGGCAGACATCAACTTCAAGACAAGACCTTCCACCAGCAAAAAGATTATGACTCACTGAAGGCTCAGATGATGATTAGCATTTTTTTTTTTAGCAAAAGAAGAGTTTTTCATTAAGGTATGTGCATTGGCTTTTTAGATGTGATACTATTGCACACTTAATAGACTACAGTAAAGTGTAAACATAACTTTTATATGCACTGGGAAACAAAATTAAGTCATGTAACTTACTTTGTTACAATATTCACTTTATTGTGGTGATCTAGAATTGAACCCTCAATATCTCTGAGGTATGCCTATAGTTTATTTTGTTTTGAATGTGCAGAATTGTAAAGGGAATAATATGAAAACAGACTGGAAGGGTGGATTACAGTTAAATTATCGAAGTTCTTCAATTTCAGAGCAAGGAATTTATAACTTATCATTCTCTCTCCTCCCATTATTTCTATTAGATTAAGCCTTCTTCATAAAAACTTTCTAATATTTGGATGTGTCTATCATATATCACCAAAATTTGTATTCTTCATCTCCTCCTTCTTCTTTTTCTTCTCCTTCTCCTTTTCCTTCTTCCATCACCACCACCACTACTACCACTACTACTATCACTACCACCACTACTACTACTACTACTACTACTAACACCACCACCACCTGGCTAGCTAGCATTTATAGAGCACTATAAGATTTGCCAAGTGCTTTATAGACTTCATCTCATTTGATCCTCATAAGAACTCTGTAGGTGCCATAAATGTCCTCATTTTACAGATGAGGGAACTGAGCCTGAGAGACATTAAGTGACTTGACCAGGGTCACACAATTAATAAATGTCTGAAGTAGACTTCAAATTAAAGTATTCCTGACTCTAAGTCCAACACACCTCCTAGCTGATTCATGACTTGCCTTACAGGGTTGTTGTTAGGGTCAAATAAAATAATGAATGTAAATCACTTTGCAAACTTCAAATAATGATACAATTTTCAGTTATTATTATAATTTAGTCCTTCTTTTAATATTTAGTGTGGCTCAAATAGAAATGGACCTAACACAAGTCATTATTCTATGATTGATCTTCTGTGTTTAATGTTTGGTGGAGTATTACACAGGTAGATAAAATAATTTTTTTTTTTGGTGATTGAATGAAAGTATTGGGATGTAGGATAATTTGGAGTAGACTCAGTGAAAGCATCTTCGGGACAACTCTAGTAGCAGAAAGGATTATGTTCCGGTTCCATGTTGGTTTTTAATTTCTTCCACTAGGTATCTACATTTAGGGAGCTTTTCTTTCCATGTAGTTTGGAGATTGTGTGTTTGATATGGTGAAATCTGTAAAGATGGTCTTAAATTTTTATGGGTTTAGATAATTGTGGGTGACACTTTTGTCTGTGGTAATGCTCTGATACATTTGGAATTTATTTGTTTAATTCTCAAGTATATTTGGGGGGTTTGTATTTGTAGTGATGAACTCTTTTGTATTTATTTATAACAAATAATGAACTTCTAGTGTATAATTCTAGCCACTTGGATTGTGTCTTTCTAGGTATTTACTAGGTGCTATATTTTTATAACCTGCAGAAATATGTTACATCTTCTCCTCCTCCTTCCTTCTCCTCCTTTTTCTCCTTTTCCTCTTTTTCTTCTTCCTCCCCCTTTCCCTCCTCCTCTTCACCCTCCCCCTTTCCCTTCCTCTCTCCTTCCCCCTTCATTCTCCTTCTCCTTCTCCTTCTATTTCTTCTTCTTCTTCCTCATCTTCCTCCACTCCATCCTGACAATTATTATGACTGTAGAGAAATTGTTCTCATGGTGTTTGATAGACTCAGATATAGTCCTAGAATAAGTAGTTATCCTACAATTATTCTATTATAATTAATCTTCTATAGTCTATTATGAATGTTTATAAAATAATTACTTTCTATAGTTGAATGAAAGTATTAGGATGTAAGTTCAGCTCCAGTAGGTTCACTAAAATCACCCTCAGTACCACTGTAACAGCACATAGGATAATGATGATGTCTACGTCATCCTGTTGCCATATTTTGATTTCTTCTGCAAGGTCTCTACATTTTAAAAGCCTTATTTTTATGCATCTTGGAGATTATGAGTATTTAGCATGGTGATATTACTGGTATGGTGGTATTAAAAATGTTGTTCTTGAGTTTTTAGGGATTGATGTTCTCTTTGGGAAACAGTTTGGTCTGTGATAATGATCTGGTCTGGTTCCAGTACAATTTCTTGGTTGAGTCCTCAAGGACATTTTGAGGTTTGTTTTTGTAATATGGGGATGTGTCATCTGTCAGTTCATGAAAAATAGTGAGTTTCTAATGAATGATTCTAGCCAGTAGGTCATGTCTTGCTAAGTATTGGTTATGTGATAAATATTTATAGCTATTATGTGCTGTTTCCATTTGAAACTTTCTTTCAGGAAGAGATCAGCAGGTTCTTTCCATTTCCATTTTGTCCTCTGGTTCTAAGAAGTCTGGACAGTTTTCTTTGATGATTCCCTAGGCTTTTTTTTCATCATGGCTTTCAGGTAGTCCAATGATCCTTAAATTTTCTCTCCTTAATCTGTTTGACAATTGTTTTGCCTTGAGTTACCTTAAATTTTCTTTTTTAGTCCAGTGACTTTGTTTTAATATTTTTTTCTTGCCCCACTGAGTCATTAGTTTCTATTTGGTGCATTCTAGTTTTCAAGGAGTTGATTGTTTAGCCAAGGTGATGTTTCTTTTGTGCTAAGTTGTTAATTCCCTTTCTAAATCTTTCTTCCATGTTCTCACTTCTTTTTCCAATTTTTTCCTCAAATGCTAGTCCCCCAGGTCTCCTTCTTACTCTGCCCTGGGTATATCATCCAAGATGAAAAGGTTCCTGGGGAATGATAGAGAATTCCAGGGGAGTGCAGCCCAGTGGGAACTGAAGCATCCATGGCTCCTACCTCCCCTCCTCTCCCTCCACCTCCCAAAGGGGAAGTGCATTTTGTGCAGTTCAAAAAAATGGCACGTGCAAAGAGGTAAGAAAGCTTGGTGGTGGAGAGGTGGAAAATAAAACTTCTGATGACCCCACATAATCAAGGTGTTTGTTTTAAGTCTCATATGGAAGATTCTTAGCATTTCTGTTTTATTCATTTCTCATCCTTCTGGTTTAGGAGGGAAAAAAAGGCAGGACTGTGATTCTTTGACACCAATTATAGCTGATGGAATCTGGAGCTTGATTCATAAGAGAAGTTATAGGTTTACTATTATCACATTTCCACTCCAATTCATCCTTCTTCATGTTCCTTGCCCAACTTCAGCCCCGTACTCTTCCTAGTATTTATCCAGCTGTTGTTTATAAGGAAATAAAAAAACATGTACATAGCATACACATTACACTATTACACAGAATGGTATTTGTGTGGCTGCTATGTAAACCAGGCTGACATAATAAAAAAAAAAACCAAACCATAATGAACAACAGCACGTGTCCCTTCCCCTCACATCATATTTCTGTCTGGTTCTTGTATGAGGATGATATGTCTTCCAGGCCCTTCTTAGGTGGCCCTATCACAGAACACAGAGCTGAGACAATAGAGTTCCCAGTGAAGACCATGAGGGATGGCTGACTGGTCAAATCAGGAAATGCTGCTTTGTCCATTCATATCTACCTTTAGGACTGTTGTTATTGTCGCAAATCTAGGATGCTCAGAGACATCAAAGTTATTTCCTATGTACTGTAACTGAGCTCTTATTTGAAACTAAATGTGAATAGAAGAGGAAGAATCATCTGTTTGTAGAGTTGGTGAGTTTGTTTCTCATTAGTGATATGTCACTACTATTTTGATTTAACCATGTAAATAAATACTCAGACTATTACAGTTTGCTCTCAACCACTACTAAATTAAATTAATGGAGTTTCATTAAGAAAATAACAGATTTGCATGACACCATTAGAAAAAGACCCTTGTGTTTCTAAACATGTACATTTATTTTCTTCTTAGGTAAATTCCATTACAGTTTTACTCACTCAGCAGAAAGCCTTGGAAATGGCCAAAAAAAAAAAAAGACAGCATATACAAATATACAGATTTGGAGCAAGGGAAGACTTGAGTTCAAGTCCTGTCTCTGACACTTATTAGCTGTATTATCATTGGTAAGTCCTTTAATGTCTATAAACCTCAGTTTCTTTATCTGTAAAATGGGGATGATGATGATGATGATGATGACATTATTATTTTCCTCACAGGATTGTTGTCAAGGTTACCACTTAAATAATAGAATCTAGGAGTTAGAAAAGGCCTCAGAGAATGTATTTTCTTGACCTGTACATGAGCAAGAATCACTTTTATAAAATCCACAAGTTGTCTAGACTCTGTCTGAAGACAGCCTCTTGAGACAGCCCATTCTACTGTTGAAAAACTATTTGCCAGAAAACTTCTCCAAAGTCTGCCTCCCTTTGTACAAGGAACTTCTTCCCATGGCTTATTTCTGCTCTCTTGGGGCCAGCAACATAAATTGAACCCCTCTGCCACATAACAATCTTTCCAGTTCTTGAAAATCATTATCATAGCACCCAGACATTTTCTTACATTTTCAGTTTCTCCTAGCAGTCTTTATATGATGTGTTCTCCAGGCCTTCTGTCCTCCTTTTGTTGTGGTTGAGTAATTTTAGTCATGTTCAACTCTCCATGACCCCATTTGGGGTTTTCTTGGCCAAGATAGACTAGAGTGGTTTGCCATTTCCTTCTCTGGCTCATTTAAAGATGAGGAAACTGAGGCAAATAGGGTTAAGTGACTTGCCCAGAGTCACACAACTAGTAAGTGTATGAGGTCATATTTGAACTCAGGTCCTTCTGACTCCAGTGCTTTATTGACTGCACCATCTGGCTGCCCCACCTTGTTATCCTAGTCATCCTTTACTGATCACATTCCAGCTTGCCCAGATCTTCCCTACAATTTGATGCCCAGAACTGCTTACAATACTTCAGATATGCTCTGACTAGGGCAGAGGATAGTGGAAATCTTGCCTCCCTAATTTTGTAAACTATATCTCTCTTAATGCTGCTTAAGGTTACCATCCTACATTCCTGGTCGTGTTGAGCTTGCAGTTCACTAAAATGCTCAGGTCCTTTTTTCATCAGAATAGAAGCTTTGCTTAGATTTCAAGAAAGTGTTTGACAAAGCATGCTGTGTCTATGTGCACAATGGAGAAATACAGGCTAGTTTAGTACAGTTAAGTGGATTTGGAACTGGATGCAATGAGTAGTCATTAGTGAGTCTAGCTATACCTTCTTCTTGCTGTACTTGGGAAGTTTTGCTTTTTTTAACCCCAATGTAGAGCTTAACAATTATCCCTTTTAATTTTCATCCCATTTGATTAGATCCATTACTCTAGTTTGTTTTCCATATTTCTGGATCCAAATTGTTTTTTGGGTCCACACTCAAAAATTATTAGATACCCCTCCAAGTTTCTTGTCATCAGGAAAGCATTTTGTTTCTGACTTCAGTCAGTTCATTGGTCAAACTATTGAACAGCAAAGGCCAAGAACAGATATTTGGACACTCTACTAGAGACCTTCTTCCAAGTTGATACTGACCCATTAATGACCGTTCTTTGGGTCCAGTTTTAAATCCACCTAACTGTATTAAACTAAGTCATATTTCTCTCTCAAATTTGTAAGCATAGCATGCTTTGTCAAATACTTTGCTGAAATCTAAGCAAAGCATTAAGATTGACAGATAATTTTTATATAATTCTTTAGTAACCCTCTCAGAAATAGAAATGAATTTCACCAGGTGTAACCTTGTCTTGATGAAGCCATGTTGAATTTTAGTGATCACTGCTTCCCTTTTTAAGCACTCCCAAGCCATCCCCTTAATGATATGTTCTATAATTTAGACAGAAATAAAAGTCAAGTTTCCTGGCATATAATCTGTAGACACAACTACCTCACTTTTTTTTTCTTTTGAAAATTGGGATAATCTTCTCCAATCCTATGGCACCTCTTCGATTCTCCAGAATTTTATAAGATCATTGACAACAGCTCATCAATCACATGTACTAGTTCTTTTAATATTCTGGGATAGAATTCATCTAGATCTGGTGACTTGAACTTACTGAGAACAATTAGATGCTGCCTAACCATCTCCTGACCTCTCAAGATTCCACTCCCTACTAATAATTTTTATTCCATCATTCTCATTCCAAAAATTATTCTCCTGGGAAGAGAACACCAAAAAAGAGAATAAGAAAGGAAGAATTGAAGGAATTCAGCCTTCCCAACATCTTACATTATTATCATCCTATCGTTTTCAAGAAATGATTTTTACCACGAATTCTCTTTCAAAATACTTTTTGTTTTGTTTTGCTTTGTTGTCCTTAGCATTCAATGCCAGATTTCAGCCTTTCTGAACTTTAGTGCCCTGGATTTAGTCCTCCCAGGATTGGCTACCTCTGCAAATTCAGCATCTGATACTTGCCTTTGGTTCCATTGTCTGTATCTCAAGTGAGATATTTATATAAAATACTTGTGAATCTTAAAACATTATATAAATGTCAGCTATTGTTATATAGAACCATCTCTTTGGACTCAACTATTTATTATTATCATTACACTTCCTTCTCTCCTCTTACATTCCACCTCTCTGGTGTTTGTCTTCATATCCTCACACCTGGACTCACACTAGCCTGTTGGTAGGTCTGCTTGCCACAAGCTTCTCCCCACTCCAATCCACCATCCATTCAGCTGCCAAAGTGATTTAACTAAAGTGTGGGTCCAACCCATGATGCATCCTTTTCCCACTCACTCAGTAAACTCCAGCAATTCCCTATCATCTCCAGGATCAAATCCAAAATCCTCCTCTTAGCCTTTAAAACCAACCCTTCACAACTTAGCTTCTCTCCCCTTTCCTTGTATTTCCAGTCTTCTTACACTTTACATTCCCTCCCCTCCCCCAAGCACTCTTTGTTACAGTGATATTGGCCTCCTTGCTATTCCTTAAAGAGGATGTACCACCTCTCAGCTTTAGGCTTTTGTTCTGGTTGTCCCCCTTGCCTTGAATGCTCATTCTCCTCATCTTCACCTTCTGGTTTCCTCCAAGTCTCAGCTAAAATCCTACCTTCTACAGGAAGCTTGTCTCAATATCTCTTAATTCTAATGTCTTCCCTTTGTGGATTATTTCCTAATTATCCTATATATAGCTTATTCACAGACAGTTGTTCGCATGTTGTCTGTCTCCCATTAGATTATGAGCTCCTTGGGGCCAGGACTGTCTTTAGCCTTTCTTTGTGTCCCCAGAGTTTAGCACTGGGCCTGGCACATAGTAGGCACTTAGTAATTGCTTATTGACTGACTGATTATTATTATTAGTAGTAATAGTAATAGTAATGTGTTTTATTAATGCCTTTTCTACATCAGTTATTTCTAGAAATACCATCTTCCACCCCTACTTCCTATGTCTCATTGAAATTAAGCCCTCTCTCTTAACAAAGAAAAACATACAGCTATATGTTATTATGACATTTGATAAAAACGGGATTCCATCTGAATTACCTATATTTTAAAGAAATTTAATTCAGAGAGATAGCTGAGAAAGATAGGTAATAACAAAGCAAGAGAGAATAAGGCATTTTGGAGGCAAGGCATTTTCTAATTCTAGACAAAATATAAAAATTATTCTCCAGTGTAATACACAGAGATAGGCTCTGAATCTATGATTTCATTGGTAATGCAAACTCCCAGAGAAGGAAGTTTCTTTTTACCAATTTGGGTTAGAACCTTCTCTACAACTTACAGCCTTTAAAAAACTGCCTAAAACACCAAGAAGTAAAGTGATTTGTCTCAGGTCAGGGGTGGGACTTGACTTTGGGTCTTCCTGCTGTCAAGGCCGGGTCCCTATCCACAATGCCAAGTTGCCTCTCATATGGAATTATATAATCATACACTTAGAGCTGGAAAGAAGCTTAGAGATCATTTAACCCAACTCCTTTACTTTATAGATGATAAAACAGAGGCCCAGAGAAGCTAATGACTTTCTCAAAGTCATACAGGAATACAAAGTATTCTTTCTACTATATAGTACATAAGGCATCAGAAAATAAATATCACCTGGCAAAGAGAACAAAATTTTCTGACTTTAAAAATATATGCATTCATAAAAAATAATGTTAAAAGTATCCCTGAATGTTGCATATTTTTCATCGCCAACCCCACCCCTTCACCACAATAGTTGCACCCTTAGTAACTATCTTACTTACCTTTAACCTTATGTTCCCAAGACTCTGACTTAGGGTTTATAAATAGCCTTGTGATTACCTTTTTACATATGTGTATACATTGCTATTCCTAATAAATATATTCTTAAAAACTAATATGTAGGTAGAATTTGTATAAATCAAAACACATTTAAAATTCACCAAGGGCATCTGTTAATTTAATAGCTCTATGGTAAATCCTTTTGCAGGTGAAAAAACAAAAACAAAAAAACCAAAAACTCTAGCTTTGGTAAAGTGAAAATTCTTCTGTAAAGTGAATAATCAAATTGTATTTACCTTCTGTGTAAAAACAGATGCTTTCTACCTACTGAGTTTGTTTAAAGGCAGGTAAAACTGTAAATGGTCAGTTTCATGTGGTATAGTCAAACGTGGAGGGGAAAACACTCTATAATCACTTTTCTGTTATCTATACAATGCTGTGCTGTCCTTTAGGTAGGGCTGTACTTTGAACCATACTCTGCATCTTCCTTGCTTGGAGGCCTCCGCCCTGTCAGTGACTCCATATGTCCTTATTTATTTAAAGCTATGATTAAATGTTATCTCATTACAGTCTGTGCATAGGTTGGTCTCATTTAACTGAAGGTAAGATTTGAAGCTCTGAAATTTGGGGTGTATCTGTGGGTAGTAAATAACGTGTCATCCAATAATAACTTTTTTCCTGGGAAACACACTGTATTACTCAAACATGTTTGCCTCCATCATACCTGACTGACTCAGAAACAAAGGAGGGGGAAAATCCCATCATGCACCCACCTTCATTCTTTCCTACCACTTTCCGGATATTGTAGTGCCATGACCTCCCAGACACTATGAATTCCTTCTTAATTAGCCTTTCTCCCTTGCTATGCCAAGAGATGATTAATACATTATTTGTGTTCTGTCTCCCAATACACATTTTGTTTCCTTCTAATGATGGAATTCAGCCATAGGCCTCAATTAAATCTGATAAGGCAGTGGACTGAATTATACTTGGAAAATTAAAAAAAAATTTTTTCCCCATGGAAAGTCCAAAGTTGTTATGGTACCAAATCCCTCTGCCACTGGCCCTGCTTCTGAATCTAAGAACAATCTGAGTGTAATCTTGGGAGATGACTTCTGAATAAGTTTACACATTTCCTCTTCACAAAGTTTTGCAAAATCACTACTGCATAGCACTTTGTGATCTAAGAAAAATGACTCAGGAGGCAGTTAGGTGGCTAAAAGGATAGAGTGCTGGGCCTGGAGTCAGGAAGACATAAGTTCAAATCTAGTTTCAGACAGTAGCTGTGTGACCCTGGACAAGTCACTTAACCCTGTTTGCCTTAATCCATTGGAGAAGGAAGTGGCAAACTACTCCAGTATCTTTTTTTTATTAATTTATTTATTTTTAGTTTTCGACATTCACTTCAATAAGATTTTGAGGTTTAAATTTTCTCCCCCTCCCTCTTTTCTCTCTGCCCTCCCTAGACGGCATGCAATCTGGCATAGGCTCTATTCACACATTCATATTAAGCATACTTTCCCATTAGTCATGACGTAAAGAACAATTAGAACTAATGGGAGAAATCACGATGTGGATAGCATTTCCCATCGTGAGTCTTTTGGAGTTGCCTTAGATTCTTGCTTAGATTATTACTGTGAAGAGCCAAGTCTATCAAAGTCAGTCATCACAAAATGTGGCTGTTACTATGTACAGTGTTCTCCTGGTTCTGCTCATTTCACTCTGCATCAGTTCATGTAAGTCTTTCCAGGTTTTTTTGAAGTCTGCCTGCTCATCATTTCTTATAGCAAAATAGTATTCCATTACATTCATATACCACAACTTCTTCAGCCATTCCCGAATTAATGGGCATCCCCTCAATTTCCAATTCTTTGCCACCACAAAAAGAGGTGCTATAAATTTTTGTACATGTGGGTCCTTTTCTCATTTTCATGGTCTCTTTGGGATTCAGACCTAGAAGTGGTATTGCTGGGTTAAAGGTACTCCAGTATCTTTGCCACGAGAACCCCACATAAGGTATTGACATTTGAGATCATAGTCCACAGAGTATGAAGAGTAGGACAAAAATGAACAACAAAGGGTTCTGAAAATGTTATCTAGCTCCTTGGGGTGTCTTTGTAATTGCATCCTCAGTATCTAGCTCTGTGCTTCACATGTGGTTAGCATTTAATGAATATTTGGTGAGTTGAGTTGTAAAATGGTCTAGGTTTCTGAGGTAGTCTATAGGAACATAAGAGAATTAGAAGGGATCTTAAAAGATGATTTTGTCTATCTCCTTCATTTTATTGATTTGGAAACTGAGTCCCAGAGAGGTATAGGTGATGCCCAAGCTCATATTATGTAGTTATAAAGGATCAGGAGATGAGCCTGGGCCTTTTGATGAAGCTACCCTTTGGCCACATTTTTTTCCTCCAAGCAGTTTGGTATTAGCCTTTGTAGGGCTGGTCTTATGATTAAACAGAGTATGTAGGGGTCTGGTGCAATATGATTGGTGCTGGGAAGATCTCCTTCTACCCCCCCCCCCAAAGTCCACAACTTCTCCAACTAGGCTGTCACTGATGTTTGAGATTCCACTTTTACTACTTCACTCTTTTGGATTAAGGCTAGGAAATGAGAGGGTTAGATTCCTTTTCAAGGGCTCTTCTAGTTACAAATCTCTGATCCTGTCCTGTTTAATGTGCAAATACTCCTAGGAGGGGCCATACAATACACCTTTATCTGTCACTTGCAGATCAATGTGACTGAATTAATCAGACTCTTTCCTGGTATCTTTTAAAAAAGTTTCAAAAATATGCCCACTTCAGAATTATGTCCAGTTAGTTGGTCCATGCTAGCAAGAATTAATAATTTATTTATAGCATCTTTTATTTGTAAATATCTTATTAAAATTCAATTGTAAATAAACTATCTTGGCTGTTAAAATCCTTCTCATTTGTCCCTTGCCGTATTTCTCCTTTCCTCCATAGTTTCCATGGCTTAGGGTTGGTACTTGGATATTGTTTCTTCTATCCATGTCTATATATTCGAAGGCTGTGCCACAGGCACATGTGTTTCCCCACACTTGTATTGTCTCCTAAATTTATACTTCTGTTCTCAAGCTGCTCCAAGGTTGAGGCACATATTATAACAGTAGTATACACCATTGATCTGAGGTGATTTTGTGTTTCAGGATCAGGGAAAGCTAAATAACTGATATTACCTTCTGCAGATTGTGTTTGGTGGGGCTTAAGTATCTAAAGTATGTGAGGATCAAAGCAGGCAACATCCTCAGGAAGTGCCATATCAAGGGATATTATTTTTTGTTTTTCTTTAAAAAATACCCTGCTGATACATTTTGCCTTTATATTGTAGCCTAATTCTGGGAATAAATAAATTTAAAAAGGAAACTCTCCCTTCAGATTGAATCCTACTGTGATGCAAAGGAAAACAAAAATTTCCAATACAGTGACTAAGACCATATGAACAGAATTCCCCTCCTCTCTGCTGGGAGGTGAGAGGTATGCTTCATTATCTATTCTTGAGGTCCTTCATTTAAAAAAAAAATATTCAGAGTTTGACTTCCTTTTAGTGATTTTTTTTTATTTACATTGTTGCAATCTTTATATTTGCTGATCTTTTGGTTCAACTTATTTCACTTCGCATCAGTTAATACAACTCTTCCCATGACTTTCTGAATTCACAGTTTCTTGTTGCATAATATTCCCTTATGTTCATATTCATTATATGCACTATATATGGTGTATATGTATGTATATACACATATATAAATCTACTTATATATACATACCTATATATCTATATATGTCTCTCTACATATTCATATACATATACGCACACCATAAATATAATCTGTAGGGTGTTCCAGAAGACTTAGTGAAGTTTTAAGCTTTAATAATTTAAGACTAAGACTTTGGGGACACCTTGTATATATGTGAGGTATGGATGTGTGTGTTTTGGTTGATAGCCAGACTGACCATAGTTGTTTTTTTTTAACTCTTTTTGGGAGGGCAGGGACAATTGCAGTTAAATGACTTTCCTAGGGTCACACAGCTAACCTGAGGCCAGATTTGAACTCAGATCCATTTGACTCTAGAGATAGTGCTATATCCACTGAGCCACCTAGCTGCCTGTGACCATAGTTTTTAACAGGTTTTTCTGGTGATGCTTCACCTTTACCTTCTGGCATCTCCATCAGTATATTAGTAGATATTTGGTGTCTACATCGTGTGGACAACTTGTGTAGACATTAGAAGAGGGAACCACCTCACCTGGCTTCTGCATTCTTATACTTGTAGACTAGACAAGTAGTTCAGACTGCACCCTTCCATAGTTTTCTTTGCATATTTTTACCACTACATTGTGGTGGAAATGTAAATGCGTCACTCCAGGAATCTTTATGGCAGGACTATTGGATGATGTTGCTACTGTTGAATGGTCAACATGGGCTCTGGCCTTAGGAAAAGCTCTTATGACATGAATAACTTCAGACATAGATTATAAAAAGGCTTACAATTTAGGAAGTATCCATGTCTTTTGGTTATTTTTGTATCCCTAGCACTTAGCACATTGCCTAGCATATAATAGGCACTTAATAAGTACAAATATATATATATATATAATATATATATACATATGTATGTAGTAGATTTGCACTTTTATGTACAATCATCTTTTTATTGTATTATGTTATGAAAATGCTTATTTTAGCCCATAAATTAAAAAAATTTAAAAATAGCTTTTCTGAAATGAATCTGTCCAGATAATACTTTTGAGCTTGAAATATATAGATGGAATCCATGCATGCATGTTGTTTAGGAAGTCTGGGGTTATGGACTATCAACCAATAGATTAACAAAGAGCATCAGGAGAATTTGGAGACAAAGTTGATAAATTAAGCTTACTTTCATATAGAAAAATCATCACAGAACATGTATTTTTTAAAAAACATATATAAGTCAATATTTAATACTTTAAAGTGGACAATACTGCTAGCACTGTTTTGTTTTTCTTTTTCTTTTCAACGTCCTAATTTATATCATGTGGCATACTAGAGTCTTAAAGCACACATTTTGGCATGTTACTTTCAGGCTTTCAGGTGGTACTTATGTCACAGAACAATTCTAGTTATTTATATTCTCATGTTTATTTATCTTCTCACTAGAAAACCAGTGTCTACCATGACATCTTGCCATATGCCTTGTCTACTTAGAACAGTACCCTTCTAGACAAAACCTCTAGAGATCATGCTTTACCTCTCTGGGAATTAATCCACTTACACTTGGAAATGTCTCCAAGTGGAACTGTGCTGCTTGGTAAGTAAGTGAGTACCAACTCACCAACCCTCTACATCTAGTTGTAGTCGAGCAGACCACTCTTTGTAACCCATCTACTATTATGGAACCAGGGCTTGCTTGGGCATCTCATCACCTGCAGACTCCCTTGCTTTCACTTTCTATCTCTAATTCTACTACCAGTGTAATGATGCAGGACTGTTAATTGTACTATTTCTACTTAAAGTAAATGATGAGATGCTATGCTCTGATACATTTATCAAGTGAGAATAAGTCTTAATCCATCAACTATTTCAGATTAAGTTTGAAAAGTCTTTGGATGAATTACAGTGATGTTGACAAGAAGAGTGTTCAGATTGGTTTAGGGAAGTGAGTCATACCTTGTGAGTCATCTATAAAATAGAAGACCAGTTTAGAATCCAAGTCATTAAAAAAGCTGTAGGAGCAGAGATTTCCAGGGTCTGGCAGCCAGAGAGGCAGGAGATGGGGATATCCAGAGCTGAGCAGGAAAGGCCTAGCAGCCCAGGGGTAATCAGTGAAACAAAGAAGAAAAGGTAGGATTGAACTGTGGCAGAGAAAGGAGATATCAAGGAGGGCCATCAGCCCTAAGGGCTATGGGTAGAAGTAGGGTTGATTCTACCAGTTATACTCACCTCCTCAAGGACTGAGGGAGGGTCCAAGAAAAGTCCTACTCTTCCTCCAGCTTCCCTTCCTAGCGCCTATCTATCAATAGAGATTATAGCAACTTTTTTACTCAAATGCTTCTGGTAACCCAAATTTTACCTTCACCACAAAGAAATTAACTAGAGGTAGACACAAATGAGAGAGCCAAACCCCTGCCTAAAATATTAAGAATTTTCCTAACTAGGGGGTCAGAGCAATGTGATTGTATTTTTTTCATCTAACATAAACTTCCTAAAACATCAGATAAAGGAACTCATAGACCTGACAGAACATTATATCATTCCTAGGCTTAAACAAGGTAATTATTACAACTGTGTTAGACCAGTAATCAAATCTATACTACTATTGCTACTAAAAAGAGTGTGATAATAAACGACTTTGTGGCTCTACTTAAAATCCCTGTGACCTCCCAGACAAAAACTCCCTTCTCTGGCTACTACTGAATATAGATAGATAGCTATAGATATATATGTATATATACATATACACACATGCATATATGTGTATATATATACATACACACATACAACATATGTTTATGTCTATCTATATAATACACACACGTACATGCTTTTATGTGTGTATATATAATCTCACCCGTTAGAATATAAGTTCCTTAGGGGCAAGGATTGTCTTGTGTCTGAATATTTAGCACAGTTCCTGACCCATAATTAATTAATTATTTAAAAAATTCATTTAAATACGTTCTGTCTTCTCAAGTAGACTGTCAGCTCCTTAAAGGCCATGCCCAACTCAGTGTCATGTAGGCACTTGATATCCCAGAAGTGTTTCTTGGAAAGTATAATGATGATGAAGGCCACATGTACAGTATACAAACTTATGGTGAACAAAGTAAAAGTCTTGCCTTACTGCCCCAGTGAAGGTTTTTGGTTAAGCCTCCATTCCCAGCAATTTCAGCCTATATCCAGCTGCATCATGATAGGGAGGGGAAGAGAGAGAGGCTTTACCTCTACTTTCTGACCAGGAGAACACATTGCTAGCACTCTTGTAGACTTGGAGGGGAGAACTGAGCTGAATAATAATAATTATAGCACCATGGCTGCAGGATAGAAGGCATGAATCCAGAATTGCTTGTAGTGTGCCTTCAGGGAGTAATAATGAAGACTGATAGAATTATGTTCAGTAAAGGGGAATTCAGGCACAGGGTCTGGAAAAAGTATATTAGCAGCAGTGATGGAAATGAGGGGTGGGAGACTAATGACACTTCAGGATCTCCCAAACCCATCAGCATGTAAATCATTCGACAGTAGGAAAACAGTCTGGTGGTCGTGCTGCCAGAGATCCCAGAGAGAAGCATTTCTATTTTCAACCCCAGCGTAGTGGTGAAATATGTAGAGGAAGCTATTGAATAGCTAATACACCCTAGAAAAGAGACTTCACAGGTCAGGGTACCTTTCCTATCCTTGGTACGTGAACATACAGAGGGCAAGCAAGGTGGTCTTTCCTCTGACACCTCCTATAGTGTAAATATACAGAGGACCCTAAGTGTTTAGTGATGGTAATGAGTATTTCACAAGAGAAGCTGAAATAGTGAAATGAACTAGCAGAAAGAAAGTGGGAGTTTGGAGTCTGCATCTTTACTGGAGAAAAGGTCAACATTCATGTATAAGGAGGGAGGAAAAGGGGAGGGAGAGAGTGTTGAAGGAAAGTTTTCCAAAGAGTCCTTGGAATCAGGCTCAGGAATGTGTTTCAGTTAGTAAAAGCAGATCTTGAGGAATTCTGCTGTCTACTGCACACACAAAGGGTTTGGAGAAAATGTGGCAAATAAAAGTTGAGTCAAAGGAATAGATATAGTGATAAGCAAATGAAAAAACAAAACAAAACAAAACAAAATACCAGAGAGGAGAGATGGCATATTCTACAGCGAAGACAATTTTATATTAAGTTCCAAAATGCATAAGGGACTTATTAATATTTTTTAAAGAGAAGCTTCAGTGCTCCGTTTAAGAATATCAGTTTGGTGCTAAGAGTGCATGACAGAAACACCCTCATCCCCTCACCCCTACCCCAAAACTGACCTGTGGAGTGGGTCAGGTGGTTTATGATATTGGCAATGGATAGAAACAGAATTTCAGAGAAGGAAGAGACTTTTGAATGAACCTTGTTCAGAGACTTAAGGGGAAATCATTATTCATTACACATTAATAAGCATGTATTAAGTAATTACTGTGCAGTAGACCCAGGAGAGAAAGACAAAACAAAACTGTATCTGACCTCAGGGAGCTTACAACCTATAAAGGGAGGCAGCATGAGCAAAAGATCTGGAAAAACTTCAAGAGAGAGAGATTCTAAGAGGCAGAGATGAGAGGGGAATGCATTCTAGTCTTGGGGGAGGGGTACAGCCTGTATGAAGGCATGGGGATGGGAGATGGATTTGGGGGTAAGAACAGCAAGTAGATTAGTTTGGTTGGAGCATAGATTGAATGCAAGGGATTAATTTGTAATAAGCCTGGAAAGGTATGCTGGAACCATGTTATGAAGGCCTTTAAATGCCAAACGGGGGAGTGTATATTTTATCCAGAGGCAAATTGGAGCTGTTTGAATAGGGAAGTGACACAGTCAGACCTGTGCTTTACTAATAACACTTTGGAAGCTGTGTGCGGGATGGATTGGAGAGGAGAGACCTGGGTAATGGAAACCAATTAGTAGGCTTTGGAATGACTAAATGCAGAGTGGAAGTTTTGGGGGAAAGCAGCCAGCTAGAGAAGGAGGAGATGAAATATGAAAGAAACAGGAATAGTAGAGCTGGGATGAATGGAACCTAGACTGTGTGGATGAACACCAGAACTAACCTGCAAGGTTGGGCAAAGGCTTGCAGTCAACCTCTAGTGGTCAAATCTTTATGGGCAGAATCCAATCCAGAGGACAGTAGATTACTCTGTAAGGTGTCTACCTGAATTTCAAATGAAGCAGACAAGGCACTTAAACAGGGAGGGGGGAGCCCCAGATTTTGCTTCTCTAGGGGCCTTAAGTGATTGAAAAAGAGAAATCAGGCTCTGTCTGGGTCATTATGTGCTGGAAATAAGGTAACTACAGTATTCCTAAAGTTTGAGGGCCAATCCAGAAAAGGAGACTCTAACATGGAAAAAAAAAAAAAGAATGACAGAAGTTGTGCCTAGAGTGTGCTTTTTAATGCCTTAAACTCATAGCAGGTGACTGAGCAACTTAAGATCAGAATTTACTATCATCAATTGTCATCTGTGTCTCCTCCAATTCCCTCCCAGTGTAGTGAAGACATTGGATGAGTAAGGCCTCTGATTGTGTTATACTACAGTGGACACAGTAGGGATTTATTGGGCTTAGAGAAAAGACCTTGGACATATATTGATGGTTTCTGAGAAATTGTGGAGGATTAGAGAGGGTCTTCCCTACTGGATATAAGCAAATATCCCCATTTTTAAGAGGAAGGAGGAATTGGGGGAGATATAGAATATATAAAAATAAAGAGGAAGGAAACTTCTACAAACTTTTAGGTTTCTTAGCTTTATGTCAATTCCTGGAAAAATACTGGGATAGATTATTAGGATACTTAGAATACTTAGGAAATACTTAGAAAAGCAAAACTCCAAATCAAAAAACTATTCTATAAATAAAGTACATAAGATTTAGTTCAAGGGCATCATGGCATTGATTTTGTCTACTTAAGAGTCTTGTTTGCTTTTCTTTGTATCCCCAGCACTTAACATACTGTCTGGCACACATAAAACTCTTAATAAATGTTGACTCGCTGACCAACGCACTGAAGAACTACTTAGACATTTCCTTTTCTTTCCTCTTGTTTCAGACATGGGGCTAACAAGCCTTATTTTCAGCATTCCTCACCCATAAAGTGGGGCTCTTGAACCAAATGATCTCTATAGTCACGTCCACCTCTAAATCAATGATCTGTGAAAATGAGAAGTAGAGAGTTAGAAAGAAGGTGGGCTAGAGGCAGGCCAATAGTCACAGAATCTATGAACTGCAAGGTTGTCTAGTCTAACTTGCAGCTGGACAAGAATATTCTCTATAATACTGACAACTAGTTATTCAGAAGTGATTATTGAAGAATTCCAGTGGAGATGGGAGGGCACTCCAGGCAATCCAATTCCATGGTTGGATAGCTCTAATTGTTAAGAAACATGTCCTGACATAAAATTTGAAATGGTCTTTTCTAACAGAAGAAAGCAAGAGCCAAAAAAAAAAAAATCTAATGCTGAGGAAGAAGATTGTTATTGTTGTCATTGTTTGTCCTTCATTCTCAAAGAGGACAAATGACATCATGAAGGTGATGTCTTGACTTGCAAGTGAACTGGATTTAAGTGAGGCAGAGATGTGCAAAGTTATCTACCTCATTCTCTCCTCCAGAATCACCCAAGTCCAATGACAAGACATAGGTCAAGATGACTGGTGATGACCCTGGATGCAGTGGGAGAAGACAGAAAAGTTGTAGGAATTAAAAACAGGACCCTAAAAAGCCCAGCAATCTGAGGCCATTGGATCAGGTGGAAAACAAAGAGTACATGAGCCTAGAGGTTCTTGTGGACTATGAGGTCAAGATAAGTCAACAGGAGGATACTCTGACATTTCAATGGGTCAGTAATCTCATTGGCATGCGTACTCTCTCCACCAGCACAAAGCATTACTCTCCCTCTCCCCATAGCTTCTCATCTTGTACAATTTTTGTCAATGTATTTCCATAAACTATTTATGGAAGATTGAATCAATAGAGCATGAGATTGTCCTTTGGTTCTTTTAATATCCTAGAATCATCAATGTACTACTTGGTTATCTACTTGTTGTCTCCCATTCTCTACATGACCAGCTCACTTCCTTTTATAGCCAATATGTGTCCTTGGGGATGATTTTTACTCTACTTTTCATGTGCCAGCCATCATTGGCAATATTTTGCATCATTGCAATACTCTTTCCACTCCCATTTGGGTTATTTATAATTTTGATTCTTCTGAAATCTTGGTAGTCCTTGCTTTTTAGTCATTTAGCAACAGTAGGAGAATATTTACATTAAAAAGACAGGCTGTTATGGTAGTAATTTGGGATGACTGAAAATATTGTCCATTTTCTCATATGTAAAAAACAGTATGGCATCATACATAGCCTTAGTGTCCTAAAAACCTGGGCTTAAGTCCTACTTCTGATGCATACTGGATGTGTGACCCTGGGTAAGTTACCTTGCCAGGCAAGTTACCAGACAAGTAATCTTTCAGTGCCTCAAGCAATTCTTTATGTCTGTAAGTTGCAGAACATTTGTCAATTTACATTGGCAAAAGGAATTATTTTCTTTACTAGGAGTTCTATATATTTAGGAAATTACAGGCCTGGGAAAAATATATTTTTATATTGTATATCTATATGTATTTGTGATGTGTGTGTATGTAATGTTTTAGAAATGAGTGTGAACTCAAACTGTCATTGGCTTTCATGTCTGTATTCAGGAAGGAGATTAACCAGTGGCCTCTGGACTTTTTCATCCTCACTTGATGGTTGGGGTTTAGCTCAATTCATTGATCAGCAGACAAAGATGACGAATGAAGAGGACCAACAGGTAGATGACCATTTGGAGACAATTAAAGAACTGTGTGACTGACTCTCAGTGACCTCCATAACCTTTACCCCTCTTTCTGATTCTCCACCATTGTCACTGAAGAAAGAGAAGGACTAAAGGCCATTTTGTATGTTCCTCTGTTTCCTGGATCACCATGGCCAAAAGCTCAGTCACCTTGGGACCAGTCTTTTGGCAATGAGTCTCCCTGTAGGCAGTTAGACCGATCCTCAGATAGCAGACCCATAGACTTTCTCCAGTTCCTTTATAAATATGAGCTATTATTATTATAACATAGGTAGCCAAACAACATTAGGAATTCTATGCTGGCCAAACAAATAGTCATGCCAAAGTCTCATTCCTTTGAAAATTATCTGGGGCAGAGGAAAAGCAAGCCTAATAGTGTATCTAAATTGTTTAACACCATCTTTATTGTTGTTGTTTCTTTTGGACTGGGGTTATAATATTCCAGCAATCTGTTCCTGACAGCAGACCAAACAACTCTTTTCTTTCACTGTTTCTTCAGAGCGAGTCATTTTGTTTACATGCTTGCTTGAGTCAAGTTGATGGTATGATGTGATAATGACTTGTAAACTACAGAGGAGGGCTTGCATTTGTATAGACTGGAACAAACAGCCAACTCTGTTCTTTTCTTCCAGTTGGCTCCAATGCCAGGAAGCTGACCAATAGGTATGTGAACAATGGCTATTCTAAACCAATGGCTTCTGCTAAACAAATAGCCTTACTTCTCTAGTCTCCTAGTTACCTCCTGCCTCCCAGAAGTGGCCCAGTGTTGCTCTGATTATGTCACTAAGGAAATAATGATTGTGTCTCAGGTTTAACATGAGGGATATAGACTACTAGCATAGACCTTCTTGGGGTTCTAGGGTCCTAATGAGGTTTGCGCAGGTAAAGACAGAGTCAGGGAGTATAGTATAAGCAGGGGTGGGGAATCTGTGGCCTCGAGGCCACATGTGGCCCTCTAGGTCCTCAAATGCAGCCCTTTGACTGAATCCAAACTTCGCAGAACAAATCCTTTGGGATTTGTCAAAGGGTCACACTTCAAGACCTAGAAAGCCACATGTGGCCTTGAGGCTGCAGGTTCCCCACCCCTTCTATTATCTTTTCCAAAGATTGGCACTCAGCTAGAAACAATGAGTGGAAATTACAGAAAAGCTGATTTAGGCTTGATGAAAGGAATAATTCATAATAAGAGCAGAAAGGCAACAATAAATATTGAATGGGTTCAAGTTCCTCCTTTGACATGTACTAGCTAGATACATGGACTTACAAGTTCTTAACCTTTTGATGGCCCAAGGCAAGTCTCTGAAACTATACATTACAGACAAGTCGCTAACCCGTAATAGTGCAGGGGATTTCCACACAAAGAGCTCCCTACACTGATAAAATCAGTTCTGGAAAGAAAGAAAGACAATGACACAGAGAGGAAGGGAAAGGAATAAGCATTTATTAAGTGCCTACTATGTTCCAAGTACTATGCTAAACACTTTCCAAACAACAGCCCTGGGAGGTAGGTGCTGTTATTATCCCCATTTTACAGATAAGGAAACTGAGGTAGACAGAGGTTGTTATCTTCCCAGGGTCACACAGCTATCTACTATGCCACCAAGTTGCTTAAGAGACAGCAAAACAGAGATGAAGACAGAGAGAAAATGATCTGAAAGTAGAATTGCCTACCTCAGGAAGTCATGACTCTGGAAGCCTGCAAATCTAGATAACTTTTTATCTAGATAAAAAGTTGTGGAAGTTTTAGAAGAGAACATAACTTTTTTCAGGTTTATATTAGACTGTATGACCTCTGAGGGCCCTTCTAACTCGAAGAAACTGAATTCTGAGATGCTATCCTTTTGCCTCTGGTTGATTTGTATAAATGATTTCACTTTAGCTGGGTGAGGCCAAAGAATGTTGCTTTTATTTGGATGACACTATAAGCAATGGATCTTGCTGACCGTACTGGCTTCCTGGGTCCTCATCTCCTTCTCAGAACTGATCCAAGGTACACTTGCGTAAGTATAGACACTCTTTTTGTTCTTACTCTATTCTTAACTTCATTGATTTCTAAAAACCAACTTGATGCCTGAAGCTTCCTGCACTCCTTTGTCCCTCACCCTGGCTCCTTGGTTTCAGAGATGCCCAACTGATCCTTAATTGCCTTTCTCCTTTCTTCTTCCACGACCACCATACATGTCTTGGTGACTGAGTGGAGCACCTACTCCATCTTTCCCTTCTTACCTCTGGACCACATGAGAAGATTCTCTTAGTTTCATTCATAAGGGAAAAGTGAAACATACAAAAATATAAGAAATGGGGCTGCAAATAATAGAAAATATATTTAACAGGAATATCTAGCAGAGATAGAATAATTCTCAAACTACCTAGGCTGGTTTTTTTTAGCTAAAGTATCTGGCCAAAGCCCATACTATAATTGCCTGCTCTTGTACCATACCTTTCCCTAGAAAAATAATGTCATATACACTGGAACAGCCTAATGCCCATCTGTGATACACTGATCAAGGTGCTCTAGACAGATCTCATTTGCCCCCTTTATAGTCCCAGGCTTACTTCTAGCCAATCAAGAAAGAACACTGCATTTGAAGGGAAAACCTCTAGCTTCCAAACCATGCCCCACTGGACAAGGCATGTAGTTTCTCTGCGCCTTAGTTTTCTTCTTTTTTAAAATGAAGGAGGGGCGGCTAGGTGGTGCAGTGGATAGAGCACCGGCCCTGGATTCAGGAGGACCTGAGTTCAAATCTGGCCTCAGACACATAACACTCCTCAGACACATAACACTTACTAGCTGTGTGACCCTGGGCAAGTCACTTAATCCCATTGCCTAACCAAAAAACAAAAACAAAACCAAAAATGAAGGAATTGGATTAGATTGATCTCTCCAAGGTCTCATTCAACTCTAACGCCTATGTGCTTCCTAACTGTTAGCAGGCATTTGGCATTCCCCCTCCATTCCTACTTAATTATTGCCTAACTGATTATCTCTCTCACAAATATCAACTTCTCCCATTATCTAGAAAACAGAATAATTTGAACCCATACCTCATTCATCACTAAAGCTCACAAAAAACAATTCAGCCATTACTCCTTCCTAGGTCTGGACACACACAGACATACATGTATATACACAAACACATATATGTATATATGTATGTGTCCCATAACCAGATCTGAGGTTCAAATAGTATTTCTTGAATGTGGCCCTGGCCAAGAGTCAAGAAACTGGTTCTAGGCCTGACTAAAAGTGTGATTCCTTCTTAGTCTCAATCTCCCTTTTTGTTATTGTTCAGTTGTTTCAGGCATGACCCCATTTGGGGTTTTCTTGGCAAAGATCCTGGAGTGGTTTGTCATTTCCTTCTCCGACTCATTTTATAGATGAGGAAACTGAGGCAAACAGGGTTAAATGACTTGCCCAGGGTCACATTCCTCACTCTAGGCCTGATGCTCTATCCACTGTGCCACCTAGCTGCCCCTCAGCTTCCCTACTCATATATTAAAATGGGTATGGTAATATCAGAGTGTTACTTCAGGAGGCTGTTATGAAAATAAAACAAAGAAAAAGGAAATGAAGTACAGAATTTGAAGGTCATTAGGTGGAGACATTGATAGATTATTAATTTATATAGAGTCTTACCTCCCTTTCTTGATGTATTGATTTAGCAAATGTAAGGTTTAGGGAGGAAAAAGTATACTTCAAAAAAAGAATGAATTAGAAATATAAAGTTGGGATGGGTAGTAATACTTCACTAATTTTAAAATCAATATTTGTTGTTCATGGGACATAAAAAGTCTGAAGTGATGATGATAGTTCAGTAAATAGGAGCTTTTTCCAACCCTTCATCGCCCACTCCCATATTATTGCCAGGGAGTATGGATAACAAAAAGTTAAATGATTTGTCCAAGGCTCCTACATCATCCACTGGCAGATCCAACACTTAGTCTGGACCCACATGATGCCAAACATCTGGTTGGAAATGGAATTTTCAGTCCAATATCCAAGTACATAGGCCAAGCAGATTTTAGAAATGTTTAGACATTTGTTTTTATGTCAGATATTATTATAGATAAATATTAGGGCTTTAGAAGCATCTAGAAAACTGATTTTTTTTTTTATTACTTTTCATACAGATGTTCGGCATCATGCGCTACAGACTGAACTTGAAACCAGGTCTTTTTCATGCACAAAACAGTTTCTTTCCACTAGCCTATCCTGTGAGGACTGTGCTTACAGTTTTTACACCAGAGGACCTCGCACATAACCTCCTATTTTCCACTCTTTCCTTTATCAGCCAGGGTTCTGTTTTTTCTCACGTCAGGCTCTGAGCTTCAAGAAGGACAGCCTTTCAGAATTTATCTTTCTCAAGCTAACCTGAAGTTCTAAACCACACTAGCAAGCTTGATTCTTCAACCCAAGTAGCCCATAGACCAGAGCAGTATGTCTTCAACCCCTAAGCCGTGATGTCAGAAAGCAAACACAAAACACAGCCCTCAACAGGTGGCCCCTTGCCTCAGGATAACACAGCACACAGTATCTTGTTTCTATTTTTCTTGCATTTCTTGACCTTTTCCATGGTAACTTCATCTCACCTGGGAAACCAAGCACCATTCCTGCTAATTAGGAACTGACATGCTGCTGGCAGTTGCCACTTAGAGCAATGAGTGGTCCAGCTCTCAGGCTGAGACATTTCAGGGACACGTTGCAGATGGTAGATGTCGGAGCTTATGTTGCTCCCCAGGGACAAAAAGAGAAATCTGGAGCAGACAACGTGGTATTTTGGACAGAACACTGTCTCTAGAGTCAGGAGACCTAGCTTTGGATCCAGATTTTGCTACTTATTAACTGCGTGAGTTTAACTGGGCCTCAGTTTCTTAATCTGTAAAATGGTCAGGATATACTAAATGACCTCTAAGACCTTTTCTGTCTTGAAACTCATGACATCAGGGAGTCTATCGTGTCTTGGATTTGTGTACGTTGTTTTAGGTGTTCACCAGGAATTCTGAGAAGCAGCATAGGTTGATGAAAAGACTGCTAGACAGGAGAGGCAGGAGTCTTGGGTTCTAGACTTGGACTTGTCACCTGTGCGATCCTGAACAAGTTATATAATTTCTTTGTGTGAGTTTCCTTATTTGTCAAATGATGAGATTAGGCCAAAAGGTCTCTTCCAACTTAAGCATGCATGACTAGGGAAAATGCAGTAAAAAAGAGCTTGACAAGTTTTATAAATGAGCTTCATAACAACCCTTGGAGGCTGGCAGTACAGATTTTATCCCCATTTTACAAATGAGGAAACTGAGGTTAAGTGATTTGCCTGTGGCCATATGGCTATTAAATATTAGAGGCAAGATTTGAATTTGTGGCTATTGGACTGCAAGTCAAGCATGCTATCTACCTACCCACACTCACTCTCAAGAAACGTTTATCCACCAGTAAGAACATAGATATACGCATAGCATAGATGTATGACATCCTAGGCTGGTACAGTGATATCACCACCCTGTCACTATGTGCTCTCAGAGATATGGAGATGGATTTGGAGAGAAAAGGAAATTTAAAGGCCATCCAGTCCAGTCCCCTCATTTTATAGATGAGGAAGCTGAGGCCTTGAGAGGTTAAGTGGATTACTGTACAAGGTCACAAAGGTAGTAAATAGCAGAGGTTCTCTGACTCCATGGCCATCGCCATATTGCCACCATGATCTCCTGACAGCTTCAGTCCTGGGGAAACATAACGGATGAAGCAGGAAGCACAAAAATAAGCATTTATTGAACACTTACTATGATCCAGGCACTATACTATGTCCTTTACAAATATTATTTCATTTGATCTTCACAACAATCCCTCGAGCTGTGTGCTGTTATTATCCCCATTTTACAAGTGGGGAAATTGAGTGAGACAGAAGTTAAGTGACTTGCCCAGGGTCACAGGGCTAGTGAATGTCTAAAGCTGGATTTGAAGACAGATTTACCTGGCTCCTGGCCATCAAGAATTAATCACAAAGTCAGACTCAGTTCAAAAACAAGTGTCATACATTAGAAAGTTTATTAGGTTTAGAGTTGGAGGACCTGGGTTTAAATGCTGCCTTTGGTGCTATGTGTGTGACGTTGGGCAATTGGACAAGTCCTTTAACCTCTCTAGTTCCTAGTTTCTTCATCTGTAAAATGACAGTTGGAACAAAAGATCTTTAAGTTTCCTTCCATCTCCAAATTTATGATCCTGTGATGAGGAGACCTTGAAACTAGGAAGACCTGGGATCCATCCTCACCTCAGTACTGTCTGGGAGACCCGGGGCAAGTTACTTAACCCCTTAGTGCTCTAGGCCAGCATTTCTTAAACTGTGGGTAGTGACCCTATATGGAATCATGAAAAATTTGGGAATAGTGGAAGGTTTCCAAACATGCAACAACCAAAAATTAGTTAAAAATCAAAGGTGTAATGAATCCGAGGTATTTCTGGCAGCACTTGCACGCGTTGCATCATGCAACGTCCCTGCAACCTTGATTCTGAAAACAGAGCATGTGCGCTTTGCACTGCGCATGCCCTTAGGCCACGCAGTGCCAACAAATACTGCCTAAACCAGGAGTCGAAAAGGTTTGAGAAGCCCCGCTCCAGGCAATCCTTTTAGACTATAAATTGCCAAGTAGGTGCCAACCTGCTCTGATAGAGGAGGTTTTCTCATCTGTTAGTTCTCCATATTGATAAAATCACAGGTCCAGTCTCTGTCCCTATGACAAGGATTACGCAGCATTCACCAGTTTAGGTTCATGAGTCAGAAAATGCTCATGGAAGCAGGCATGATAGAAAGATCACCATACCACCATTGTGAGACCCATCTGCCTCCTTATAAACAATATGCCAGATATTAGGGACTTGGTCAAGGGAGAGGGACCCTGTGGGCTAGAACAGTATCTATTGATGCTCATAGCTGGTCCAGAGTGGGGGTGGGGAGAAAGTGTGACAACAACAACCATAATTTCACTTGTCCTAGACAAGGAAACTCAGTGAAGTATGACTCAGAAGTCAAACAGACATTGGCAGTTCCAAGAGAGGGATCTGCCCTACCCGAGACTTAGCAGAGATGTGGTAAGGATGAATGAATTGGACCCAGGTGGGAGGATCTAAATAGAGGCATTAGGGTTGACAGGATGTCTGTGACTTCCAGACTTCAGCTTCCTTATCTGGAAAATGAAGCTCTTAGACCAAATGACCCCGAAGCCTCTCCAGTTCTAGCGTTCTGTAAATCTAGCATGCTCTCATTTTTGCATCTTAGGAAGGAAAGATAAACAATGTTTTCCTGGTTCTGTTCACTTCACTTGGCGTGAGTTCATACAAGTCTTCCCAAGTTTTTCTGAAATCATCCTGCTTGTCATTTCTTTTTTCTTTTTAATATATATTTTATTTTTCACATGTTAAAATAATTTTTAACATTTTTTTTAAGTTTTGAGTTCCAAATGCTATCCCTCTCTTTCCTCCTCCCTCCCTGAGACAGGAAGCAATCAGATATAGGTTATACATGTGCAATCATGTAAAACATTTTCATATTATTCATTTTATACAAGAAGACTCAAGTAAAAAAAAGAATGAAAGAAAGTGGAAAAATAGCATGCTTTAGTCTGTATTCAAACAATGTCAGTTCTCTCTCTGGAGTGGATAGTATGCTTCATCATTAGTCATTTGGAATTGTTAGATCATTATATCGCTAAGAATAGCTAAGTCATTCACAGTTCTTCATTGAACAATGTTGCTGTTAATATGTCCAATATTCTCCTGGTTCTTTTCACTTCATTTTGCATCAGTTCATGTAAGTCCTCCCAGCTTTTTCTTAAACCACCCTGCTTATCATTTCTTATAGCACAATAGTATTCCACAATCATATACCACAACTCATTTAGCCATTCCCCAATTGATGGGCATCCCCTCAATTTCCAATTCTTTGCCACTACAAAAAGAATTGCTCTAAACATTTTTGTACAAGTAGGTCCTTTTCCCTTTAAAAAAAAAAAACTCTTTGGAATACAGACCTAGTATATTGTAAAAGAAAAGCAACATCTACATAATGGATTTTTAGCTTAATGTATAATATTCTCTTTCTTTTCTACCATGTATATAGAAATGTTCTTTTTATTTGGTGTTTGTTAAAGTCAGAATAAAAAAGGTAAAAACAAATACAGAAACAAAAAAAACCCCCAATATGATCAGTTGAGGGCCTGGCAAGTAGAACAATACCCTCCCCCCCAGTTTCTTTCTTTACCTTTGATTCACATATATGTAGATACACACACAAATATATACACACACATATACATATACATGCATGTATGTGTGTATATATATTTATATGTATGTATGTAGATATGTGCATATGTGTGTGTTTTTCCTTTCACAATGAATTCCCATAAATTGCCTTTTTAGCCTGATTCATTTTCACTGAGTGAAAGTACCATTAGAAGGAAACCCAAAGGGTTTCTTCATATTTTAGGGGGAAAAATGCAAAGGCCCTCTGAGGGGAAAAAAAAAAAGCCACAGAAGATTCTGCAAAACCACAGTCTCTGTTCTCCAGTCAGGGAAAGTTGTCTGGTCAGGATGTGAAAATGCTGCTAAGTTCAGAGGTCATTTGCCATGCCTCAGCTCCTGTTTACTTCCTGGACATTGGACAGGGGTCCTTTTCGACAGCATAATTTCTGCATTTCAAGCCACTGGGCTCTGTAATCCCTAATCAAACGCAGAAAGTCTTAGGTAATCATATCCAAGGGGATTCCATTTTACTTGATTTAAATGAGAAAGTTAAATCTCAGTCTAGACGTGCCTCTTTGTAGCCCCAACGAATCTTACACCCTGCAGGACACTTGGTCTTTGAATATGTTTCTCATTTTCCAGACGAGCCCAGGGGATCTGCATCCCTCAATAAAATTCCTGTCTGCACTAAATTGCCTTTTGGTGGTGATTTATACCTCCATAAACCTCCATCATGGGGAGGAGAGCATGTTTAATTGTATAACTGACATGACTTATGCAGGGATGAGTTATTAAGCTTATCTCTGCAAAGGGGATAGGGCAGGGCTCTGTGAAGTCACAGGCATTTGTGATGGTGGAAGCAATGACAAGGAAAACAATCAGGGGCTTCTGCTGAGCCCGGGACCACTATGGAGTTGACAGGGCAGTGAGATGTCATAGAGACCACCCTTGGGGAGCAATGCCTTGACCTAGGAGTCATGGATTAGATTTCTATCCTGGATTCTTAGTCAGGCTCAAGCATTCATATCGTGTGCCCACCACAATGAGCTCACTCTGTGGGCTACAAGATAGGTATGAAGATGCCCTTAGTCCCTGTTCACAAGGAACATGTAACGTAACTGAGGAGACCATATGGAACTGCAATGTGCTACAGCAGATTAAGCATTGATTCTGGACCCAGGAGACCAAGGTTTGAATCTTGCCTCTTGAGCTTTCTCCAATGGCACCTCCAGGATCAAATATAAAATTCCTCCATTTGGCATTTAAAGGTGTTTGTAACTTGCCCTATCCTACCTTGCCAATCTACTTATACCTTACTCCCCCTTATGTTTGCAGTCCAGTGACAGTGGCTTCCTTCTGTTTCCCCCTTTTTTTTTGGTTTATTTTTTTGCTAGGCAATGGGGTTAAGTGACCTGCCCAGGTTCAAACAGCTAGTAAGTGTCAAATGTTTGGTCTGAGACCAGATTTGAACTCAGGTCCTCCTGACTCCAGGACCCACCTGCTGTATCCACTTCACTACCTAGCTGCCCCCTCCTTCCTGTTCCTTGAACAAGACATTCAATGTCCTGACTACATGTATTTTCGTTGGCTGAACCCTAAAACTGAAAGTCTCTCCATCCTGCTTTCTACCTCTAGGTTTCCCTCAAGGCCTACCTATAATCCCACCTGTAAGAAACTTTTCCTGATCCCCCTTAATGCTAGTGCCTCCCCTCTTTTGATCATCTTTAATTTATCCTATATCTTGTTTGTACATAGTTATTTGTAAGGTATCTCCCCCATTAATCCTGATAGCTAACATTTACATATCACTTATTATGTGTCAGGCACTGTGCTGAATACTTTATAAATATCTTAGTTGATCTTCAAAAAAAAAAACTCTAGGTGGTAGGTGCTATTAGTATCCCCATTTTACAGATGAGGAAACCGAGGCAAACAGAAATCAAGTGACTTGCCCAGGATAACACACCTGGTAAGTGTCTGAAGCCAGATTCACTAAGGCCTTCCTAACTCCAGGCCTGGCACTCTATCTACTGTGTCATCTTAGCTGTCCATTAGACTGAGAGTTCCTAAAGCAAGGATTGTCTTTTGCCTTTCTTTGTATACCCAGCACTTAGCACAGTGTCTGGCACACAGTAGGGACTTAATAAATGCTTGTTGATTTGATTGGACTGTGTGACATTGGTTAAGCCAGTTTAGGCTGCCTGGGCTTCCAATTTCCTTGTCTGTAAAATGAAAGGGTTGGATTAGATTGGCTCTGAGGTCCCTTCCACTCCTTGCTCTCTGATTTAGTTGTATGTAGCACTGTATATGGCAAAACCACATGCTGATATATGGACATGATAAATTTTGCTATATGATTAGAGGACAGGACCATATAGGTTAAGGCACAGATTGTAAAGTATAGATGATGAGTATAAAAGTAACAGGAGAAAGGAAAGATCAATGTGGGCTCATTTTGCCAGACCATGAGAAAGATGGCACTTGATAAATTAGTAGAATATAAAACAAGAAGAGAAAATTAAGAAAGACTTTCCAAGGTTAGAGGAGAGGGGGAAGTAAACCTCAGTAGATACTTGAAAGTGAGTTGTGAGTAAGGTGTACGTGGGAGATCCTAAAGAAGGCTTATTTGGAACAGAGACCAAAACAGATTCGTACCTGGAGAAGTAGTGAAAAAGAAAAGAGGATTGGTAGGGTGATGTCTGATTTTGGAACTTTAGATCTGCTTCAAAAGAAAACAGGGAGCCAGTGAGGGTTTTTGAGATAGGGAATGACATAATGAAGGGAAAGGACTGTGAAGGATGAGTTGGGGAAGGGAAAATCAGGAGTCAGGAAGACGAACCAAGAGGCCACTGTGGAGTAATCATGGTATGAGGTTTCCCTGAAATGCTGTGTAACTTTAAGAAAATTATGTGCATATCTATGTTCCCTTATTTCTCTGTATGAAAGATGGAGGCAATAATAACTTCTCTCCCTCCTGACCTACCAAGAAGGAGTTGGGGGGAGGGTTTTGCACAGTATATAATGTCAGCAAAATCCTTCATGCTCCTTGGAGAATCACAGACTCTTAGAACTGAAGGATCCTCCAAAGTTCATAAGATCAGAAGATCCAAGATTTAGAGAAGGAAGTGACCTTAGAAGTCATTGAGGGGTAGCTAGATGGCACAGTGGATAGAACACTGACCCTGGAATCAGAAGGACTTGAATTCAAATGCAGCTTCAGACACTTGACACTTACTAGATGTGTGACCCAGGACAAGTCGCTTAAACCCATTGCCTAGCCAAATGGGGAAAAAAAGTCATTGAGTTCAATCCTCTCATTTTACAAATGAGGAAACTGAAGCTTTGACTTGTCCAATTCACACAGATAGTATGTCTCTGAGATAGGTCTTAATCCAGCTCTTACCTAAATCATAACTTTGGTTTCATAAGGGACAAGTAGTCACTGAGCCCCCAAGTGATGAAAATAAGACCAAACACCCTGTATCAAGTCCCCATTCTCCTTGTTCCTCTTACTCTTGAGAATTAGGTCATTGCTACGTTCACTAATGCTCTTAGTCTTTATCCTTTCTTTATTTAATTTGATATTAACTTAGTGATCTATAAGAGGTGAGCAGATAGTTTTAGGGCTGGAAGGTTTTTGGACATCAAATAGTCCAGCCTCATCATTTTACAAATGAGGAAACTGAGGCCTATAAAGCTGAAATGACTTATCCATGTCATAGATAGTAAGTGCATGTCTTGGTGTTCAAAGCCAGGTACTCTAAGTCTGAATCCAACATGCTTCCTTGTACTATTCTGCTTCCCAGTTATTAACAGAGGGCAAGCCAGGGCTCTGGAAGAACCTAGTTCGTTGTAATCACCTGTTTAGAAAATTAGTTCAAAGTAGAAAACTAGTTTAAAGAAAATTAGTCCCTGATGGACACCCATACTACCAAAGAAGGGTGGAAGGGGAGGGAGAGAAAGAGAGAGAGAGAGAGAGAGAGACAGAGACAGAGACAGAGAGAGAGAGAGACAGAGACAGAGAGAGAGAGAGACAGAGACAGAGAGAGAGACAGAGAGAGAAGAGATGGAGACAGAGAGATGAAGAGAGAGAGATAGAGAGACAGAGACACAGAGAGAGACAGGGAAAGACAGAGACACAAAGAGACAGAGACAGAGAGAAACAGAGACAGAAGCAGAGAGAGATATAAAGACAGAGACAGAGATAGAGATACAGAAACAGAGAGAGATATTGAGACAGACTGAGAGACCAAGAGACAGAGACCCAGAGGTCACCCCATACCATTGAATCTCTAGTCCTAGGGGATTTAGCACCTTCCCACAAAGCCCTTGAGTAAACCATGTGGTCAACCACTTTGGAATTTAGGGAGTCTCTGTCTGATGAGAAAAACTATAAAGGATCTTCAATAATTTCAGTCTCTCCACTGTCAACATTCCTTGTCCCCACAAGAGGCAATGAATTCAGTTTGTTTTTGTCTGAGGATATATATATAAAGTAAGGACAATATCCGGCAGACAGCTTGCAGCCCCGTTGTCTGGAGAGAGAGGAGAAGAACTGAAGGAGAGATTTAAAATATTTTATCAATCATTCAGTTTTCTTGAATAACTACCTGGGACAAACCCAAAGGCCACAAAATGCTGAAAAGGAAGCATCTTTCAGAGGCAATGTAATATAGCAGGCAGACCATCAGATGAAGAGTCAGGAAAGATGGGGTCAAATTCTGGTTCTGACTTGCTAGCTGTGTGAATATGAGCAAGTTACAACTCCTCTGAATGTCATTATCCTTAACTTTAAAATGAACATACAAGTACTTGCACATTCCATCTTACAGTAGTGTTATGGGGAAATGCCATGAATGGAGAGAAGGGGACAGATTTCAAAGATATTGTGGAGGTAGAAACAACATAATTTGGCAACTTAGCTGTTTGAGGCTCAGAGAAGTCAAATGAATTAATTGATCATGTGCACAGCTAGGGTGACTAGACAGAGGAATTGAACTCAGTTCTTCTTGAATTCAAGGCCAGAACTTTATATACTTATGATAAAGAGAGAATATGTGATGTTCTAGAGTTTTCCAGCTTTACAGTTTTAAGGGGGCATCTAGGTGGCACAGTGGATAGAGCACGAGGCCTAGAGTCAGGAAGACCTGAGTTCAAATCTGATCTCAAACACTTACTAGCTGTGTGACCCTGGACAAGTCACTTAACCTTGTTTGTCTCAGTTTCCTCATCTGTAAAATGAGCTGGAGAAGAAAATGACCAACCACTCTGGTATCTTTTGCCAAGATAACCCCAAATGGAGTCACAAAGAGTCAAACACAACTGAACAACAACAGTTTGGGGTCAATTCTAGATGATTTAATAAGTTTAGAAACAATCTTGTACTAAACTTTGGTTTGGTTCATGGTTCATAGTTAGGTTGAGCTAGTTTGGGATTCAGTGAATTTTTGTGCATTGCGTCAATTTGGGTTCATAGTTTGATTTAGCTTTAGTCCTTGGTTTATAGAAGTCTTTAAGTTTCTGTCTCTGTAAGCCTGGCATCTAGCACAGTAAAGTGTATACAGTAGGTACTTAAAAAACCTTTTGTTTGAATTTACTTGGGTTGGACGATATTATTCAATCAGACAACTGGAAGGGATGTTACAAGGGCGTTACTTAGGTCTGAACTTCTCTCTGTATGTGTGTGTGTGTGTGTGTGTCTGTGTGTGTGTGAGTACGTATGCACATGATACAAACCAGGTATGGAATAGGTCAGGATTCATTGCAGGGCATCAGCAAATTCATATGGGAATCCATATATAAGTAAACACAGCTTCCCTAGACTGAGTAAATGAAGTTTTGCGAATATACATATTACTGTTTTTTCAAATATATCTCTATCTCTATCTCTATCTCTATCTCTGTCTCTATCTCTATCTCTATCTCTATCTCTATCTCTATCTCTATCTCTATCTCTATGTTGTTTTGATGAATAAAGGGCATTGAGAAGCCTGACTGGATCCATAGTAACTTCTTATCATTTTATACTTCTATAATCAGCAAATATAAAGAGAAAAGAGGAATGATACAGCTCTTCCTCACTGATGATGTTGAGTGGACATAGGATAAGGCAGAATTAAGTTAGGAAGAATAGTTTTAAAACTTCAGGGCAATAGGAGGATGTTGGGAGTGAGGTGGGGAAGGAGAAGAACTTCCTGGAAAAGGGAGTTGCTTCTATTTTTAATGTTTTTTATTATTATTTTGTTTTTAATTTATGGAATAAAACAAATGTTTCTATAACATAATAAAATAAAAAAGATGATTGCACATGAAACTGCAAATAAATTATGTATATTATGTAGCACTTGCTATTCCTTTTAAATATATAATAAAGTTATCATGTAAATTTCTTTTTTTTTTGGTCCCCTTCCCCCCTCCACCTTAGAGATGGCTACCATTAGACACAAAGGCATATATATGTAAAATTATTTTATATATACTTCTATTTATCAGTTCTTTCTCTGGAGGCAGATGGTGTCTTTCTTCATAAGTCCTTTATAGATAATTTGGGTATTTATAATAGCCAAAATGACTTATTCAAAGTCATTCTTAAAACAATATTGCTATTACTGTATATAGTGTTCTCTTGATTCTGCTAATTTTGCTCTTCATTATTTCATACAAATCTTTCCATGTTTTTCTAAGATCACTGAGCTCATCATTTCTTACAGCACAGTAGGATTCCATCACAATCATATACGACAACTTGTTCAGATATATTAAATTAATTAAAATTTTAATTTAAGCTGAAGCATAATAAATTTAATTTCAACCCTCCATTTTAATTTGGTGTATCCCTAATTCTTAAATGTGTTTCTTGTAAACAACATAATGTTGGATTCTGATTTTTAATCCATTCTGCTATCCATTTCCATTTTATGGGTGAGTTCATCTCATTCACATTCAAAGTTATAATTACTACTTGTGAATTTTCCTCCATCTTACTTTTACTCACTATTTTCTTTCTCAGCCTCTCTTTTTCTCCTATTCCTGTTACCTTATCTTCTCCCCTTACCCTCCTATTCTTTATTTTACCCCCCCCAAGAGTACCTCCCTTATCTTAAAAACATTGAAGACCAATTATAAGGCAGTCATTGAGGTCAAACTGTTTACTTTTCACGCATGAAAATGTTATCAGTATTCTTAAAACTGTCATCCTTACTAAAGTAGTTTAAAAGAAATGTTGGGGCTGAGTTGTGCATGATCTAAAAAACACAATTGGGTAGGAAAAGGTAAAAAAGAGCAATTCTCATAAAAACGGGGTGTGAAAGGAAGAATTAATATAGAGGAAGCACGTGGGGGTGGAGGGCTGGTAATGTTAGAACCTTACTCTCATCTGGTTGAAGAGGAAACAACATGGGCCCTGGAAGGGTGTAGAAGTCTTCTGAACTTGGAAAAAGATGAGAAAACTGGGAAACAAAGTCAAGGAAGGACATTTAGAAGGGTGTATAGATTAAGATTTAGGAGGGTGGAGGGGGAGAAGTTAATGGAGGGGTTATTTTTAATGTTAAAAAGGGTTTTCACACTTAAGAGGGGCAGTTAGGTGGCACAGTGGATAGAATACCAGACCTGGAGTCAGGAAGATTTATCTTCTTGAGTTCAAATCTGGCTTCAAATACTCAACAGCTATATGACCCCGGGCAAGTCACTTAACTTCACTTTCCTCATCTGTAAAAATGAGCTGAAGAAGGAAATGGCAAACCACTCCAGTATCTTTGCAGGAAAACCCCAAATAGGAGTCATGAAGAGTTGAACATGACTGAAAAATGACCGAGCAACAACATACTAGAAAACGTTGGGAAACATTGTCCTAAATCATCCCAGTCAAATAGAAGTTCATCTCATTTTTCAAACATATCCAGAGAAACAGATAATATGAATTCTTACCTTTTTTCGACACCTTATAGTGTCTAATAACCTTTCATATTTGAGTAAGATTTTTCCTTTTTATCTAACTTAAATCCTTCCATCTACATTGCAGTAGTATCCTTTTAAAATGGTAGCCATATTCTACTTTAAAAGAATCAACTGGTATCTAAAATTAGGTTTTAGAGGTTTTTTTTTAAATGTGTATGTGTGTGAGGAAGGGCCTATATCTATAATTTTATCTACATAGGGAATTCCGAGTGACAAAACTCCTTTCACTCTTGCAGATTAACATCTTAACTATAATTGTACTCCTAGAAAGCTGCCTGCGTCATTAAAAAGTTAAAAGGGAGAGGAAAAGAGGAAACCAGGGAGTAGAAAGTGCATTTCAGGAGTAAGAGCCTAACTTGAGAGAAGTTGCCCTAAAAGATTAAATTTCCCATGGCCAAATGGCTAGTATGTTTCAAATGCATAACCCAGGTTTTCCTGACTCCAAGGCTAGCCCTCCATCAACTCTGTCACAACTCTACTGTGTATATATAGCATGACTAGATTCTGGATCCCATTGGTGAGTAGAAATCTCAATTCTCCTCATTCCCCAGGGGAGCTACCTTGACCCTGTGACTGCTTAGAGCTAGACTTTGATGGACAAGTAAGCCCTTTTAACCTAGGGGAGAGGAAAAGAGGAAAACAGGGAGTAGAAAGTGTATCTTGGGAGCAAGAGGCTAACTTGAGAGAAGTTGCCCTAAGGAATAGCCAGGATGAGTTGTTAAATGGAAGAATTGTGGTTAGAAGAAAAACTATCATGGAAAAGGGAGCCAGAGTGTAATAATGGGAAGAGGCCAGCACCAATGCGGGCCTTAAAGGCAGGATTCCAGTGCCATGAGGCAGACCTGGGCAAATCTGGACTGTTCCGGAAGGGCAGAGTCATAACTGGTGGTGATTCCTTGCCACTGGACTTCAATGCCCGACCCCAGCTCACCAGCATCTTCTGTTGGAATATCCATCTTGCATTTATGGTGACTTTGAGTGTGAGGGAAGCCTTCCAGGCTCCATTTTTGCTGACAAGAGAGCTTGAGGCTTCAAAGTGGCTAATAAAGTCTGGACACCAAGATTGGCCTTATAAAAATTGAGCATATATAGAATCATTTGCAGTAATTGAGGCCCAATGTTGAATCTGAAGTCCAGTGAATTCTAAATAGATCTGTTTACTCTGAAGAGAGAAACTCCTTAAGGAAGAAATAAGTTAAATGAAGAAAACATTGATGTACAATTGACATTTTGTGGTCTTTCAAAATCCTTTCTGCTGTGAAATGCTCAAGGATTATTGAAACCTTGTCCCTTCCCCTGCCTCTCCTTTCTCAGAAAACCTTGAATCTGTTTATGAAGCTTATCTCTGATTCTATAAGTCTTATTTTTCTTCCTCCTCACCTTGTCTTTAATTGTCTTAAAAAAAAAAAACAACCCACACAACATTGTTAACCATAGCATTAGGGACTTTTGTGTTTCTTCACTAAAATGTATCACAGAGAGCAAAAGACTATAGGTTAGGGGTGGTGGGGTGGTGGAGGCAGGTGAGAATCTGGCAGATAAATTTTACAATTACAAGGTTATTTCCTGGCCTACTGGCTTGGAATGAACAAAAGAGGATTGTTAATTCAATTTTATAACTTATTGGAGCAAACACAGAAACTTAAACTGGGATTATTCTAAACTAGTCATCAGCTTTGGTTGGGGGAGGCTAAGATAAAATCTTGGTATGGGAGGTATATCTTGACCCCTTCCTTTTCCACTCTATTTTTTCCCCTTTAGGTCTGGCTTATAAGGAAAACCAAGTCATGCCAAAGGGGTGAAGCCAAGGGAGTAGCTATAGAGAAAATCATTTTTGAGAAGAACTGAGGGAGTGACTAGAAAAGAGGGAATCAGATTTGTACAAAGGTGAAGGGCCAGTGACAGGGAATGACACCCCTACCTCCATTAGCTCAGCATAGCGTATACTACCACTACCACCACTGCTTGAATAGTATAATGTATTTTTAGTACTAGACAGCTAGCTTTCTTTTTTGAAAATAGATTTTTATTGCCATCTTTCCTTTTCACTTCTCTTAGACTTCCTCTTAGGCAGCTAGGTGCCACAGTGGGTAGAGTGCCAGGTCTGGAGTCAGGAAGATTCATCTTCCTGAGTTCAAATCTGGCTTTAGCCACTTACTAGCTGTGTGAACCTGAGCAATTCCCTTCACCCTGTTTGCCTTAGTTTCCTTATCTGTAAAATGGGTTGGAGAAGGAAATGCCAAACTACTCCAATATCTCTGCCAAAACCAAACCAAACCAAACCAAACCCAGATTGTGTCACCAAAAGTCAGACACAACTGAAATGACTGAAGAACAGCAGACTTCCTCTTATATACCTTCCCCACCCAGAAAGCTATCTCTTATAACAAAGAATTTTAATAAAAAGAAAAAGAGGAGAAAAACATCATCAAAACCAATCAATACATCAAAAAAAAAAAAAATCTGGTGTCATAAGGCAGTAAACTTTCAATTATCCGTAAGACAAAAAGCTCATATAACAGAGCTTAACAAAGAGTATACAAGTCCCATTATAGTCAGTCAATCTCATTTCTCATCAAACCATCAAACATTATTGACACAACATTAAATCTATCCTAAGTAGGAAAAATGATTGAGAATGATTTTTGCTAGACATGACCCTTCTTCTCCAGGACCTTGTCTAGTGATCAGCAGTGAAGTTCTGTGTTCATCCTAAAGGGAAATAGTAGAATAAAAAGTAGGGGAAACATCAGAGATTTGAATAATTCACAACCTGGAAAAATTGTTCCCTGCATAAGGCTGTAATATGTAGATGTTTTTAGCCACTAGCCCTAGCCCATAGATTGTTCTTGAAATATTCTGGATTATCCACTACCAGAATTTAGAACAGAAAAGGCATTTCTCCTGGCATTATCTTCACCATCCAAGGAATTCTCAGATTTGTCCTCTATGCTAAAGATTCATTACGACAAAGTCTGACTGCCAGAATTAGCCCTTTTATTCCAATGTTACGTAAAAGCCATGGTGGGATTGAGAAGGTAGTTTGCATTATCATTTCACTGATATCAGCACACCTGTTGAGTTGACATAGGTAAGTAGTACTTAAATAAAATGTGTCTGCTCAACCACAACTTACTGTTTCCCACATTTTTCTCTGTTCTTCTCTCTGTTAGGTCAAGGAATGATGGGGGTCCAGAGTAGGAGGGTGGTGACTCCAGGGATTTGATTCAGTTGCAAATTTCTTCTTTTTCATAGCTCCTCACAAAGCTTCCAAAAGCAGGTCTCATGCTGGGGTGTTGAGTCATGGAAATGACCATCTATGACCCCTGAAAAGAAAGGTTGGAAGCCTGAAAGTGGGCAACAATAATGATTTTAGTTTGTGTTTCCATAGTTTTGAGGTTTTCAAAGGGCTTCACTGTCCCTTCTTTCTCTAATAGAATGTGAGCTCCATAATGGCAAGACTATTTCCTTTTCTCTGTACCCCTAGCAAATACCTGGCACAGGCAGGGAAGAAGGGGAGAGGGTAAAATAATAAATACTTGTTGAATAGAGTAGAATTGAGGTAGGTCATTGCAAGGTTTCTCAAATCCATTTAAAGATGAGGAAACTAGGGGACAGCTAGGTGGCCCAGTGGATAGAGCACCGGCCCTGAAGTCAGGAGGACCTGAGTTCAAATTCGACCTCAGATCAAACACTTGACACTTAGTAGCTGTGGGACCCTGGGCAAGTCACTTAACCCCAATTGCAAAAAAAAAAATGAGGAAACTGAAGCTCAGGGAGGAAAGTATACTTGCCTGTGATGACACACTTTCAGACACATGAGGTTCTTATGTTTGTTCATTTGGGGCCATACATAGTTCATTTCCTTGGAGAAACAAAATCAAAATTTTTGTTTGTTTGTTTTATTTTTTAATCAGACCTGTGATTTCATTAGTGTGATGAACTCCAGAGGAAAAAAGCCCCTCTACTAACGTCAGCATCTGCTCCCAAAATTTGGAATCATATAAATTGCCTAACTATAAAGTTAAGTGACTTGCCCCAAGTCACGTAGTCATTATGTTTGTAAGGGAGGGACACTCTCTACTTCAGACATGATTAGGTTTTAAAAGTGTGTGGACAGGATTGTCTGTACTGTGTGATCCCTTTATCATGTGCAAACTCTTCTCTAATTGGGTGGAGAAGTACTCAGTATGTTTGATTAACCAGAACAAGCTAACCATAATCCTGGGTGCTTTAAGTGGCTGGAGAAATTCTAACACTTGTCCATTAAAGCAGTGGACTGGTCTAGCAGCTGAGGATTTCATTCCAGAGGATTCCAGCTAGGCTCTTCTCTTTCTCTCTTCCCTATCCCCTACTCTGTCTGAATGACCATGTCAGTGGAGAGATGGGACAGTAGCATCTAGAGGACACACTGAAGGCAAGTGGACACAGATGTATACAGAGAGCTAACCAACCACCAGAGAGGAAGCAGTTCCAAGGAAAATGACCCTTTGTACCAGAGAAGAATGCTGGCTATGGACTCAAGGAAGGACTTCCAGTAATCGGAAATTATGAGTTTGCCCTTTGCCCACATGTGTTCTCTACATGTGTGGTTTACCATCATCCTTCTGTAAGTTTAAGCCTACTCTTCCCCTAGACTCTGCGTATTTGTGAGAGAATATACCAACAGTTAGGTGGCAGAGTGGATAGAGTGCTGGACCTGGAGTCAGGAAGACCTGAATTCAAATCCGCCCTTAGATACTTGCTAACTGTATGACCCCAGTCAATTCCCTTCACTGCTGTTTCCCTTCACTCCATTGAAAATGGGGATTATACCATTTACTTTCCAGATTTATTGTGAGGATCAAATGAGCTAATGCTTATCATAGTGCCTTGGCATACAGTAGGTGATTAATAAATCCTCCTCTCCCTCCCTTTTTCTTTCCTCCCTCTCTCTTTCCATTCCTTCCTTCTTTCCTTCCTTCCTTGTTCTTTCCTCCTGTTTTCCTCCCTTCCTCCCTCTCTCCTTCCCTTTATTCCTCCCTTCCTCCCTCCTTTCCTTCCTTCCTTCCTTTCTTCCTTCTTCCTTCTACAAATACCTTTTACTCAAAGCTAAATGAAATCTGGCTGGCCGATGTCAATGGGAAACAGTTGTGGGGCATGTGAACAACAGTATTAGAACTCCAGCCATTAAAGATTGCCCCTAGAACTCTGAGCATAGTAGCAGTCACCCTCTAGAGTACAAGTGGGAATTGGGGAAGTAGCCTCAGAGGGGATAGATTATGTGTCAGAGACAGAACTTAATCAGGTCTTCCTTATTATCTGTTTACTATCTTATTACTGTGCCTCACAGTGTTTATATGGAATCTGGTGTTTCCTCCTTTATCATCTGCTGTTGTTCAGTCATTTTCAGTTGTGTCTGACTCTTTGTGATCCCATTTGGAGTTTTCTTGGCAAAGATACTGGAGTGGTTTGCCATTTCCTTCTCCAGTTCATTTGACTCATTGAGTCAAACATGGCTAGATGACTTGCTCAATGTCACAGCTGGTGAGCGTTTGAGGCCAGATTTGAACTCAGGTCTTCTGAGTCTAGTCCTGGTGCTCTAATCACTGAGCCACCTAGCTGCTTTTATCATCTATCCTACTGCAATTGCTCATCTTATTGGAGCAGAATAGAAAAAAAATGGGTCTTGGAATATATGACATCTAAGGGAACTTAGAGGTCAACTAGTCTAACTCCTTTATTTTAGAAGTGAGGAAATTGAGGTAATGGAGGTGAAATGAACCATGTAAGGTTAGATTCTTAGGAAATAGCACCAGCGGGACTTGAACCCAGATCTCCTGACTCCCTCGTCCAGGGCTCTTTCCATTACCCTATGGGGCACATCCTATAAACTGAAGGACTTAGTCCCGAGGATGACTTATTTCATTCCCTTCTCATCCTTCCCCATTTAAACGGATGCCTTGAAGTGTTTGCTCCTGTCAGCTTGGAGCCCCTAAGCCCCAGCTGAGCTGTCTCTCTTGCACAGCAGCCGGTGAAGGTCACACATGGCTGTCTGCTTTCTGTGTTTCCTACAAATGAGGAAAACTGGTGCTTTGGCAAAGCTTCCTCCAGACAGCTTAAATGCAAAGTACAGAAGTTGCTTTTTTCTGGGGAAGAAAATTTGACTGAGCCTTGTTGGACAGGCTCTGGCCAAAGTTTCATTTCCCTTTAGCATTGTGCTTCAGGTTTTCTTTTCTTTTTCAAGGCGAGGGAAGAGAAAGGAGGAGAGGGGAAGGAATGGTTGGGTAGGGAGGGAAATGTCATAGCCCCTTGCTGAAATCCAACAAACAAACACAGTCAGAAAAGCTCTGATATTTAAACCATGTGTGGCACATGGCAAACTTATTGAGAACTAGAAATTTGGACCTTTGGCAAAGAAAAGTGTTCTTTCCAAGGGCATGCGAAATAACAAACGGAACCCAGCAGGATGTGTTTCAGCCTGGGGTGTAGCCATGCACTCTTTCTGGCACTGTGTGGATCTTAATCTTCTGCTCTGATCACTGGGAGCTAGCTGTTAGCCACACTGAAGAGCAAGGAGGTATCCCAATGATCGTTCCCCAGATGGAGGGGCGTCCTGACTTTTTCACTCTTGTCTCTCACTAGAAGGGGAGCTGATGGTCTTTTGTCATTTGTTTTGTCTAGCAGTGTTTATTCCTTTGGGTGGGGGAGACAAGAATTCTCTGAGGCACTTGCAATGGCTATCTAAATGGATGTTGAATTGGTGACTCATTCGCTCTGCTGAACCCACCAGTGGTTACCCAAAAATCTCCGGGGATGAGGAGAGAGGTCCAACAGTGGGTAGCAGCAGTGAGGTATTTGTCTATGTGGTTCTGGTATTCAGTCACATAGGCCCTCTAAGTATGTTCCCTAGAGGCATTCTTAATCCCCTCCACACACCCTTTCACCCACCCCCAGAGAGCACACTGGTCTGTCTGAGCTTCCCAATGAATCACTCACATCCAATGTTTTCACATGAGCTTCATACCCTAAAGCCCAGGAATACAATTAGAACACATCCACTTGCCTGAGGGACTCATAAGATTTATATCTTTGTTACTTGCATCAGAAGGTGCCCTGGTTAATATAGTATCTTGATATTCCAGAGTTATTATTAGTTCTAGAGATAACAGCTCTTTGCAGAAGGGTAAATTGTACTTCTGTCCTGCCAAGATTGGAAAATGTTGATTCAGGGGTCAGTGTATAAGCAAGGTGCTGGTCTGGCCATGTTACCTCCATACTCAATAAACCCCAGTGGCTCTCTAATACCTCTAAAAGCAAGTAGGAACTACTGTTCGTATTTAAAGCCAAGGTCTGCTGATTTTTTTGACATATCTCTAGAATATGCTCCCTTCTCTCTTCTCACACTGCCACCACTCTGGTGCAGGTCCTCATCACTCCATGCCTGGATTATTACAAATAGCCTGTTGGTGGATTTACCTGTCTTAAATCCCTTCTGACTCTGATCCATCTTCCATTCAGCCACCAAAGTGATTACTCTAAAGCACAGGTCTGATCATGTCACACCCCCTCCCTCAAATATATAGGTAGATAGAAAGAAAGCCGGTGCATTTATTAAGTGCTTACTATTTGCCAGGCACTCTGCTAGGCACCAGGGATACAAATTCAAGCCGGTAAGACAATATTTGCCTTCAGGGATCTTACATTCTAACGGAGAAGATAACACATAAAAGGGTGGGAGAAATAGGTAGGGTAACAAAGCAAAAAATACCAGTGGTATTTCTCCAAAGAAGTGGAGTAGAAACCTGAGACTCAGTGAGTCAAAGATAAAGTTTACCTGGTGTCCCAGGAGCACAATCCAAGGTTCTGAAGGGAAAGAGATGAAGATGATCACCTAAGAATACAAGGAAGGCTTGGTGATATGCAGATGACCCAGAAGGTTCCAACTCTAATCTTTAAGGTTCTTAGAGAGGAAAGACCTTTGAAGTTAATGTAAATTCTACTCTTTTACTGCCCATCAGTTATACTGACCTAGTTCTCAGTTAGAATGTAGCATAATGAGAAGGAAGCAAGGAATTAAGCATTTAAGTGCCAGGCATTGTGCTCTCAATTATTATCTCATTTGATTCTCAGAACAACCCTGGGAGCTAAGTGGTATTTTTATTCCCATTTACCATTGAGGAGACTGAGGTAGACAGAGTGACTTGCCCAGGGTCACACAACTAGGTGTCTGAGGCCAGATTTGAACTCATGTCTTCCTGACTCCAGGCCCAGTGCTTTATCCACTGCATTACCTAGCTATTGGAAAGATCATTCAATTAAGAAATGGTGACCTAAAATCTGACCTTAGCTCCACCATGAACTGCATGCCACTGGATGAACACACGAGCTTTTGTGGGCCTATAAAATAGAGGATCAGACCAAGAGGATGTCTGAGGTCCCTTCCAGCTCCAAGTTACAGGCTCATATGTTCTCCATAGGCAGACTAAATCTAATCCTTTGTTTACATATAAACCATGGCCTAGATGTGAAGTATTTTGTTTACATGAGCCAGTTTCAATCTTGAGGGAGTTTCTCAAAAAAACAAAAAAAACAAAAACAAAATTTTCTTTGGTTGATATTCTCCTGGAAACATCAGATTATTGGTTTATTTTGCTTCCACCTAAGGTTCTGAAATGACTCCAACAAAATTAAAAAAAAGGTTTCCTCTCGAAACATTAGAATTGCCCTCAACTCTCATGCAAACATGCAGATTAAAAATTCATTAAACAAAAGACAGGTTATATTTAACCTATCAAAATTGTAAAAAATTAAGGACTCAGACCAAAGCCTATAGGGAATCAAAACAACTCTTCTTCCCTTTCCAGGAGACCTCCATATTCCCTATTGATAATGGGCATTGCCTCAGTCAAACTGAGACCTGATAAAGACCTTCAAAGGTCCCCCCACTGCATTCTGGGCCATATATCCAGTTGTCCTGATCTATATCTTGCCATTGGACCCAGATGGCTCCAGAGGAGAAAGTGAAGCTGGAGACTTTGCATAGCCCTGCTTCACTTAAATCCAATTCATTTGCATATCATGGCATCGTCTCCCTGATGTCTGGGTTTTCTTAGGGTGAAGGACATACAACAACAACAATAACAATTCTCTGGACTTAGAGCATTATCCTAGGGTCAAGGTGCTCTAACCTCAAAGGCAAAGCACTTGTTACCAAAGTAAGTCAGCTCCCTCCCTCCAGTGAGTTCTAATCTGCCCAGGCAACTATACAGTTCTTTTAGACTTACATTACTATCCTAGGGGTGATACTTCTATGTTTAAGTGGAAGCACTCAAGGTCACTAGGGAGTTGAATTTTTTCCCATGGACCTGTACAGTCCACAAAACTCACATAACTTTCCTGAGTCTTACTTTCTTCACCTGTGAAATGAGGAGTTTGGATATGGGCTCAGATAAAACCCTACCTTCTACAGGAAGCCTTTCCCAATTCCTTTTGATTCTAGTGTCTTCCCTTCATTGACTATTTCCTTTTAATCCTGTACATAATTTGTTTGTACACAGTTGTTTTCGTGTTGTCTTCCCTATTAGACTGAACTCCTCGAGAGCAGAGGCTGTCTTTTGCCTCTCTTTGTATCCCCAGTGCAGAGTGCCTGGCACATACTAGGCATGTAAATAAATGCTTATTGATTGACTTGACTAACCTAAAGCCTCTTTCTTACCTGTCTAGCACTCTATAATTTTAAGGTACAGTTCCACCAGCAACAAACTTCAACAAGGTAGAAGTCTCTTAAATAATTACATATGGAAAATTCCTTTCATCTTCCTTAGTAATTTTATTTTCTAGAACTGGGCTACACAATTTACATTCCCCTTGCCAATTGGTGATGGAGATCTACCTCTTTGTCATATACCTAGTCTATTGTGGTAGGTTCCTAAGTAATGAGTTAATTAAACTCTTAACAAAACAATCTATCAGCTACTAGCTTGGAAAAATACGAAGCCTGAAACCTTGCAACTCCCCCACAGGGAAGCTCAGTGTCACCCTTCTTCTTCATTGTGGGCTGGCTGACTCTTGGCTTTGTACCCTGAAGAAGGAAGAGAAGATGCCGCCTCTAAGAGCTTGTAATCTATCCAGGTCTCCCATGAGCATTACTTCTCAGTTGTGGATTTTCTTACCATTCTGGGAAACAATAAATACCATTGGTCACTTCAGTGCACACTGAAAAAAGGCTTTGTTGGGGATTTGACACTTTATTAATTTAGACTCACTTAATTTCTCAGGTTGGCAGGCCAAATACAATTTGTTGGCTTACTTTCAGAGGGTCAAGTATTAGGGAAAAAATTTCAAATGGCGTTGATCCCTTCAGAAGGAGGCCTAGAGGGGGTTGGCCTCCATCTAAGCTGTACCTCATCAGATTGAACCGTCATCATGTCTGACAAGCAACCTCTATTCACTGTGTGGAAAAAACAGGTGAGAACAGAGAAAAAGTTGGAACTATAAAAGACTGTTTATTACTTCAGCCCTCAAAGTGTACTCAGGCCTGAGGTTCCCTGGGGGCATAGCAACAAACCAGCCCTTGTTTCAATATAAACAGTGAGATTCTCCAAAACTTTGTCCAAAACCTGACCCAAAAGGATGGGTATGTTTCTGGTGCAAGGGAAGGGAGCACCAAAGATAGACTTCCATTCCTCTAAGCTACAAGCAATTCTTGTACATGGAAAATTTCTTAGTAGGCAGGGTGTAGTGTTAGTCTTGTTTTTCTTATGGCTCTTCCTAGGGCCATTTGAGGATCTACCAGTGGGAGAGCTCATTCTGTTCATAGTTCCCCAATGCCTGAGCATCTCCTGATTGCTGATATTTGCATAGACTTGGAACATTCCATCTTGATCTTGCTTACATTTACATACTCTTAAAATGGGTCAATTACCTACTCTTCTACATACAACCCTACCTTTGTAGGGTCACCTTTGATGACCTGCTTTGTGTTTTGTATGTGCCCTCTCTGGACTTGGACTTGGGTTTGAATCTTGCCTTCAACACTTACTAGTCATATAACCTTGGATAAGTCACTTAACCCCTCTGACACTTTTCTAAGGGCATTGAATTTGATGACCTCGAACATCTCTTACAATCCTAAATCCATGATCCTATGATATTTTGGGATCTTGCTTCAACCCTGAAAATTTTCCGGAGGATGAAGACTCTACAATTATTCAATAGTTCCACTGTCTTGAGAGTCAAAATGTTTTCCTTTTTGTTCAAGTTGAATCTTGGTAGTTTTAATTTAGGACAAATTCTTCTTGTTTAAGCTTCTGTGGATGGGGAGCACTGGTTAATGAGAGGAAACCAGGACTCAAACAGAACCTAGAAAGGAAGCCTTTGGGGCTAAACTCCTTGAGAGAGCCTTCTACACAGTCCCTCCACTTTCTCTTCTTTCACTCTCTTTCAAATCCTTTGCAATTTGGCTTCTAACTTCAACATTTAACTGAATCATTTTAACACTTCATGGCTCAGGTTTTCCAAGAATACAGCAACTAGAAAGAGGAAACACATATTTGATATGGCAAATTGTTTCCAGATAAGGTGCTGATATGGATTCTGAGATCACCTGTGGATAGCTCTTTCAAGAAATAGAGTTTTCTTTTTCTTCTTCTTCTTTTTTTTTTTTTGATGAGCAATCAGGGTTAAGTGACTTGCCCAGGGTCACACAGCTAGTGAGTGTCAAGTGTCTGAGGCTGGATTTGAACTCAGGTCCTCCTGACTCCACAGCTGGAGCTCTATTCACTGCGACACCTAGCTGCCCCTAGAAATGGAATTTTCTTAATGACAATGACTACTTCTTTGATATAATTAGCTCACTTTGGAAATAAAATTGTTCTTACCAAAAATTAAAATTTGTTTTAATAAAACTTTTTATATTAACTTATGTTTATACATGTTATTTCCCCTGATCAAATATCAGCCCTCTGAAGGCAGTCAGTCAACAAACATCTATTATAAACTTATTGTATGAGATTTTTTGTTTATGAACTTTTAGTGCCTAACTCAACCATAATGTCATTGTAAGGTACTTAATAAATATTTGTTGATTGATTGACCTGGATCTACTTGTCCTTTGAATGCTATGATATCCTGGTTTGACTTACTTTTCTGATCTGGATGTAGCCTCCTGCCTTTTGGCTCCTCTGCCTGGAAGAGGGTGCTTGGTACCCAAACCCTAGCTCTTCAGATGAAATCCAATACTTGTGGTCTCTCCTTGAGTTATGGCCTTTTTTGTCAGAGCCTTTCCTTAATTTTTTAAAGAAAAAGAAGAAGGAGGAGGAAGAAGAGGAGGAGGAGGAGGAAAAAGAGAGGAAGAGGAAGCAGTGGCAACCTGAGCTTACAACATTGGCTACTATCAGCCTCATTGTTTGCCAGGTCTTGGCCTTGGCCTGATCTAGGGGCAGAGTCAGAAGAAACAAGACTCTTGTTGCCTAGAAGATAAAATCCAAACTCCTTAGCCTGATTTTCACAATCTGGCCCCAATTTACTTTTCCAGCTTTATCTTCAACTCCTTCATCTATATAAAATCTTCACTCTAGCTGAGTTGATATATTTCACTGTTCCTCTATATAACACATGATACTTTGAAAGCACTTTCCAACCCAAATGCTATAGCCAAAAGATAGTGTCAATCTAGGCCAAGATGGTATAATAAAAGCCTTTGATAAATCTTGTTCCCTCTACTAATAACCCCACCCCCCAAATAAAAAAAAGGACCAAATGAAGCAATAGATTAATAAATAAAGAGATTAAAAAAACAAACTTTCCCCCTTTTCACCTCAACATCATAGGCTATCTCATTGACCACAACTTTCTATCTACCCCATTCCCATACTACTATACTATGACTACACTAAAGCTGAGAGTTGAAGACTCAATGGTTCATGCTGAAATTAGAGGCTTCTAAAGGCTAGGGACTCCATGTTGAATGACATCTATTGGATCCTTGTTCACTGCCCCACGCCTGGCCCTACAGTCTGTCTGAGGGCTGAAGGCTCCACATAACTGTGACTCTAGCAATTGTAGAAGGGAGAGAAGTTTGGTAACCACAGCAGGAAGGGAGAACCTTCATCTTCATCCCTACTGGAGTTCCCCCTCAGCCAAAATTTAATTAGAACCCTTCAGCCCTCAACATGGGGAAATTAAGAAGTTAAGACTACATTGGGAGTAGGAAGAGGAGGAAGAAAAAACAAAGAAGAGATTGAGGAACTGAGCAAGCATAGACAAGCTCCAAATACAATGAAGACAGACTATGATTTAAGAGATCTCCAGTTGTCTTGCAACAACTCTTAGTAGTGGGCAGTCCGCAAAGAGTAGTTTAAAAGACCCAATAAAAGAAACAAAGGAAAAAGGCATGAAGTTGGTATTCTTGATAAAAAAAAAACTTCAAAGAACATCTCAGAAAAAAATCTAGAAAACCTTAGTAAAGTAGTAGACACATTAGAAAAAGAATATAGTAAATAGATTTCAAAAATTCAATGATGTAATAAGAAACATCAGAAAATTGAAAAAAAATGTGAAACATCAACTACGAAAAACAAATGAACTGGAAAATGAGTTTGGAGAGATTATATAAGAATCATCAGGCTCCAAGAAAATCATGACAAAACAAAATAACCTGGATACTATAATTTCCAAAGTCATAAGTGGAAATTTCCCAAAAGTGTGAACCAGAGGGCAAAGTAAAAATAGAACCCATACATCACCCCCAAAAAGAAACCATAAATTGAATATACTCAGGAGATGTTATCACCAAACTCCAGAGCCACCAGGTCAAAGAAAAAGTATGACAAATAGTTAGGAAAGAACAGATCATGTATTAAGGAGTTAGTAACACACAGGATTATGTATCTAATATGAGAAAGGAAAGAAAAGTGTCACACCAAAAGACAAGGGAAGGAGACCTGTACCCCAGAACAACTTATCCTGCAAAAAGCTGAGCTTGAACCTTTACTTACATTAATAGAATTCATGATATTTAAGCATTCCTGTTCAAAAAGATAAATATAGCAGACAGAAGAAACCTAAAAAAAGTAAACAAGTTTGAATAACTTGAAAGGATGAAGAGTTGGTCAAGTACTAATATCCTGAAGTGGGATAAGAGAATTTTAAAGTCCCTTTAGAATTCCATTGCCTCTCAGGGTCAGGAAGGGGACAAATGAGGACAAGTTGAGGGTATATGTATTCAAAAAAGGCATATCTTAAGAGAGGAATGAGAAAAGAGGGGGGCTCAAGTTATTTTCTTTCATCTTTAGGGTGCCATAGGAGAAGATTATTCATACATGAAGGTGTAGGTGGGGGAAGAGGCACTCTCATGAACTTTATTCTTAACTTGGTTGAAAAAAATATATAATGGTGGAAACATAATAAGTAAATAGGAGACTAGGCTGAGGCAGGAGCCAAGAAAAATTATTTCTACTTGCAGGCAATATAATGGTTTACTTGGAGAATCTCAATGATTCAGTGAATAACTTACTCAAAATGTTAATAACTACAGCAATAGCAGGATAAAAAATGAGCCTACAAAAGCTATCTACCTTTCTGTCTAAAATTCGTCAAGAAAAAGTTCACTCAAAATAACTACAAAATACATAAAATATCTTGGATTTAACCTGCAAAGACACACTCAAGTCTTATACAAATCCAAAGATAAAAAGATCTTTTCAGAAACAAGAGAATATTTAAATAATAGGAGGGATATTTATTGTTATTGGATTACTTTTGTCAATATAATAAAAATGATAGTATTAACTAAATTAATTTAGCCATATCAGGCTGCCAAGGAGTTACTTTATATAATTAGATGAAAAATGATGAAATTCATTTGGGAGGAAAAAAGGCCAAGAATCTCAAGGGAAATAAAAAAAAGAGTAGGAACAAAAGGTGCTTGTACCATATTTCAAACTATATATAGTAAAGGAAAACCACATTAAGACAGCAGAACTCAGATTAAAGCACTGATCAGTCTCCATTCCAAAAGTTCCATGTTGAAGCATGTCTCTCTCTTCTCACTAGAGAGGTGGTAAACTACAGGTATAGAATGAGGCATATGCTGTCAGATACAACCAATGGGTCTTTGTTTTGCTTAACTGTAAGTGCCCATTATGGGACAGCTAGATGCCACAGAGGATAGAGTGCCAGACCTGAAGTCAGAAAGACTCATCTTCCTGAGCTCAAATCTGTTGTCAAACACTTATTAGCTGTGTGATCCTGGACAAATCACTTCACCCTGTTTGCCTCAGTTTCCTGTAAAATGAACTGGAGAAGGAAATGGCTAACCACTCCAGTATCTTTGCCAAGAAAACTCCGAAAGAGTTGAACACAACTGAAAGTGACTGAACAAATTAATCACTGTAAGAGAAGTTTCTGTTGGTGGGGGGAGCTATTGAAAAATAACAGCAATGTAAAAAAGAACACTAATAACACCACTTTTAAGTGGATGGTGTTCAACAGAGGCTCTCTGGCTGCTCAGGCCTCATTCAATAGAAGTATTCCAGCAGAATCACTTCAGGGCACGGGTCTGGACCTCAGCACTATACGGTCAATTTTACTTCTTGATTTAGCAATGATTGGGCTAATAGGGAACCAAATCCTCCAGAAGCTGGTTTATGAATGAGATGACCAATTTATTAATTTACAATGACTTATCACTGTTGAAGTCTCTGGATTGCTCATTCAGTCAAGTCAGTTCCTTCCTTTTCCAGTAGCAAAATTTACTTGGAAAATCAAGTAAATAATAAATTGCTTAGTAATCATAGACAGCATCAAGATACAGTGATTTGGATTACCTTAAGTAATATTTTCCCGAAATAAAATCTTGAGGCTAAATTTTAAACTCTTTTTCACTCTAGGGTGAGCAAGAGGTGACCAGAATTGGTATTGTCTTTGGATGAACAGTGAGGTACACTCTCACAGATGGTGCTAAATAAATATGGATTTTTTTCCTCCCATTATCTTTTTCCAATATACAGAGCTGGAAAGGACCTTAGGGACCAGTTACTCCAAACCCCTTATTTTACAGATAAGGAAACTGGGGACCAGAAAGTGCTAGATAAGTAAGGATTCAAACCAAAGTCCTGCCACTTTAAGTTCAATGCTCTTCCTTCTATACTATATACTATACTAGGTTTTTGTATTGGTTCCCAATTCTAACATTTCCTCTTGATAGAGATGTCACAACTTATGTTTTAAACTAATGTCTTCTTTTTTGGAGAGGTACTCTCAGTGCTGAGATTTCAGAATCTTCTCGCTTGTTTGAATAGCACATTATCTCTTAGGATAATACTGCTACGAGATGGCTAATCTTATCTGTCCTATATTTATTTTTATTATTTTCTATTTCAGATGGGGACATTTTCTGAAGTTCTTTAATGTTGAGTAATTTAGGGTCTGGGCATATGAAACCTACAGTCCCAATCAAAATGACTAAAACAATCCTATGAAGTAGGTAGGATAGTATTGTTATCCTCATTTGACATCTCTGGACTAGATAATCCCTAAGGTGCTTTTCAGCTTTAATATTGAGTGTTCTTGTACATTGTAACTAGTAATGTCGTCTCAGAACAATCTAATGAAATTAAACAAAAACTACTTTCCTACAGGTATTGAATGTAAATGAGGTTATAATAATATATATGTATATATATGTATACATATATATACACACATGCACATGTATGTATAAAGGTGAATAATGAAAGCCACATGGAATAAATGCCAAGTTCAGCTTTGTTTAGTGACAGAAAGCATTGAGCTTCCTTGGGTCTAGAGCTGGACCTCAGCCCAAGCACACAAATCCAGCCCATTCCTGGTCAAGAGGAACTTTGACCTGGTCCATTGAGAAACCTATGTTCTCTTTTTAGCTCCAACCAACTTCGACTTCTAATTCATGTCCAGCTTCACTCTCCTTATTACCAGAAAACTATCACTCTTCTGGTAACCACTTCCTCTACTCTCTATCCAAACTGAGACACCAAGAGGTCCTTTGGTTACCCTAGAAGCATGTCTGTCCTGGTGTTCAACTTCTGTTCAACAAAAACAAAAACAACCACCCAAAAACCCCTTTTTTCTTTTTCTTAACTGAACTTCCTAATATCCATATTCACCTTTCATCTATTCTGGAAGAATGAGAAGAACATCTAATTTACTTATTAGCTACTGATCCAAGAAAAGCTATAACAAAATATCATATAACATATACATATGTGTATATATACATACATACATATACACAAACATATACATACATACACACACAGACATATATACTTCAGCATAAAAGGCACTTGCAGTAGTGACAATTAATCACCCTAAATATGAAAACAAGAGGAGGCGTGAAAGGAAGAAAAGGTGAAGAACAATGTGTGGGAGGAATAGTGTGTGGGAGTATGCTGAGTCTCAGTGCTACTTAAATATGGGGAAAAGAGGGTTTAAATGTTCAATTACTATGACCTCTTGGTAACACTAATGACTCACTTACGATGAGTAATTAGCATTATTTTTCATAGTTTGCCTTGTGAGAGTTTCATGTCATAGGTAAAAAGAGCTTCATAGCTTGGTTTGTTTTCTTGTAGCTCCAAAGGTGTTGCTAGCATAAGGTCATGCCTACTCACAATAGCTAATATTACTCTGAAATTTGGCTGCTTTTGCCTTAGCCACTTGGTCTGTAGGTTGAAATCTCAACAGATCACCTTTCAAAATGAATATACTTGGTAGGTCCTTGAACTATACATTGCCTATTGGCCTACATGATTTTAAGTTTTGGCTTCCCCTTGCCCTCTCTTCCTTAGAAACTTTCTTCTTTCTCTTTCTTCCCTTTCATCTTTTTCTTCCACCTCTAACTTCCTCCTTCCCCTTTTCCCTTCTCATCCTCTCCTCTTTTCCTTCTTTTTTGCCTTTCTCATTTCCTCTCTTTCCCTCTCCTCCTCTCCATTCTTCTCCTGTAATTTCATCTCTTCCTCTCCTCCTCTTCCCCCTCCTAAATGTTTGCTATAACGAGAGCTTTCTACTTTGAAATACAAAATGTATTTTTCTTTCTTTTTTTTTTTTAATCACAAAGCTATCTCTTTTTAGCCCAGTTTTGAGGAAATCATGTACTGTAAAGGAACTGAGCAGAGAGGTGTGAATCTGTCCAACACTCTATTCATCTCTGATGTAACAAAGTAAAAACCTCAGAAACCACACTAATTATTTAAATGAGAACTCTGTTGAACACTCATGGTTAAGTTTTCTTTTTCTCCTATCCCTATGCTATAATATAAAAATAACTATAATAATAATGATAAACATAAGAAAAGAGAAATTTATCTTATTAATAACACTAACATTTCTTCCACTCTGTGTGTTGTTTTGTAAAAGCATTCAGATTAAACAATTTACATGTTAAGGCATTAAATAGCAGTACCAGCTGCTGAAAGTTATGGGAAGCCACGTCTTCAGAGAATAGGGCCTAGTAGTAGAATTATATAATAATATAATATAATTATTAATATTAATAATAATATGATATAATTATATAATTGCAGAATTGGAAGGCATCTCAAAGGTTATCTAGTCTCTCCTTTCCCCAAAACATGAATCTCCTCTGCAAAATCCCTGACAAGTGGTCAGACAGACTGCTCAGTGATGTGGAAACTCATAATCTTTTGAGGTAATGCATTCCATTTTTGTGAAGGAAGTACAAAGATCTGGGTTGCTGTTGGGAATTAGGGCCTCCTCCATCAGTTAGTTCCATCTGGTCCTTTTCAGTCTTGCTACTGAATTGATTGGCATGGAAACCATGCTCCAGCTACACCCAGCTTCTTTGCAGTTTTGCTAAGTAGAGACCATCACAATCACTTGAAGGAGTCCTAGTCTAGTGACTCAGGGATATGATAGGTGATACTAGGAAATACCTAACCTAGATAAAAGTTAGGCTAAGGAACTCTAACAGGAAAAAGGGAATTCAAAAGACAGATATTTGTCCAAGGGCTTCCCTATCGCCCAGGTAGTGGTTGTATCATAAAGAGCTAATGGTATCCCCTGACATTATCAAGCTGAATTGCTAACAGATTCCCTCATTGCCAAGGGGAAAATGCCACATTTTAGTTCAAGACTTGAATATGGCAGCAGCTTAGCAAGGAAGTACTATTACAGTGACAACCAGCAGAAGGCAATAACTCAGGGCAATACCCAGTGGACAGTGGAGACTACCAGAAGAGAACATCAGAAAGGAAATCAGCAGAGATGTTCAGCAGAGAACAACATGATGATATCACTGAAGAATATCAGTGACACTTTGTGGTCAGGGGCGGGAGTATGTGTATTCTCTTTCCACATGTTTGCCACATGTGTGTCCATTCATACATTTTTGGTGTTATATGTTCAGTATGTATATACCCCTCTATCTGTGTTCTCTGGTTGTGCATATTCCATGTTCACTAAATTGTTGGACTAGCTGGCCTAAGGTCTTTCCAGCTCTAAATCTTTCCAGCTCTAAATCTAAATCTATGATCCTATGAATGTACAATCCTATGTCTCTTTTACTAGTAGAATGGCAACCAGTGGTAGAGTGTACCTTGTGCATATAGGAGAATCACTCATTTTGCTATGTTCTTTGATTAAGTGTCATTTACTTGGAACTAATGTGTCTTTTGGTTGGCTTAGAAAAAGTAAATATCCTGACGGGGACTCACGAATTATATATGGGAATTTTTCGTTAGGTTTTTTTTTTTTTTACTTTTTGAGTTAACATTGATCTACAAAGTACTTTGAACCTGTAGTCGCTTTCTAAGGGCAACATTTTAAGCATACTCTAGGTACTACATTTGACTAAATTATTAGGAAGTTCTACTGATATTGCGCTGAAATATGCTCCATGTAACTAGGAAGTCTTTGGTTCTATTTATGCTTTCTAGAACTATACTAAACAAGTAAAAATCTCTCTTTCACAAGATAGATCTTCAAATGATTAAAGACACATATCTCCCCTAAATGTCCCTCTATCCCCAAGTAAACATCAAAAATTTCTTTAAGGATATTCGTATTACATGATCTTCAGCATCATCATCACCTAATTGTCTTTTTTTAATATATTCTTATAACCAGTTCTTACGTGGCAAGAAGCTGAGGACTTTTCTCATCCTGATTGCTCTTTTTTTGTATGCCTTCCAGGTGATAAGGGTCATTTTTAAATGGAACATCCAGTCTGCGTATAATACTCCAAATGTGGACCAGCTAGGGTAGAGTGTTGTGGGCCTATCACTTCCCTCATTCAGAACAGCAGGTCTTTCTTAATGAAGACAACATTAACTTCCTGGGCTGCCACATCTCACTATTGAATCAGATTGCAAATATTTCAAGGTACATTGTTATCTGACCAATCCTGGGCAAGTCTCTTTACCTCTCTGGCCTTAGTTCCTTATCTATAAAATGAAGGGGTTGGAGTATAGGGTCTCTCAGGCCCCTTAAAACTCTAAATCTAATGATTTTATATCTTGTCCATTTTGTCCCTCTAAAGTTTATTTTTTGAAGTGTAACATGTTGCATTTTCCTTATTAAATTTCATCTTACTAGATTCAGCCCAAGGTTCTAGCCTATCAGATTTAAATTCAGATTCTATCATTCAGTATGCTATCTCTATCCCTTTCAGCTTTGAGTCAACTGAAAATTTTCCAAGTATATCATTCATGCTTTAATCCAAGTCATTGATAAAAATAGTTTACTATTCAAATGAAACTGGGATTTCATTGATGTGAACATTACTATGAGTGATGCAGATTACAACTCAACCATCCTAGCTCATCTTGTAAGACTCTTGTCCATGTCCTCCCACAATTTCACATAGGGAAGGGAGGTTTACCTAATATACTATAGGCCTTATTTGCTTTCTCTTGACATCAGAAGAATGCCAGTGGAACATACAGTCTGTCCATTGGTTATCCTTTTCTCTCATCAGGTGACCAATCTATATTCTTTCTCTCATATACATTTCTTTGATTGTATCTTTTCCTTCTCCTTCACAATTCCTGGTCTGTCATGTATTGCAGCCTGCTTACACCCACCACTGCCTCTTTACCTCCGTAGGGCAACCTATAGAGTTTGTCCATCAGTATAGGGATAGACACTGCAAATGGATGATGACTGAGATCAGAATTGAGCAGGAGGAGGATGGGTTGGATTATTTTTAGTGAATTACAAAGTTCTTTTAATGACCCCAAGCTTTTTCCTGAAACAAAAGCCTATTTTTCTAATACCAGTATTTTTCAGGGCTCTCTGGTTACAAATACTGGAACACTATACCCTCCAGAAAATTAAAATTGAAGATCACCCAAAAAGGCAATGGAGAGGCTCAGAGAGGTTAGATTTGTGTATGGTCAGTCACACAGCTAGTAAATTTCAGAGGCAGGATTCAGATCCAGAACTTCCTGATTCCAAGGCCCTCACTCTATCCATCATACCATCCTAACTCTCACCATGAAACTGTCAAGCTAGAACAGATTTTTGTTGTTCAATCGTTTCAGTTGTGTCTGACTCTCCATGACCCCATTTGAAGTTTTCTTGGCAAAGATACTGGAGGGATTTGCCATTTCCTTCTCCAGCTTATTTTACAGAAGAGGAAACTGAGGCAAACAGGGCTAAGTGACTTGCCCAAGATCACACAGCTAGGAAGTGTCTGAGGTCACATTTGAACTCAGGTCTTCTAGACTCCAGGCTTGGTGCTCTATCCATTGTGCCATCTAGCTGCTCTAGAACAAACAGCATGGATCATGATGATAGGTTTAGAGTAGCATTGGGGAACACTGCTTCTAACCTCAAGTTGCAAACTTGAGGCCACATGTGGCCTTCTAGGTCCTTGAGTGCAGCCTTTTGACTGAGTCCAAGTTTTACAGAGCAAATCCTTTTATTAAGGGGATTTGTTCTGTGAAGTTTGGATTCATTCAAAAGGCTGCACTTGAGGACATAGAGGGTCACATGTGGCCTTGAGGTCGCAGGTTTCCTACCCCTGGTTTAGAGGATTTAAAACTGAAGAGAACTCAGAGAACATCTAGTGAAGTGTCATGATGGTTGTTATCATTATTATTTACAAATGAGAAAACTGAGACCCAGAAGGGTTAATTGACCCATCCAAAGTCACATAGACAATAGCTGAACCAGCATTTCAGCTCAGAGGTAGCACCAGCTCTTAAGTCTCTTTAAAACATACCAATTAACGCAGTACACACACACACACACACACACATAATATATATATATATATATATATATATATATATACATAATATCTACCTTCTGAGGAAAAAATCATGAAGTTAAGAAAATAGTTCATATCTAAGTTTTAGGATTTCAGTGTTGTCTACAGAAGTCTGGAGAGATTTTCTGCTTCAATAATTTTCATTCTGAGTATCAGATCAGGACCCCTCAGGATTCTGGGAGGATTGGCAGCCTGTGACTGTCAGATTGGGGATGAATATCTGGTGGGATTTCAAGGACTTTGAGGAAGGGCTGCCTGGCCAAAAACAAAAACAAACCAAAAAAAACCCTCCTCTGTTTCCTGGCTGACTGGAATTCTTTCACCAGGGACAAAACAGTTCACTCCAGTTAGATATAAAATTTAAAAGGCAAGCACCCTTAGGAGCCTGACATATTGACTTAAATTCATATCAAAGTATGAATAACTAATATAAAGCCTTTCCTAGAAGCAAGTTTTCTTAGAGGAAAGAGATGACAAAAATGGACCATATGGGGACTGAAGATAAACTGGGGGTCTTCTGAACTTGCCTGAAAGGAAGCTATTGCTACCAAGGTCTGCTTATTGGCTGCAAACCTCCTGCCAGGGGAAAGGAAAAGTTTCCACAGCAAGATTGGAAGGCACCCCCCAAAGCAGCCCAGTACATTCCCACGAGGCCAAGCCATGAGGTGGTTTCCAGGGGTGACAAAATGCTGCTACTTTCTTCCTGTTTTCCACTTTGATCTTCCTAAAAGTGCAGGTCATTCTACAGGCTGCACGACCTGACCTTTTAGTCCTCAAAGTTAAACAGAAACAAAAATAATCCTACAGGAGAAGCAGCAGTATGCTAGAAAGAGCACCAGTTCTGGAGTCAGATGTCCTTGGATTGAATCCTGACTCTACTACTCATTCATGACCTGTATGACCTTGAGTTTCATCTCTCTGGGCCTCATTATAGTCATCTGTAAAGTGGGGACTATCAATTAGATGATTTCTAAGGTTCCTTCCAGCTCTAAATACTATGATGTTAAATTGAAGCTACTGACTTCTTGGAAACTAGGTCGAGGAGCAAAAGAGGATGCTGGGTACCATATGCTGGCAGCTAAGGAAAACTATAGGTGGACTAATGTGATGGACATGATACAGCCTGAGGCAAGATGGTGAGAACCCATAATGAGAAACCACACAAGAGAGAGGTAATGGGAGCTTCACCTATTGTGTGCGCTAAATGGCTGAAGTAACTCTGGCTTTGTTTCCCACCCAGCTGCAATCTTTTGGACTCCTTTGGATTATGTATATGAAAGCTTGCCTGTGTGCCCTTCATCAAAGTGGGAGAATTATACATGCCAACTCCTGGAAAAAAAACATTCCTCAGCTAAATGGAGACTCATGTTACCAGCCCTGTGATTAAAATAAGCGCAACAACACAGAGACATAATAAGAGAGTGCTCTTCTTTGGAGTACCCCACCTCCAGAGGTTAGAAGAATTAAGTAGTGCCCCATAGCCCTGGGATGATAATTCTTAGCTCTTAGCTCTCAGGGACAGTGTCTTCAACACTATTTTGGAAAGGTTCCTTGGGGTTCAGGGCCAATAGCTTCCAGAGTCTGTCTCATGGGTTGGTGTCACAGGTGAGCAGGAAGCAAAGCCTTCATGATGCTGGAGTTGGCCCAAGAAGAGCCCGACCCATTGGCATTAGTGATCTGCGTAACACAGAGACAAAGAAGTGATGACTCAGATGCCTGAGAGCCTAGCAGAATGTGTTTGTGCATATGGGATGGATTTGGGGTATGAAACATTACACCTTAAAAAAATCACAAACCAAGGTTTGTCAGGCAGACTGAGCTATTGCTTGCAAATAAATACCATGTACAATAAACAATAATTTGTGTTTATCTGCCTGGTCTCTGAAGAAATTTGAGAGAAATGTGAATCTGTACCTCAGTCCTTCCTCAATTATTGTTTTCCCTTATACTTCATCTCAACCTGAATATTTCTGTTGAAGTTTTTGTTGAACCAAAATGAGAACTGAGCCCTCCAAAATATTTGCTAATATTTTCCACTGGGAAGCAGATCAAACTAGGATCTCCCGTCCTTCTGGAACATGCCAAATCATTTAATCGTTAAAGTGACCAGACATCCCGTTCTCCCCAGGAAGCTACTGGTGTCTGATGACCTATTCAGGGTAAGTGGGCAGATGGCCCAGAAAAAGTTCCAGGCAAGTGTTTCTGGGAGGCCAAGGTGTTCTTCCATGAAGCTACAGACTAACTGAAATGTTCTCCCTTGCTTTGTTAATTACCATAGGGAAGTTAAGCTTATGAGTGTACCTCCTAAATTATTGCTTAGCAGTTCGTTTATAGCTTGACGCCCGGGGCCTGGAGCCCTAGTTAGAGAAAACTAGACTATAGAATTGGGAACTGGAAGGGACCTTAGAGATCAACTACTTTGAATTTTAGTAGTAGTAGTAAGTAGTAATACAGGGGCATCTAGGAGGCACAGTGAATAGAGCTCCAGGCCTGGAGTCAAGAAGACCTTAGTTCAAATCTGGCCATAGACATTTGCTAGCTGTGTGACCCTGGGCAAGTCACTTAACCCTATTTGCCTCAGTTTCCTCATCTGTAAAATGAGCTGGAGAAGGAAATGGCAAACCCCTCCAGTATCTTTGCCAAGAAAGCCCTGAATGAGGTCATGGAGAGTCAGACATGACCAAAACAACTGAACAACAACAATAATAATACACGCTTATATTTGAGATTCACAACAGCCTTTTGAGGTGTGTTGCAATTATTATCCCCATTTTTCAGATGAGGCAGTAGACTGAGAAAATAAGTGACTTGCTCTGGCATCTCAAATTTAGTAGATGTCTGTGGTAGAATTTGAACCGAAGTCCTTCTGACTCCAAGCCAGCACTCTATCCATGCACAGATGAGGAAACTCAGGTCCAGAGAAGATGAAATAAAGCATCCTTCAGTCTACATGCTTTCTAGTAAAGGAACATAGATAATAAGTAAGATTTTTATTTTTTTAAACATTTTTTGTGTTGTAGACTACTTTGGCATTCTGGAGAATTCTATGGACCTCTTCTTAGATCACGTTTTTGAATAAATGAAAGAAATACACAAATTCAGTTAGAGGTCAGTGAAAATAAAGATGTAATTTTTTCCCCATCCAAAATCTAGCCCCCCTGAAATATCCAGCCTGTATATACTGGAGGAAGCAAGAAAACAATGTCCTTTTCCTATCTGCCTAGCCTAATTTTCTCCTATCCTTCTTCCCTGTTCCTTCTTCCCATTCTCCTCATGGTCATCCCTTTACCCACACTGGTTAACTTGTACAACTCCCTCCATACTGTCCCAGTGATCCTGGAGGCCAGCAGAGAAGATGAGAGGATCATGAAAATGTTCTGCGTTACAATTCTGTCTCACCCCCTCTTCAAGGATTGTCATAATTGCCTTGCTGTGCATGCACTAAAGCCCCCAATGCATACCCAGGGGAAAGGGGGTGCCTGCTGTTTCATTAAGAACAGGAAGCAATAAAGAGGCAAACCCTGCTTTAGGAAAAACAGGCAGGCATTGCCTAGTATAAAAGTTACACAAGAAAAGTGTCACTGAAGGCAGAGGAAAAATATACGGGTTGGTGGTGTTCTCCTGAAGTGCTCCCCTGTAGGAGTCCACATGTTCCAACTTAACAACAGAAGAATTAGTCATGGGTGACAGACCTGAGCCTGGGGAGGTGAAACACCTCTTCTAGCCCCTGCCTCCTGCTGCTAGTTCACAAAGTCCCTCAGACCTGCAAAGAGTCCCAGGTGTCCTATGAGCCCACAGACCCCCTATCAGCCACATTCTTCTGTCACAAGTTCAATTTAGCAAGGGCTCTGCTTGGTTCCAGGCCATAAAAGGTCAGAAAAAGGCCCCTTGGAAATCTGGAGAGGTTATATGGGGGGAAGGATGAGGATTTCTCATTACTGGAAGTGGTATTTTCTCTGTCATTAAAAGACAAAAAAGGGGGCATGCATTAGGGGTGGGAGGGTGGATGTTGAGAAGGAGCTGTTGGCCAAGGCTGTTTTGCTGCTGTAGTCCTTTGGTGGAGATGAGCTTAGACACTTCCAAAGATCACAGATCACTTCCCACACTCTGCACTGGAGAGATTTCCATGAATATGTGAGTGTGGATTTCAGGATGCATTAAGAATAGTTTGTGTGGAAGGAACCCAGATGTTGAGAAAGGTCCTCAAGGAATCCTTGAGTGTGTCATGGGAGGGTAGAAAGAAGCATGGAAGACAACTGGTGTTGAAGTGTTACACCAAAACTGCCATGAGACAATTCTTCCATAAGACTCAGACAATCTGAATAGCGCCTTTGAAAGGCGATCCATCATAAGGTAGTTTGCCCCTGACCAATCCATTTTGGCAAGCAAGGTCCTAGCAAAACATTAGCTAGAATGGCCTTTCTGAAATTCTGTTATTCACTTACCTTGCAGGTCACACAATGCCACAAGGCTCTCCTTCCAAAAGAAGAATTAGTATAGTAAACGTCTTAATAAGTTCAGCCTGTACATATTTATTTTCTTTGACTATTCCGTCTTCCAAAAGAAAATCCTACTAGAAACAATGTAGACATCATTTAGTCCAACCCTATCATTTCAGAGACAAGGAAATGGAAGACTAGGGAAGAAAAGTTTCTTCAAGCTCACATACCTAGTAGGCAGAAGAGGTTTGATCTGAATCCACATTTCCCCATGGTCACTAAGCTGAGGAAAGGCAGTATGGTGTAATGGATAAAGAGCTGGCTTAAGAGTAAGGAAGATCTGGGTTCTAGTCTTACCTCTGACTCATTTTGGCTATATGACTTAACTTCTCTGTGCTTTAGGCCACTCTATCAGTTGCAGAGAAGGTGTCTAATCTCTATTAGCTGAGAGAGCTTCCCAATCCTAGAGTACCCTCATGTTAATTAATGAAATCACAGGCCCAGGCCCTGTGATATTAAACAAAGCTAGTAGGTGGGAAAGAAGTGGGATCTGAACCCAGGCCCTTGGACTCATACTCATAGTCTTTGCATGAATAACATTAATGTTCTTTTCTAGTCTTTCAGGAGAGTTATTCAACCTGAAAAAGCAGTGATGATTCTTTCTAAGGCTGTCACAAGGAAAAGGAATACTCTTTACATAGAGAAAAGGAATGTTATGTATATTATTTCTTTAATACAATAGCCCACATGCCACAATGTCCAATGTGATTAGCTAGATGCCAACAGAAGTCAAATCTTTGACTTTTGTTAGAGTGATTCTGTCTTCAACCAATTTGTTCCTCCTCTTCTCTCTTCCCTTCCCTGGCCCCTATCCTATGTCCCTGGACTTTGTGGTCAGAAAGTTTTGCTGTCCAGGTAGATTTAGTTCTGGTGGAAATGAAATGTAATAAAAAAGTTAAAGCCAGCTGCAGAATCTCATTCCTCCCAAGGGCCTTTTATCCTATGATTACCACTTGCCAAGTGACTCTACGAATATCACTCTCAGTGTTTACGATATACAAGAAATTCTTGGTGGTGGTGTTGATATGCTCATAAAGGCACTGGTATTTTAGTCCCATGGGGGAGGAGGGGAGGGAGTAGGTAAGTAAAAGTGAATTATTGAAACAGATTTTACCTTATTGTGGAAATCATCAGCTCTCTTAAACACACACAAATACACACACACACACACACACACACACATCTTCCATTTTTGCTGAAGAATCACAATTCAAGATTGTCAAAGAAGAACGTGAACAAGATAGTGGAGTCTTTGAGACTCTATCACTCAACCAGTGATGTTTCATATTTGTATGCATTTTCTCTAGTCAATAGTCAATAAACATTTATTGTCTGCTGTGTTCCAGGCACTGTGCTAAGCACTGGGGATACAAATAAGAATAAAAAAAAAAAGACAGCCCTTGACCTCAAGGTACTTATAGTCTAATGGCGAAAGGCAATACACATTGCAGTAGACTATTTTCAGTCTAATGTGAATTCATTACATTCTTCCCCTCCTCCCCACCACTCCCCAAATTATCATAGACATTAATGAGCTGATATTAACAGAAGGGCACATGGCTAGAATAGGAGGCAGCATGGAGTACTAGATAGAGGACTGGATGTGAAGTCAGGAACAGCTGGTATTGAGCACATCCTCCTACACTAGCTGTGTGAACCTGGATAAATCACTTAACATAGCTGAGCCTCAGTTTCCTCATCCATAAAATGGGGCAACAATAGCAACCACTTCAAAGGGATATTGTGAAGATCAAATGAGGTAATTGATGTAAAGCACTTTGAAAACCTTAAAGCGCTATAGAAAAAATCTGTTTATTTTTATAAGGCGTGATGCTGTTGTCAGGGGAAGGGTGTGATTTGTATAACATGAACTTGATCTTGTTCCTTAACTCTTTTAAGGAGTTGAAGGCCTTTAGTTCAATACGAGGAGGGGATAGGTCTGTGTTTAGAACTATTTGCTACTACCTTCAGAATCTGAAGGGAAAAATAGTTTGTAATAACATAAGGAAAGGAGAACAGGTTTTCAGAGGGTGAAAGGCTTTAAGAAACAAACAAACCAAAGAGAGAGAGAGGAAGAGAGAGAAGGAGAAAAAAGGAGAGAGAGAGAGAGAGAGAGAGAGAATGTGTGAGAGGCAAATGTGATATAGTAGAAAAAAGGATAAGGTAGAGGAGAGTCAGGAAGACCTGAGTTCAAATGTGACTTCAGACATTTACTAGCTGTGTGACCCTGGACAAGCCACTTAACCACTGTCTGCTTCAGTTTTCTCATCTGTAAAAATGAGGTTAATAATAACACCTACCTCACAGGGTTGTTGTGAGGCTCAAATGAGATATTTGTAAAAAGGAGCTGGCACATAGTAGGAACTATAAAAATGCTTATTCCCTTCCATCCCACCCCTCCCACCCTTTGTCTCTAAAGTCCTTTCAAGGTTTAAAAATTGATGATGTTGTAAATTCACTGTTAACAGATTATTTCTTTATTTTTTTAATCAGACCTATGATATCATTTGTATAGAGCACTCCTAGTGAGGAATTTTGTCTATTAATGTAGATGGGCACCTTCTTTGTAACTTACAGTCTTAGAGATACATTACATATTCTATTATATTTTACTTTTACATTATACATGCCTATTTTAGTGTCTAGTTGAGTAGGCTACAATCAGGGTCAGAAAGATAGGAAAAGACCAGTGGGTAGTCTGGAGCAGAAGGACATGATCAGAGATTCATATCTCAAAAGTTGGTAGGGACCTTAGATGCTATCTACTACAGTACTCTCATTTTACAGATGAAGAAACTGAGGTTCAGTTAGGTTAAGTGACTTATCTGAGGCCACAAAAGTTCTATAAAGTTGCAGGGATGTTGGCCTTAGGTCCTGTGACTCTTTCCACCAAACCCTATGCCAATTATTAATGCTATTCTGGAGCTGGGGTTGGCATGAATATTTGGTGCTAGGGAAGATAGGCCCTGGGATGATGGGGCAGGAGAAAAGGAAGATGCTTTTACTATTCCAAATATCCAATTGCCTTGAGTCCTTTAACCTTTGTGACTCAGAATTAGTGCACTCACTCCAGAATTCTATAATATGCTCAAAAGACAAGCATCCCCACCCCCACCCCCAAAAGACATATGAACAAATTCTTTCTTTGGGTTAGATAAAGGTTCTAAGTTCCCAGAACTTGCAGTGTCCACCACACCAAATGCAAACTAGTTGAATTGATCCCAAACTGTTCTCCAGTCTCTAAAATAATTATTGGGGCATATAGTAATAGCTTATATAGTGTCTTAATGCACACAAAGAACTTTCCTTGTGAAGGTATTATTATTATCATTTTAGAGATGAGTAAACCAAGGTGTAGAGGCATGTCCCAAATTACACAGTTGGTTAGTGATGGAGCTCGGGTTTTCTGATTACAAACTCTCTTTCTTGAATCACACTACTTCTCCCATTCTGAGATCTATAGGGAGTAGAATAATCATGTTAGGAGCCAGTCATTAAAATAAAAATCTCCTGACAACTCAGTGTTATCTAATTATCCCTTCTACAGAATTTTGAAAGATGCTTTTGAACCCAAGTTTTAGAGAATCAGGCTAAACAACAAATGAAGACTGGAATGGAAGCTGAACAATCTTCCTATAGGAAATGTCATAGGATGCTAGAGTTAAAGCTTGGAACAGTGAAGCTTGGAGGTGGGAAAATTGTTTTGATCAGATCAAGCTAATTTCTACAATTTCAAGCTGCTAGGCAGAGTTTCTAGATATCACAGGTTACTTCTGGTCTCTTTGGAAAAATGGTAACAGCCATGTGTTTTCCCCAGATCATACTGAGCAGTCCAGCCCTGTTCTGTTCTGCAGAAAATGGAAATATTTTGTGACTCATTTATTCTCTTCACTTTCTGTCCATTGGGCTGATGAATCACTGCCTTTATATGTGATGACCTAGTTTCTTCACTATCCTACAGCAATTCAGAGTACAGAGAGAATAATCCCAGCTCAAGTTAAGCTTCCTTCTGTGAGGACAGCCCTCTTCCTACTTCATTTTCCATAGTAAACAGTAAAGATTGACTTCCCATCTCCAAACTAGAAGCAACATTTCAATACATAGTGCTCTCATTAAATAGTCAACTCAAAAAAAGAAATAACCAACCCAACTTTGCTATAAATTAATGCCATGAGAAGGAGCAGGCTGCTAGTGGCCTCAGTCTCCCAAAGATTCCTTGTAAACTGGAACAAGTCCTAGGCATCTGAGTAAAGAGGGCTATACCCATAAAAGTTTCGGAAATTGGTTTACTTAAATTCTCCAGTAATGAAGACCATTTGTTTGCTTAAGCCTTTTAAGTCTTTCAACCTTTGCAATCCAACCCCAGTGGCCTCCCTTCAGAATTCCAGGGCATGGGACAAGAATGACATCATGTTCAGGAGGAATGCACACCAAAAAAAGTCCTTCCTTTGGTCAGAGACACCTCCTGAGTTCCCCAAGACAATTGCATTGAACTGGAGCTGTTTGAATGGTTCCCTGAAAGGTGCCAGTCAAAAATTCAGTGTCAGAGCAAATTCAACTTAACTTTAACTTCAACTTTAACTGCCTGGGGATAAGAAGACTTTTCTGGGATAGGGGTTTGTAGCCGACAAGCTGCTGCTGAGGCAGCCATGTCTACTTGACAGAAGAGCCACTGTGGGAATAGGAGGATTAGTAAACTAGGTGGAAAGCCTGCTCTAGAGAAAGCTGGAGCCCCTTTGTCTTTCCCGGAACAAACTAACTCACGGTTAGCATTAGCACAGTCCTCTATATTAGTTTGTATTTACAGCTCTTACTGCAGTACTTAAGAGCTTTGAGGAGCATAACCTTTGAATGCCAAGGGAACCACAAAGAGAGGAATCTCTTTCTGTCATAAATTCCACCCAGAAATTCTTGTGGTGTTTCAAGAGCACTTAGAGTATAGAAGGGGCACCCCAGAAAGGCCCACACCTCTAGGAGTTTGTGTTCTAAGGCAACACACCCAAATGACACAAAATAGCTCACGTTGGTACTCTTTGGGCCTCAACTTCCTCATCTGTAAAATGAGAGACTTAGAGTAGATCACCTCTAATATCCCTTCCAGCTCTATATCTAAACATAGTATATATATATGTATGTATGCATGTATATATGTATGTATGTATATATATACACACACACATATATACATACATATATACACATACATACATAGTATACATAGTATGATTTCTTAGGGCTGGGGAGACCTGCTAAATAACCACACACACACACACACACACCTTCAAGTATGTGTGCTGCCACATATACACTTCTGGGAAAGAGGAGGTCTTAGGTTGCTATTAGTCATGCATACTTTAGTAAGAAAGAATGATTTGAGAACAGAGAATAGGTTTCCCTAGAGTCAGAGAGGACAACAGGTGAGTTCTGGATGTCTGAGATGCAGGAAAGGGCGTCACTGGAATGGGAAAGACAGAGGGGAGACTGGAGGTAACTGAAGGAGAAATTCTGTCTATGTTATAATTTTTTTCCTACATCTAGTCCTGTTAAGGACACATAAGCATCCTCTTGAAGTAAGTTGTCAGGCAGTCAACCAGTTCCAGACCTTGTGATACACAATGAAGATACAAGAAAGAGCAAAAACATGGTTCTTGCCCCTGAGGAGCTAATGAATCTACAGAGTTCCTTCACAGTAACAGATTCTCATGAAAAACCAAAGCTAGAAATGGATAGACAGAAGAAACAAAATATCTTATCACATTTGGACCTGGTTCCCATTTATGTCTGTCTCAGTTTCTTTTGAGGTCTAAACACATGGATACAAGTTGCCTCCCTTTGTTGCCACCTTCCGGAAGTATCTGATAGATTGTTTAAGGATCTTGCCACATTTTTACCACCCACAGCAGGACTTAAAAAAAATTAATTATAATGGGAAATATATAGGAAATATTATAACATAAGAGTTTTTCTTTCAGGCTGCCCAGTCTCCCTTCTGTATCTTTTCCCATTCCAATGCTGCTCTTTCCTCAATCTCAGACATCCAACATCTTTCTGTTGTCCCTTCTGCTCCTGCTTCCTGTTATTGAGATTTAACTGTAATTCCCAAGATAGAGGCATTCCCTCAGCTTCAATTCCCTTATCTGTGAAATGCGGAGAATAATACCACCTATTTTACAGGGTTATTGCGAGGACCAAATGATAACAAAAAATGCTTTGCAAACTTTAAGCACTATATCAATGCTATTATTAGTAGTATTACTGTTAGGAATTTGGAGCATTCTTATAGTTATTATATATAGTTGTTAATAGTTTGCCATTCTTTTTTATTTTTTAGACTGTTTATTTATATCATTTGACTACTCTCCTGAGGTCTTTTGGTCTTATATAATTTCTGTTAGTTGTCTACATGCCTTAAATGTTATTGTTGTTTAGTCATTTTCAGTTGTTCCCAACTCTTTGTGATCCCCTTTATGGTTTTCTTAGCAAAGATACTGGAATGGTTTGCCATTTCCTTCTCTAGTTTATTTTACAGATGAGGAAACTGAGGTAAACAGGGCCAAGTGACTTGCCTAGGGTCACACAGCTAGTAAATATCTGAGGTTAGGTTTTTAACTGTATCTTCCTCACTCCAGGCCTGGCACTCTGTCCACTGTGCCACCTAACTGCCCTCTTATTAGAGATAACTGATGCAAAAATTTCTCTCAAGTCTACCACTTCTTTTCTTATCCTAAATTTGTGAATTTTGCTTATGCAAAACCTTTCAAATTTCATGTAATTGAAACTAACAATTTTATATTTTGCAATTGACTCTATCATTTATTTTGTTAAAAACCTATTCCTGCCCCATAGCAATGAAAAGCACGAATGAAATTAATGAAAAGCATGAAAAATGAAAATCTACTTTTAATTTTTTCATGGTCCACATACACCAAAATATTTATGGATCACTTTTTGTAGTAGCAAAGAATCAGAACCAAAATACATGCTTATAAATTGGGGAATGGCCAAAAAAAATCATGGTACATGAATTCAATGGAATGTTACTGTGCTGAAATGACAGATGACAAACATGATGGATTTACAAAGAAGGAGCAAAAGGAATATCTGAACCTATGCAAAGTGAAGTTAGCAGAGCCAGGAAAATAATATACTGTATACCTTGAATACAATAATGTAAACAGAAAGAACAATGACTACAAGAAAATTGAAACTGAATGTTGTGAAATTTTAAAGAACAAGTTTGGCCCCAAAGATAAGATAGAAGAAGACATCTCCCTTTAGTTCCTTGTAGAGGTCATAGTCCACAGGTGCAGAACATTGCATATAATATCATTGTTTTAAGTGTATTGATTGGTTTTGCTGATTTTTTCTCTTCCTCTTCCTCTTTGTCTTAAAAAGTCTTTGTTATAACAGATGAGAGAGGAAGGGAAGAGGAAAGCAGGGGGAAATCTAGGTGATGTAAAAAAAAAGATATCAATAAAAATCCAATTTTAAAACTACTACCCTTAAGATGCCTATAATCTAAAAAGGAAGACAAGACATATATTCAGATAAATAAAAAAATACAAAATAGAATATGGTAGACATATAAAAGGAGTACAGAGCACCCTTATATTATCAATGAAGGAGGCATCCCATCCAACTGGAAAAGATCAAGGAAGACTTCACAGAGGAGAGACATCTGAACTGGGTCTTGAACAGTTAAGATGTCAACATGGGAGTGGAAAGGAAGTTGCAGGTAAATGAAACAAAGGCAGGAAAGAAGGAAATGGGTGAAATATTTCATTCAGTTTGGCTCAAGGATCACATATACGAGGCAGCAAAGTGTTTCCATGGTTAAACTTGATCTTAAGATCAAGTGTTTAAGAGCTTTGAGGAGCATAACCTTTGAATGCCAAGGAAGCCACAAAGAGAGGAATTTCATTCTCTGTTATAAACTCCACCCAGCAATTCTTATGGTGTTTCAAGAGCACTTAGTGAATAGAAAGGGCACCCAGAAAGACCATTCTTTCTTATTCCTTGGTGGAAGAGGATATATGTTTCTTCCACAATTAAATCTAGTTCAATAAGCTCTTATTAAATGCTTACTATGTCATAAACATGAGTCCCCACTGCTGCGGACATGAAGACCCAAAACAATTTGTGCCTTCAGAAAACTATAATTTTCAGAGCTAGAATATGGCCTGAAGGCAGCCCCTGGATCTGTGGGGTCACAGAACCACCGAATCTCAGCATTATCAGGAACCTTGGAAGCCCTCTTGCATACTCTGTGTTTGAAGAAGAATCTTTTTGACAATATCCCCAGCAAGTGGTTGCCTTATTTTACTACCTTCCCAGATATCTTATTCCACTTTTGAGGCAGCTTGAATTAGGAGGCAGTTTTTCCTTATGTCAAACCTAGATCTGTCCCTTGGCAACTTCTGCTCATTGCTTCTCAGTCTATTTTCAAAGAATAACCAGGACTAATCTAATCTCTCTTGCATGTGACAATCCTTCAAATACTTGAAATATAGCTTTCATCTCTCCCCCTCGCCCCCAGTCCTCTTTTGTCTTGGGTAAAAGTCTTTTCCTCCTTCAATTGATCCTCAGATGGAGTGCTCTCCAATCCTTCCACTATCCTAGTTACCTTCTGCATGAGCTCTAGATTATTTATGTATTTCTTAAGATGAGGTACCCCAAAGTACTCCAGAGAAGAGACAGGATATAGCAGGGCTATCAAACCCATCTTTTGGGCCCTATGTTTTTTCTTAATGCAACCTAAATTGACATTTGCTATTTTGGCTGCCAAGTCACACCACTGAGGGAGGGATTCAATTTTGTTTTTTGTGGCCCTAGAGAGGTAAATAAGAAGTTGCAAAGCAGGGTATTTAAACTGGATGTAAAGAAAACCTCCTTAACAAATAGAGTTATACAAAAGTGGAACGGACTGCTTTGGTAGGGAGTGGATTCTCCTTCACTGGAGGTCTTCTAGCAAAGGCTGGATGACCATTTGTAAGGTGGGATGTGAAGGGGATTCTTGGTCAAGCATAGGTTGAAATAATTGGCCTATGAGATCCCAACTCTGAGATAATGGGATTTTGTGACTCATCCTGAGTTTTCAGGCCACTGCACTGTGTCTAGGCATTTAATAAAGACTTGGTGATTGATTGACTCCACCCCCGCCAGATTCTGTTTATTGCCTTTCTTCTCTAGTCATAGACAGGTGACTTCTAAGGATCTTTTTAGGTATAAATCTAGGAGTCAATGAGTCTTCCCCATCTTTTTAATGGAATTGATTTTTTCAGTCTTAGTGTTATGCTTTCTATGTATCTTGATTCAATTTAACTTTGCTCAATTTGGTCTGGTATGGCAAGTCTTAAGCTTTTAGAATGAGACTTAATGGAACACTAAAGTGTTAAGGTTTCTAAGGTGCTTTCCTTATAGCAGCTCCATGAGGTAGATAGTCCACATATTATTACCTTCATTTTAAAGATGAGGAAGTGGAGGCTATAAGAGAGAAGCTAGTTGTCCATGGTGAACTATCTAGTAAGTGTCAGAACTGGGATTTGGATCCAAATTCCCTGATTCCAAATCCAACTTTCTGTTATGTTCTGTTTCTATTTCTTGACATTCTATATAATTGGCTTTTACTTCTTGGTGCTAAAACAAATAGATTGAGAAATATAAGCCCTCCACCTCCGTAAGGAGAGAGCTTACAATGTGGCTGCAGCAAGCCTAGACCCATTGTGGAAGGCTATAGCTCAAATGCACTAATGGTTAGTTTTAAACTTATCCTCTGTAAGTCTTTAAGTATAATGGCTGATTATTGGGTCAACAAACACTCAAAGCTCTGTTATCTGCCCTAGTTTGAACCAGAAGCAGCATGTCTTTCATGAACATTCAATATGAAAGATGCAAAATGTTCAATGAAAAGATACTATCACCATGAAGCAATATATAAGGGGTATTTTTTTTTATTGAGACAAGAAAAAAAGGGAGGCACTGTGAACATGGAGTAGGGGAAATAGTCTGGAATCGGAGGGTGTTTCTTTGAATCCTCCCTCTGCTGTGTAATCTTGGGCAAGTCATTTGGCCTCTTTGAGCCTCTGTTTCCTCATCTGTAAAATGAATGGGTTGGACTGAATGACCTCTGAGGTCCCTTTAAGTTTGGATTCTATGAACCTATGATCCCTAAGCATTACTTTGAACAAAAAAAAATCCTGGTTCTTTTCACAAACTTGCCTTGCCACAGGTCCCTCACTCTCCTTTTGCCTCTTTTCCAAGAACCACAGAGTCCTTGTAAAGAACTCATTTTTTAAAAAATTTAGTCTTCTGGTGTACGCCCATTCCAGTTCTCCAAGTTGTGGGAGTGTTGCTATGATCAACAATCATGAGGGTTCCTGCTCCATCCCTTCACCTTGTTTACTAATCCACTACCACTATACCAAGTGAAGATGCCTTCTGGAAGGAAAACATAGCCTTTTTGAGAGAATCTTTAAAGCAATGGATGTGACCCCTAAACATTCCACTTTCTTAAGCTTAATAGAAAGACAAACGTAAAAGAGAGGGAATGGAAACAGTCTATGGTTTTCAGAGAAAAGAAAATGAAGGGATGCCTCAAGGTAGATAGGAGAGGAGGGCCCATTCAGAGGGCCTCTTTGTGAGGATTAGTTCTTGGACAGAAGCAAAGAAAGTGATTACTTTGGAGTATTGAACATCATCTATAAGATTAAAGAGGGAATTTTATTTGGCTGCTGACCGAGACTTAAGAAAAGCCAGGAAAGTTGCATTGGGTAATGTGTTTATGTTCTCAGTAGAAATCAGATCGTAAGAATCTCCACAACTAAGTGCCCAATTGATTAATAAGCTTATTTCCTAATACCTCCCCAAAGACTGCCCTTTTTGAGGTTTTTTTTGTTTTGTTTTGTTTTGTTTTTTAGAGGGGAGATTTATTATTAACCACACTACAAGGTTTACTATGCCTTCAGGTATCAATGCTCTTTCTGGAAATAACCTGCCCTCCTCCTCTCCTGGAGAGTACTGAAGCAAACACAGCCTCCCAGGATGTGGGGAAGACATCAGGTGAGTGTGCAGGGCTGGGTGAGCAGCAGGTGCAGACGGCAGGGCAGTGGCACAGGGCCATGCAGCTGGGGCTTGCTTTCCCCTCGTGGCACCGAAGGCTGTCTCTACTTGCTGCTCCCAGCGATTGCTCATCAAGTGTGGCTGGGGATTTTGACAGCCTGCAGCTGTGTTTGGGAGAGCATTTGTTCTATCCACCATATCCTTTGAGGACTTTTTAGTGTAGGTCTCCTTTATCCACCTTAATGAGCTCTCTGGCAGTTTTTGCATGTGACTCTGTGCCTACAAGCTCAGCACTAGAATCATTTGCACCCCCACTGAATACAAACTGATCGTGCCATTGTCCTCCTCAATGATGAAGGCAAATAGAATGGTCAGACCCAAGGCAGCATGAGTAGTAGAAAGTTCACGGGACTTGAAGGTAGATGACCCGACTCTAACTCTTACTGGCTTTGTGAGAAAGTTGCTTCCCCTTCCTGAGCCTTACTTTTCCCATCAGTAAAATGGGGATAATAATGCTTGTGTTAGTTGTGCTTATACTTGTAAAGTGCAGTGTGCATGTAAATCACGCATGTAAGTGTGCCGAGTCTACTCATTTCACTTAGGTACTCCCGGACTTTATTGTCAGGTTATGCCCGTGATTTTTCTTTCCCTCTCAGGCATGCTACATCCCAACCACACTGGACTTCTAATGGTGCCCTGTACATGACATTACATCTTCTCCCTTTGTTACTCATGCCTAGGATGTGCTTCCTCCTCATCTCTGCATCTTAGAATCTCTGAATCCCTTTAAGGCTCATCTTAGATGCTCCTCCTACATGAGGCCTTTTCTGCTCCTCCCATTCATTAGTGCTCCAACAAGCCCTCCCTCAAAAAAAATTACTTTGTTCTCATCTATATGCATGCTGTATCTCCCCCAGCTGAATATGAGCTCCTGGGGGACAGCAACTATTTTCCAGTATCTTTGCATTTTCAGTGCTTTATAGAAGCTGCAAATATTTATATTGAATTTAATTTTCTTCCCTCTTGGAATAAGCATCTTCTCTGAATGTTTCTTTAGGAGAATAGCCATTACCTCACTGCTTCTTTGGTCCAGCTAGAAAGAAAACTGTATTTTACACACACACACACACACACACACACACACGTGTGTGTGTGTGTGTGTGTATGTATCTATACTGGTCAGAATAATCTAACTATGCAATTCCTCTGTTCTTGAAAGGTTGAGAAATGAAGTAAGACAGAGAAACTAAGGTTGTCTTTTTGCATATTTCATGCCAAGAGTTTGGCATCCACTGCCACCTTTTCATCCTTGAAATCTATTCAGATTAGAAAGATAACACCTTTTTTTGTATTTGGTTTATAGATTGTCTTTTCTTTGCTAGTTCAGGATTCCCTAATCTTTTTCTTTGAGTCATAAACCGGTGCCCTTTATGAAAAGCCAGCTCTTTGCACTTGTATAATACACAGAAGTGTAATCAGGGTAAGGTGGTCTCTGTTATCACACCCTACCGATGTTGCCAGTTGATTGACTGATTAATGGATTGGTTGGTTGGCACAGGAATGTGCTCTCTTCAGAAAGGGGCCAGAGTTGAGTCTTGTTTCAGTTAATGAATGCAGCTCAACCTATTCTTGCTTTTTTTCTTTAAAGGCTGCATTTAATCCCTAAGCAATTCCTAAAACACAATTGTTTCTCATGTTGTGTAGGCAATAGTTAATTGCCTTCTTCCCATCCTCACTGAGATCAGCTGACCAATGCCCTCTTTGTACCCCATGCCCATTAATAGTGCTTTAAGATCAGTGCCAACCTGACCACCCTTATTTTTTAGTAGAGATGTTGCTAGTATGATGTGGACCAGTCCATCTTGTCTCTTAGGATCCTGTTTCATCAGTCTTTTGTCCCTCAATGGAGGTAGATCCTAAATGATAAATTGGACACATTGTAGACCAGATGAAATGTTGGACAAAGGACATTAGTCAAAGGTACTTGAGGAGTGTATCAATTACCCCCCTGTGGCTTGTAAGCAATCATTCATTTTCTTAAAGCTATTCCATCTGGATGTCAGAGTTCACCTGAGTTTATTTTGCAGGCACATCCTCAAGACTTAGTGTTTTGCTGCTTTCCCAAGTGCTTGTAGGAGCAGCAAGGAAAGGCTGCCATGTATCCAGGAGGATAACTCTTGAATTAATCACATTTACCAAAAGGAAACCAATGTAGACATTCCCTCACCACACAAATACATCATAATTATCATTGTTGACTTAACATATGAGTCCAAGGAGACTGATGCCATTCAATATGTTTGTGGAACCTTGTTTGAGGTTCATTGAGTTTTCAGGGAACAGAGCTGACCTGAGCTTACAGTGAAGCAAGGTGAGGAAAAAGAGGAAATTGTGGTTCCTTTCTCAAGTCACTAACTGTGTGATCATGAACCTCTCTGGATTTTAGCTTACTCATCTATGAAATGAAAGGCTTGGACTAAATGATCTCTAAAGTCCCTTTCCACTCTGACAGTCTTGATTCTAAATTGATCATTGATTTAAGTTAAAGGATGTTCTTAAGCAGTCAATTGATTTGTCGAATTCCCAAATATAATTACTTATTTTTTAAGTCCTCTTTCTTGACCCCTCTGCGGCATATGCCTGTTAACCATCTGGAAACTCTCTCCTCTGGGTTTTTGTGACTGTTTCCTTTAGGTTCTCCCTGTGTCTGTCTGATGGCTCCTTTTCAGTTTCCTTTTGCTGGATCACTATTCTAACTTTGGCTGCACTCAAGGCTCTTTCCTGGGCCTTCTCTGTCTACACTGGATATCTAAGTGATCTCGTTAAGTCCCATTGGTTCAATCATCATCTCAGCAGATTACACCTAAATCAGGAGTTCTAATGGGATTCTCATGGAAAGATTTCAAGAAGTCCTTGAACTTGGGGGGGGGGGGAATACATCTTTATTTTCACTAAAGTCTAATTAAATGTTGGCATTTTCTTCCATTATGAATGTAGGTTATAATCCTCAGTAGTAGTAGGCTTCATCAGATTGTCAAAGGGGTCTGTGATGCAAAAAAGGGTAAGAATCCCTGGCCTAGATTTATACAATCACCCCTAGTCTCTCTCCTAAGCTCCAGTCCCATATCACCCCCTATCTAAGAACCCTTATCTAGGAGTAATCTGCAGAGATGATGGACATTCACAACTGGATGTCCTAGAGGCAGGTCAAGCACAATACATTCAAAATAGAACTCACCTTTCTCTCCAAACCCACATCTCTTCCTAATTTCCTTATTTCTATTAAGGCATCACTATCCTTCCAGTTGACCAGTTTCATAATCTCACAATCATCTCTGACTTTACTTTTCCTAGACCTTTCCTCCCACTATATTTAATCACATGACTCTATAGTATCCTAACTGGTCTCCCTACTTTGTCTCTTCCCTTTTCAATGTATACTTTATTCCCTGCCCAATTCATTCTTCACCAGCTGCCTTGTTACCCTGGAGACACTTTCACCCTGAGGTTCTGCTTTCTTGATTGGTGACCCTTAGTTGGACCCAACATTTCAGGAAAGGCCCTAGCTGTGCTCAATTCACTTCCCACTAAACTTATTCTTTACACTTCTTCTCCACCTCCTTTCCAAGTGATAATACCCCACTCTCTCCAGCTTTCCAGTTTCTTTTATATATTTGTTATCTATCCTCATCAGAATGTAAGCTTCTTGAGGGTAAGGAATGTTTTGTTTGCTTGTGCTTGTATTCCCACTGTGCTTAGCACAGTGCCTGGTACATAGTATTAATAAACACTCACTTACTCACGTACTCCCCCACCCACTTTATCCATACATCCATCTATCTATTTATCTGTCTGTCTGTCTGTCAATCCTATAGCTGCCAAAGTAATATTCCTAAAACACATCTGGCCATGTTACTCCCTCACTCAAAAAGTACCATGGATCTCTATTCTCTTTTGCTTCTAATAATATGTACATAAACATGTGAATAGTATATGTATATATCTATATTTATGTCTACATTTCTATACAAGGGATTCTTATATATATACATACATTTATACATACATGCATGTGTGTGTGTGTGTGAGAGAGAGGGGGAGGGGGAGAGAGAGAGAGAGAGAGAGAGAGAGAGAGAGAGAGAGAGAGAGAGAAGAGAGAGAGAGAAAGAGAGAGAAACATTCTTGGCACATATGCACATTTCAAGAATTTGTGATTTTCTTGGTATTGGTATTTCCACCACAACTTAGTAGATGGTCTTCAAAAACTACTGTGATGAGATGAGATTCTTAAAATCTAGCCACGGTTTAGACTCTTATAATCTAGCCATGACCCAGATTCCTAAAATCTAGCCATGGTTTAGATTCTTAAAATCTAGCCAAAGCTTAGATTCTTATAATCTAGCCACTGCTCATTCACATTCAGACTCCTTAAGAGTCTGCCCAATATGATGGATGTTCTAATAAACTTTGTCTTTGGCTGAAAAAAAAATTACTGTTGCCAAAAAAATTCATCACTCTGTGACAGACCTGTAACTGGGCCTGTCTCCACTTAGCCAGGTACATCTTTGCATGACAGACTTACGTGCCACCCCTGCATCCACATTCAGTTTTTCCAACTCCAGGGCATTGTCCAGAGCTTGTGCCTTATTTGCATAGCTTTCAAGAATACAGAGTAACTCTGCTGCTGTTCATACCTTCTAAGCAATCTCAGAGAGTTGTTTGAGACATCAAGAAGTTAAATGACTTTCTCATTATCATAAAATAATTAAGAGGGCCTCTTTAATGAACTTTCTAATTATTCTTTGTAATATGAGCACAATATGTTAACTTTAGAGTGCAGTGCAAGCTAAAAATATTGATTTAAATACATAAAACATACTCCAGAAATTATTAAAATAGCAGTGAATTAAATTATATGTATTTGTGTGTGTGTGTGTGTGTGTGTGTGTGTGTGTGTGTGTACTGGCCTTTAAAACCACATTATCAGGAAAAGTCTTTTTTAATAACAATACAGTTTAAGCAAGTAAACTGGACTCTGAGCCAGGAAAATCTGGGTTTAGGTTTTATATCCTACTTGTCAACCTGGGTAAATGCTTAAACTCTAAGGAGCCCTAGGCAATCCTTTAAGGCTATAAATTGCAGATCTCCATTGGCAGAAGGAATTTGCTTACTAATATTTCCCTACTCCAATAAACACGCAGGTGTGTGTTAGGGAGGAAGGGGAAAAAATGTCTTCCATTATGTTATCAAATGAGGATTTTGTCAAACTTGGTGAATAGCATAGGTGCTTATAGGTCTGGGGTCATCTGCAGATGACATCCTGTAATTTAGGAAAGGTAGGAAGCTAATCTTTTTTTTTTTTTATCATTATGGGAATGATGGGTGATCTTGATCTAGGGCCAATTCTAGGTAACACCTTGAATTGTACACAGAAGCCCAGCTGTACTTCAGTATTCTTTCAGTCTCCAGTCCCTAGTCCCTGGCGCCAAATAATAACATTTAGATCAGTAATGATAAGGACTCCCAGAGAATCTATTCTATGTCAAATGCTTTCTCCTTTACACCAGAGGTTTTCAATTTTTTTTTGTCGTATGGGCCCCTTTGGCAATCTGCTGAAGTGTATGGATTCCACCTCAGAATCAGATTTTTAAATGTATAAAACAAAATTTGTAGGATTACAAAGGAATGCAATTATACTAAAACAAAATTGTCAAAAAAAATTCACAGACCCCAAATTAAGGCCTCTTATTTTAGACAGAAAATTAATAGTAGTCAGAACAGACAGCATAAAATATTTTCTATGCTTTCACCACCTGGTGACAAGCCTTTAGCAAAATTCCATACAGCAGCTTTCACTAACTAGGTCTTCAAATGAGCAGTGCATTGTAGTGGAAAGAAGAGTAAATGTATAATCAGAAGACCTGGGTTTTTATCTTGACTGTTCCTTTTCTGATTGTGTGACCTTGAGCAATCACTAACTTCCCTATACCTCGGTTTCCCTTCTTATACTTCACAGACTTAAAGATGATCAAATGAGAGAATGGATATGAAAGCATTTTGTGACTATTAAAAATCTTTGTAAATAGAAGGTATTATTAATAATAAATTTGCTTCAGGCAAAACTACAGTGTGGGAGACAAGGTTAGATCAGGTATACCCAACTTCAAGCAATCCCAATATCTGAACATCCAAATTTACAAAACATAAATTGAAAGTGATTTATTTGCTTTATAAATGAATTCATTTAGATAATTCCTTTAATGTATTTAAAAGTATTTACTTGAAAACATTTTTGGTTTGCAAACAACTTTTCAGGACCACTTCTATTATGCAAAATGTATTAATTGCACCTATATAATGGATGAAGCTTTATGCTGGGAGTTAAAAAATCTAAGTCTTTGCCAGAGAGGCAGCATTACATAATAACTGGAGAACTGGCCGCAGGGCCAGAAAGATGCTGGTACAAGTTCTACCCTTACACAAATGATGCTAGGGATATCACTTAATATCTCAATGTTCCAAACAATTCTCTAAAACCACATTTTGCCCAACAGGTGCCTATTTGCATTGATAGAGAATACTATTGTGCTATAAGAAATGATGAATTCAATGATCTTAGAAAAACATGGAAAGACTTGCCTGAAATAAGAGTGAAACGAGCAGAACCAAGAGAACATTGTATAGCAATATTATTTTAAGTATAGCAATATTATTTTAATAATAGCAATATTATTTTAAGAATAACTTTTAGTGAATAAGTTATTTTAACTACTATAAATAACTAAATTAACTATAAAGGACATATGAAGAAAGATGCTATCCGCATCCGGAGAAAAAACTGATAAATAGAAGTATGTATAGAACACTTTACATACATACACACACACATATATACACACATATCTCGAGGGTGGGGGGAAGGGAAGAAAGAAAAAGAAAAAGAAGAAATTTATATCATAATTTTGTTCTATATTTAAAAGAAATAGCAAGTTGTGTGTAGTAGATTTGCAGTTTCATGTGCAATCATCTTTTGTATTGCACTATGTTATACAAATGCTTATTTTATTCCATAAATTAAAAATAAAATAAATTTTAAAAAAAGACATGGAGATGGAAGATGGACTATTGCATATAGAGAGCAATAAACAAGCCAGTGTGGCAGGAACATACAGTGTGTGAAAGCAAGTAATGAGAAATGTATGGAGAAATAGATTGTAGCTAGATTTAAATGTCAAGCCAAGGAATTTGTATTTTATCTTACAGACAATAAGGAGCTGCTGAAGATTCTTGAGTAGGGTTCTGACATGGCTAGACTTATGCTTAAAAATATTAATTTGGTAGCTGTGTGGAAGATGGATTGGAGAAGGAAGAAACTAGAGGCAGGGATACCAATTAGTAGACTACTGCAATAGAACAGGTGAAAGGTGATGAGAGTCTGAATTAGGGTGGTAGATGTGTGAGTGGAAAGATGTTGTGGAGATAGAATTGACTATAACTGGCAACTGAGTGCACGTGTGCATGGGAGCATGATGGATAGAGAAGAATTGACAGTGACTCCTAGGTTGCTGACCTGGTTGACTGAAAAGATGGTGGTGCCAAGAAACAAGAAAGTCTAAAGGAAGTTCAGGATTATGGGAGAAAGATCATGAGTTCTATTTTACATATCTTGAATTTGAGCCACCTATGAGACAGCCAGGTGGAGATATTCAATAGCCAAGTGGAAATATGCAAACAGTGCTCAGGAAAGATTAGAGCTGGATGTATAGATTTAGGAGTCATCTAAATAAAGATGATCATTGAAGTCATGGGATTGCTATAGAGTGTGAAGGCCCAGTTGAAGTTAGCCAACATCGATTTATAGTGGATGCAATAAGTGTGGTGTGCGATTTCCTCCAAAGGCATTGAACTGGCCAATATTAGTAATGGAAAAAAAGGATGGTGGAAGTAAGCCTGGCCTGGATTTAGAAAAGCATGAGAGGTAACAGGGTGATAGGATTAGGTATGCCAGGATAGGGGAGAGTTAAAATTGAATTTGTTGGAGTCAAGATTTCAAAGGAGACCAGATCAGGGCTAGTGACCTAGGAAAGCAGGGAGGGGTAAATTACTAAATGTCATACCGAAGACAAAGAATAGTTTTAGGAGGAGTAAGGCAGGAGGAGAAATGGAAGGAAAGATAGCTATAGTTCAAGATGAGAATTTCAGTGTTAAATAATAGAAGTGGTTACAGTTGTTATTGACAATAATGATGGTACCATCAAAAGGATGACTGTCCTTGTATGTGATTACAGTGGAGTGAAGGTGCAGATTAGGAACTGGGAGACCAGAGTGGGAAGAGGAGTGTATCAACAGGTATATGAAGGTCCCTAAACATAAAAGAAGGGGTTGGATTGAAGAAGACTTTTCACATTGCTCTCTAAATGTTTCATGTGCAGTAGATCTCTATCTATGAGCAGCTAGGAGATGGTATACTGGCTACAGTGCTGGGCCTGGACTCGGGAACACCTGAGTTTAAATCTGCCTCATTTACTTACTAGCTATGTGAATGTGGGCAAGTCACTTAACCCTCTTTGCCTCAGTTTCCTCATTTGTAAAATGAGCTGGAGAAGGAAATGGCAAACCACTCCAGTATCTTTGCCAAGAAAACCGAAATAGGGTCACAATGAGTCAGCTAAATGGACCATTCAAAAAATGAAAGGGAAATTGCAGAGAGGACAAAATGCTATCAGAAACAGCTCCACCCCAAGAAACAGTTAACTTTATAGAGGAAGTAAGGCTAGGGGATAATTTTTCATACTTTACTAGGTGGTCAACAGATGATTCACAAAGTACCATCTTGCTCAGCAGATATGACCCTGATAAGTTCAAAGTTCCCACTGTTTACTGAGTAAAGGAGGTTTGCCAGAGTTGAAACAGGGTACTGATCAGACCTTATCACCAAGAGTTTCTGTTTGAATTTTATCTCTTCTCTGGGAGTTTACTCTGGGGGAGGAGGCAAAAGGAGGCACACTGACTGCTGTACTGACCTGGTTAGGGATGCATGCTGCCAGCCTAGCATCACCTTTCGGCCTATTCTGACTCCCAGACTGTCTTTGATCATTTATCCTGTGGTCCCCAAAACCTGGAGCACAGGGTTTGGAAATGGTCTGCTATGGGTAGTCCACCCAAACACCTAGGGAGCCCCTGCCATCTCCTTCGTGGAGCTGGAGAAGGATTTGAAATGTTCTCTTTTTTTTTTCATGCACACTCAGCCTATTATTGTCAAAAACTTCATTTACTTTTTATTTGTTTTCTACTTAGTTACCTGTGTATCTATTGGTACACAGGCAGTTGGGTGGTATAGTGGATAGAGTACTAAGCCTAGATTCAGGAAGACCTGAGGTCAAATTCACCCTAAGACATTTACTAGCTGTGTGATTCTGAGCAAGTCTTTTAACCTTGGTCTGCCTCAGTTTCTTCAAATGCAAAATGGAGATAACAATAGCACCTACCTCTCAGGGTTGTTGTGCAGATCAAATGAGATAATATTTGTAAAGCACTTAGCACAGTGCCTGGTATATAGTAAGCACTTCTTTCCCCATAGAATAATGTTAGCTCCCTGAGGGTATAGACTGCTTTTCATTTTATCCTTGTATTCCCTGCCTCATCATGGGTGCTTAATAAATACTTGTTGAATAAATGAATGAAGGAACTCTAGTTGACCTTGAGCCATATCCAGCTCTGCCCTCCTCCAATACCAAATGTCTACTCCCCCCCATTATGATCTCTTCTTTCTGCCCAGTAGCCCCTACTGGGTCATTTCATCAGGACCTCCTTTCCCAGTCACTCCCCTCATGTTCCAAATTTACTTGCATTTTTTTTCTCACTCTATAAAACCCCAAAGTCTGGCACTATTTCTTCAAGGCTTTGCTTCCCTCACTCTACTGTTTAGCTAAACTGTCTTCACCACCTTTGGCATGAAGCCATTCTTGATCCCTTCAAATCCCAGTGCCCTAACTGTCTTGTGTGTATCTATATCTATCTATTGAGAGACAAATTTATATGGCCCATATTTCAAAGGAAAAGATGTTGTTGAATGATAGTGGTAGAGGAAGGATATGGAAGTGGCATTGGGAGAACCAGGAGTATTATGACTCCCCTATCCTGACCAGTGAATTAGGAGTATGAGTGACAGTGTGACCATTACTAGAAAGGGTAGCCAGGGATACAATGTCATTAGGAGGGAACCAGGTTTCAGTGAATGCCAGAAGATGGAAATAGTGAGAAAAGAAAAGATTTAAGTAAATTTCTTCATTATGGAACAGGAATTCCAGAGGGCACAGTAGAAAGGGTAGGCAGATCTGGAGTGGAACATGGGGTATGGGAGTAGGGTTGAAGTGGATGGGGATAAAGGAGCAAACAGTTGATGATAGGGAATAAGATTTGTACATTGGCATCTGGGAGATCAGAATCATTGGGATGTAGAGAATATTAAGGGTGGGACTTTGTTAACATTGAGGAATAAATCCAGGCAGAGTATCTGTTGCTGAACAGAGGTCCATTGAAGGAAGTAGCTAATTAGACTGTTCAAGGTTATCTCTCTACTGGCATGTTGGAAAAGATCCTGGGACAAAAATATTCTTCCTGGTTTAGAGTTGAGTTCCCTTAGTGAAGGACCTCACCCTAACTTATGGTGACTATCCCCACTACATTTCCCAAATTCCTTGCTGGATCTTAGACAAAGGAGTGATTTAAGACAAACTACTGAGACAATCTGTGCCCTGGGGCAAGTTCATTGCCTCTACTTATCTTTTCATATGCAATTAAATTGCTCAAAGTCTCAGAATCTTTTCTAAGGGGAGCCTGCTTCATTTCTACCTGAAAGTAACTTTACCTTTTCACTACCACTGTCTTCCCCCCTTACCACTTTCAACTTTGTTGAAGTCTAAACAAGGTACACACTTAGACTAATTTTCATTTTTGTTGCAAACATCTCAGATTATATTTAATACATACGTAACTTGATTTGTGTCTAAGAGGTTATTGTTGTTGTTCAGTTGTTTGTTTGTTTTTTGGTTGTGTTTGACTCTTTGTGTCCCTATTTGGGATTTTCTTGGCAAAGATACTGGACTGGTTTGCCATTTCCTTCTTTAGCTCATTTTACAGATGAAGAAACTGAGGTGAACAAAGTTCAGTGACTGCCCAGGGTCACACAGCTATTAAGTGTCTAAGGCCAGATTTGGACTCAGGAAGATGAGTTTTCCTGACTTCAGGCCTGACACTCTATCTACCATGCCACCTACCTGCTTGTAGGGGTAGATTTATGCAATAGGGCCTGAATTAATGGTGTTCTGTACTTAGAAAGGTAGTTATGAAAGGATTTTTGCTTATGTCCTTAGCTAGAGTCCAAAACTCTCTACAATGGGCTGGGGGTAGAACTTGTAGTCTTTCCTTAGAAAAGATCTCTATTTCCTTCATTTCTATCTGACTGTTCTCCTGGACTTTATCATCTCCAGAAACTTTAAGGCAGCTAGATAGCACAAAGAATAGAGCACTGGGTCCAGTCAGGAAAACCTGAGTTCAAATCTGGCTGCAGACACGTAAGTAACTGTGTGACCCTGGGCAAGTTACTTAACCACTGTTTGTCTTAGTTTCCTCATCTGTAAAATGGGGATAACAATAGCACCTACCTCCCAGGGTTGTTGTGAGGATCAAATGAGTTAATAATTGTAAAGTACTCAGAACAGTGCCTGGCACATAGTATTATATAAATGCTAGTTGTTGTTGTTGTTGTTATTATTATTATATCAACTCTGAGACTCATCTCTCCTGCTCCTAGGACCTCTTCCTCCCTCTGATTAGAGAGGGTGGAGGGTGGTCACTGGAAAGTTCCTCCCAGATCCTCTACCCTTTAAAGAGAGCTCTCAGGGAGTTCACCCCATTATTTCTCATACTCTCTTGGGCTTCATAATCTCCAGAAACGCATCATTCTGCAAGACGACATGAGCTGTAACTCTCACCTACTCAGATTATGTCCCGCTCAGCTGCAGGACTTCATCAAACCCCCAGCTGGTTGCCTTTCCTCCTCCTTGTCCCTAGGCTTTTTGATGTTTTATGTGTTGTCTTCCCCTCGCTAGACGTGAGGTCCTTGAAGGTAGGGACTGGCTTGTGACTTTCTTTGTAACTCCAGTGCTTAGCACAGTTCCCCCACACATAGAACATGCTTAGTAAATGTTTATTGACCCCAACTCTGCCTCTGATTGGTTGCTCCCATTGTGTCCTCTTGCCCCAAAACAAAGGAATACCCAGGAACATAAGGATAAGGCTGACCACAGGTGCTCATGAGAAATAATATTAAATCTGGCAAATGTATTTGTTAATAGAGTACCTTTAAGAAAAATCACAAACAGAAGCAAAGGTTGGGCAGGGTATGGCCTGTCCGTTGTTCCTCTCAGCCAGGGTTGTTTCTCTCCACTGATCTTCTAGCTTTTCCATTTACATCAGGCCTGCACAATCTGCTACCTTTGTCCAGGGCTGCCCGAAATCCTTTGGTGTGCTTCAAGCAGCCACCGGCCGCAGGTTGTGCGGACCTGATTTAGATGAAGGTTGTCTTTTTATTTTTTTTTTAGTTTTTACGTAGTTTATTTATGCTCTGATGAAAAATTATCTTCACGAATAAACATCATTCATAGTGCCTTTTATTCCTTCTTTTTGCTAGCACTGACATTTGCCTTTGCAGTATCCCTGACTTTCTTCATTCTGTTCTTGCATTCCTTTCTCTGTTTTCTTGATGTCTTTTTCTTCTCATACAGGCCATGCCTTGCAAGTTTGTGCTTTGGTTCATTTTTTTTTTTTTTTTTGCATAGTTAAGGGAATCATAAATCATGCCAAAGTCTGTTGTTTTGTCACCACCAAAATGAGTTCTGAATCCAAAGACAAAAATGACATCTGGAATTGTCTTGTACATCTTGGTCAGTTTTTCTCGAATTTCAGTCTTGGGCACTGTGGCCTTTCCAGGATGAAAGACATCTATAACTATCTGTTTACACTGAAGACGTCTGCTTGTCATGAACTTCCTGGTTCTGATGGTTACAGTGTCACTCATGCTGGCGGCAGGCTCCTCGAGCAGCAAGAGAAGGAAAAGGGAGGCTGTCTTTTCTTTACAGAAAGGAACTGAAGATGTGTTAGGCACCAGCTGTTGCCTGGTCCCACTGCTGTGGGACAATCCTCATCTCTCCCTTCTTCACTCCTTGTTTTCTTCAAGTCCTCATAGTTCAAGAAAACCTCTGAGTCCCCCCAAAAGTGGATCTTACATTAGTTTTCTCTCTTCCTAAATGGAGAACTACAAATTCCAGAGGGTTTTTTGGCCAGGCCACCCCCTACAAAGGGGTGGTTATGCATTTATACATACATACATAGATGTACATATATATATACATGTACATACATACACATATATGTGTGTGTGTGTATGTGTGTGTGTGTAAACACACTATAAGGCTAAAGCACAACAGACTAGAGTACCCCAAACAAAAGGTTTCCTATCATAAGGCTTTGGTAATTACTATCCAAGGTAATAAAGGAATTTTCCTCCTTTGATCTTGAGACAACACCCTCTTGCTTTTATTTTTCTCTGATACCTTGTGCGTAGTGGATGATTCACACGTTAACACATTTTGGATGCACAATTTCTCTGCTTGTGAAAGAAAATCTTGGAGTTTCAAAGAAATATGAGTAGGCATTTTTCAGGTATTGCAAATAGTTTAGTCACTAAGTTCATCTTGACAAGACTTAACATAATGATCAATTGTAGTTGCTTCTGTTTTATCTCAAAGCTGATCTACTCAGTCTTCATCCTGCCCTTTCTTGCTGGACAAGTTAGTCTCAGAACTGCTTCTTGAGGGCTAGAACTTTCTATGCTTTGGTTTTTTTTTTCCTTTCTCATTCCAGTGCCTTGTTTGTGGTTGGAGCTTAATAAAGATGTATTGAATTTAAATTGAGATGCTCTGGGAATAATTTCTTAATACCAGGTTGCAGTTGTTCATTTCTCAGTAATGTGAAGCTTGATCTTCTCCTGAACCCTTCTGGGGCATCCTTTTTGCAAGTCAAGCATAGTGAATAATATACTAGACTTGAAGTCAGGAACACCAGGGTTCAAATTTCACCTCCAACATTTACTTATTCAACTCATTTTACATAGCTCTACTTCAATTTCTTTATCTATAAAATGAGTGAGTATAAGAATACCTGCAGTCTTCACCTCACAAAGCATCATTATGAAAGAATTTGAGAGATTAACATCAAATGAGAGAATACAAGAAAAACATTTCACCAAATTTAAAGCATTGAATAATATCAGTTATTACTATTATGGTCTTATGATAGTCCCTTTCTCTTTCTTTTCCCATTCTTTAAGGCTGCCTAGAGACATTTCCCTCAGTGATTGCTTCTCATTTTCAAGAGTTTTCTAACTGACCTACCTTTGGTCAGTGAATGCACTTCTTTCTGAGATTTCTCTGCAGTTAAAATGACCTGGATCAAGTCATTACACTTTCTGGTCCCAGTTTCTCTAAAAAGCTATTCTCTGTCCATTTCTTCCACCCCTCCCCCAACTCCAGCATCATTGATGCCAATTATCACCAACTCCTGCAGATGGTACATCAATCAATCATGAAATAATCTTTCCTACAATGCATATTTAACCAATTTACTTATAAGAATTAGAGATTAAATACGATAACAAAAAATGGGGAAACTTCTTTTTTTACAAAACTGAATCATTTTATTAATGAGAAAGAGTAAGCAATATGTCAAAGGGGCTGAGAAAGAACTCCTTAAAAGGAGTGTGGGGAGGGGAGAACAAGATGTAAGCAATATGGTGCCTATAATTTAGAGGTCTCAGGGGAATAGGCATTTTCATGCTGATTTAATCTAAAATTTCAGCTTTAACAAGGTATCAGGTTTACAGACTTTAAAAATTAGCCATAAGATATAACTTTACCCTGGCTTAACAAAGGGCCAAAAGAATAAAACAGGCAGCTGGGTCCAAGCTTGCAGGCTAATGTGAAATGCTGTGGTTTAAACAAAGTAAAGTTGGATTGAGTATGAATTACAGGAAGAAAGGAAGGAAGAAAAAGAAAGTGCTTTATTCCTATTCTATAGTGCATATCGAGACAAGACTGAGTCATAATAGGCTGTAGATTCAGCAGTACAAATAGGGATAATCCAAGTCACTGGCCCCTAATATCCAAAAGCTCCTTATAAGGGAAAAAAAAGGCTCAAAATTTTCATTTGTTCTGAGAGAAGAAACCCTTGGCTCCAGGTCCGCTGAGAAGGATGGCAAAAAAAGCTGCCCCAATAGAATAGATCCAATGACTGGCTTTGAACCTCTCAGGGTCATAGCTTGATACAGTTACTTAAAATGTTTCAGGGTTGAAAGTGCATGTGTCTCAACAGGGTGAAGACAGAGGGAGAGCTGGATTCCTCACTGTTGGTAGACAGAAATCATGGAATGAATGAGATCAGGCTTCTTGACTCAAGACCCGAATTCAGTCAGCCTCTTGTGTTTAGTGTAGGATAAAGCTACAAACTGAGAACTATGTTTATGGCTAAAAGGGAGACATATTTTGGTACCATAATGCCAAAAAAAATGAAGACAATACATAAAAAGTCAGAAAAATGAAGCCTTTTTTAAAAATGCTGATTAACATAAGGATTATCAGAGGAAGAGAAAGAAACCAAGGCATTTTATTCAAAGTATTAGCAAATATTTGTTGATTACTTACTGGGTACAAGGTACTGTGGTGCATTCATTTATATATACATAGTATTACTTGCTTTTAAGGAATTTATAATCCAATTGAGAAGATAAACTATAAGTAACATGAAAAGCAAAATAATAGTAATACAAGAGGTGATTTTTCAGGTACAGAAGTGAGGGAGGTGGGCTAGAATGGTATTGTATTAGACTCCTTTTAGCTCTAACAGTCTAAAATGGGAATAATTAACTGTCAAATGAGTGGCATTGACAGTGAGCATTATGAATGCAGATGAAGTGTGATCATTTTGGGTCTGTATAGATCTGAGAAGGCTTACTAGAGGAAGTTGGACTTAAATTTAGCTTTGAAAAGTATTTAGGATTTGGATAGGTGATAAGGCCAAAAAAAAGGGTACTTCAGGCGCTGGGATTGGTGTGAACAAAGGCACAGAAATGGTATAGTTGAAGGTAAGCAAGCTGTATTAGGTAGTTAGTAGACCAGTTTTTGTGCAATGTAGGAATACCGGAGTAGGTAGTGACGACTAGGCTGGGAATGTAGGTTGGTGCCATATGGGGAAAGTTTTGGATGCCAGAGTAAGAAATTAGAACTTTATCCTGTGGTCAATGGAGAGTTCTTAGAGGTTTTTGAGCAAACGTATTCCTCAGTCTGTCTCTGTAACAGTTGTGTGACCTTAAGAAAGTCATTTAACTTTTTCTCTAGGCCTCAGATCAGTGTATGTAAAATAAGTGAGTTCAATAATCTTCAAGGTATCTTCCTGATCTAAAAATTTTAGGATTCTGTGATAAGAGCAGTATATTAACAATATTAATCTGAATGAGTACAGGGGTATAGGAAGGGGGAGAAACTGGAGGCAGGGGGACCAGTTAAGAGGTCATAGAAGTAGTTTCATTGTAAATTATTAAAGGCCTGAACTTGAGTGCTAACAGTGGGAATAGAATGGAAGAAATCGATGGAAAACATTTTGGATGCAGAATATAACACTTGGTGACTGATTGGATGTGGGAATTGAAGGAGAGGGAAAAACAAAAATGTTTTTTAGGCTTTGATCTTGGATGCCTTGGAATTTTGTTGTTCAGTCGTTTCAGTCGGGTCCAACTAACTCTCCATGACCCCATTTTGGGGTTTTCCTGGCAAAGATACTGGAGTGGTTTGTCATTTCCTTCCCCAGCTCATTTTACAGATGAGGAAACTGAGCCACACAGGGTTAAGTAACTTGCCCACGGGTCACACGGGGTCTGAGGTCAGATTTGAACTCATGTCTTCAGCAAACCACTCCAGTATCTTTGCCAAGAGAACCCCAAATGGGGTCATGAAGAGTCAGATCTGACTGAAATGACTGAATAACAGCAAAAACAACTTTCTGACTCCAGGCCTTGCACTCTATCCATTGAACTACCTAGCTGCCCCTAATACAATAGGAATGTCAGAAGAGAAATCTGTGTTATCATAGCTCCATTGGATCATAGATTTGCAGGTAAAAGGGACCTTACAAACAGTTTAATGCTCTTATTTTACAGATGAGGAATTTGTATGTATACATACAAATATACAGATACACACACATATCATATATTATATATATATATATGTATTAGATAGATAGCAATAATTTCTCCCTGTTAGAATCCCTTACAGCATTATTAAAAGTGTCGCTTATTCCACAGACATCTATTGGGTACCTACTATTGCCAAGTATTGTATTGAGTTATTGGGCACCTTGCTGGGTGGGTACTCAAGCTCTTTTGATTGATATCAGTAATGATGTTGTTGATATTAACATCAGAAAACACAAACTTGTCTCCATTACTTCTCAATCAATGTTCTAAACATTTCAAGGTAAGATTTCTTTCAGCTGGCGGCTAAGGGAATAAAAATAAAAATAAAAATAAAATAATGACCCAGGAAGACATGGTGGGAGACGTGGGTGTGAATACAGGCTTTTCTGTTCCTACTTTTCTAGCTGATTTTGTGTTGAAAACAATGAAATAAACACAAAATTCAATAATGGAATCTACTTTAGCCAACTCCCAATGTAGTCTCTCTTATGGTACAGAATTATTTGCAGCAGAGAGAAGGGAGGAAGATGACTTGAAAAAAGTTTCATTTTCACTTTTGTAAGACTGTGCATTCAGGAAAGTTTGTTTTTCATCCCCTTTTTCTATTCCTCTCCTGGACTTGCTGTCATCTTTAAGGCTCTAAATCTATTTATTGAAACATTATCCAGACATATTTCTTTGTTGATTTCACTCTTTGTTCTTCTGGACCTATTTATCATTTCAATCTGGAAACACAGAGATGAAAATTTCAGTGTCTGCTTGGCCTTCCTACCTGCTTCTTAATCTCCACCTTGCCTTCTTGCTGTCAACTCTATGGGCTTTATTTTCCTTCCCTTTTGGCATTTCTATGGCTCCTTGGAATGCTTCTCCAACCTATCCACAACCCAACAAGAAAATTTCTTGGATTGTGGATCACACTTATGGCCACAAGCCAGACCCCAAACCAGGCACACCCCATACTAAGTTAGAAAGGAAAAGAAAACCACTGACCATTATTAGCCACCAAAGTGGACTGTTCTCCATCCTGAATTCTGGCAGAACATTCAGATCGTGGTTTGGTGGCTTTGCAACTTTTACGTAACTTGAATTAAGAAACAGTAATCCTTGCCCTCTTGTCCTCCCAAAAGGAAAGATAATGGAAAAGAAAAAAGCCCCTCAAATAACACCAACCCCTTTTGGAATAAACTTTTTCTCATATTCCTCTCTCAGTGATGATAATGCAAATAGAAGTCTGACCAATCAAAGGAATCCATTTAAAACTGAAACAAAACAAAACAAAAAAACAACCCACCCCATGTGCCAATCCTGATGGAAACACAGATCATAGCCATTGCCTCTCAAAAGGCAGTGTGGTTTTTGTCCGAACCTATAATTATGAATAAACAATCATTTCTAAATTGGTCTTGCAATAAAATTGGTAATATCTCGTGGTTAGATCTGCAGCAGTGAGTAACAGGGTACTTATCCTCCCTTCCAATCACAAGCAGACTCTACCTCTGAGGCAACAACAATAAAGGAAGAAATTTCAGACTTTTGTTATCAGGTTGATGTTGCATAACCATAGATGCACTAGGACTATTATTGGCTTTAGTAGTGAGATAATACAGAGTGATGAGAGAGTATGCATGCCTTTGAGGGCATCAGCCTCTCTGGTTCAAGGCTTGCCTGGTTCCTTTATCCTCTGAGTCAGTGGACACTATCTTGGACTTGCCTTGGTAGTATATTCTGTAAACTCATGATTCAGCTAGCCACTTTCTATCTAGCTGATAAATGAGTATGCTGTATCAGATCAGAAACAAGATGGTGTGCTTTTTCTTTTAAAACCAACCTTTTCTTGACAGCTATTTGGGTAGAGCTAACTGCATCAGGGGCCAGGTGGGCATTTCCCTGTCTGACAATCTACCACCAAATCTACACAGGATACAATTATCTTTGCAGAGAAAAACTCTATTCCACAGTCCCAAACCACACCTTTGATCTCAGTCAGCCCTCTTGCAAATTTTCTGTTGCTCAAGATGGGGAAATCAAAGAGTGGGGATGGAGCTTTAGGATGTGTTACCTTCAATGGAATCAAAGGCAATAGGCTACTGAAGGGGGTCAAGACAGAGAATATAACAAATGTTGTGCTAATAGAAGGATTCTCGGGGTTGGAAAGAGTAGGGGTCACCATCAACACCTGTGGTTATTTATGAATGTCTCCTTGGAAAAGGGAATGCTTATGTCAGTGGGAAGAGGCATCTAAGGGGTTATCATTTAGTCTGCTAAGAGCTGGAACGGCAAGATAGAGAGGGGCTGTGCTATAATAGACAACATCCTGCATTTTGAATAAAGAGATCTAGTTTTTAGTCCCAGTTCTGACATAGTGTGTAATTATGAACGCAACAACAATTATTTTTATTATAATAGCTACTATTTATATAACCCTTAAAAGTTTGCAAAGTGCTTTACATATGTTATCTCATCCAATCCACATGACATCCCTGCAAATGAGGTGCTCGTTTTGGCAGAAGGGGAAATTGAGACTGAGAAAGGTAAGTGATTTGCTCAGGGTCACATAGTTAGTAAGTCTCTGAAGTGGAATTCAAACTCAGGTCTTCCTGATTCCAAGTCTGAGCTTCAGTTTCTTCATCTGCAAAATAGGAATAATAATACCAGTACTACTTACTTCACAAGCTCGTTGTAAGGGAAGTATTTCATAAGAGATAAAGTGCTAAATGAATATGAGCTCTGATTATACAATTCGTATTTATGTGGGTGTATATATGTTTATATGTATATGTGTGTGTGTGTTGGTGTGTGTGTGTGTGTGTGTGTGTGTGTGTGTGTGTGTGTTATCATTTGGCTAGGGAAGTTGTGTGATACAATGGAAGGTATGTTGGTATAGAGTCCCAAGACCTGGGTTCAAATACCAGTTCTACCACTAATTAGACCTTGGATAAGTCACTATGGTTGATAACTACTTTTAGTCCCAGTTTTCCTCATCTGTACAATGAGGAGGTTGGAATCTAAGGTCCCATCTAATTCTAAAATTTATACGTCATTTATTCTGTATATACTTATATATTTACATGTTTTCTCCTACAGTATAAGCTCCTTGAGAATAAGGAGTGTTTCATTCTTGTCCTTGTATCCCTGGTAATTAGCACAGTGCCTGGCACATAGCAGGTGCTTAATAAAGACTTATTGATTGATTGATGAAGTCTACAATATGAGGATTCAATCAGAGAAAGAACTGTAATTTGGATGGAAGAAATCTGATTTAAAAGATAGGGAATGTTTGAAATGGAGGTACTTTACCCGACAGAAAGAATGAGAAGGTCTTAGATGTGGGGTCTTCTAAGCTCCCCGGAATCTAAAAGCTCAAATGGGTCATCAGGTCAGATTTAGCAAGAGTTTTGCATGTGCATTTGTGTGTATAAGGGTATTTTTGGGGGGGAGGGGGCATGCTCATTTCTGTATGAGGAAGTTGGCTGATGTTCTCAAAAAAAGTCTTCCTCTTTATAGTTGTACTAGTTTAGACAGAAATAATATATTGCTCCAGTGGTCATTGTGGTTCATTTGTCATTTTTGCATTTTTCTAAAGAAGAGAATCAAAAGGAATCTACCACCCCTGAGACCTCTGCAGAGTAGCCTACCATCATAGAAAGAGGCCTAATTTTTAGAGGGGTGAACCCTCCCTAACCTGTATCAGGGGCTTGAATCATTAATATTGTTGTAGTTGTTCAGTCACGTCCTGCTCTTCCGTACCCCATGGACCATACTGTCCATGGGGTTTTCTTGGCAAAGATACCAGAGTGGTTTGCCATTTCCTTCTCCAGTGGATTAAGGCAAACAGAGACTGTGCCATTGCCACTCCTCTTGACTTATGTCTTTCCATTGGTCTCCAGTGCTTCTGGAGGAGAGAGTGAGGCTGATGACTTTGTGCATCTCTGCCTCACTTAAATCCAATTCACTTACAAGTCAAGACATGGACCTTCTGATGTCATTGGTCCTCTTCAAGAATGAAGGACAAACAACAATAAGGCAAACAGAGATTGAGTAATTTGCCTAGGGCACACAACTAGTAAGTCTCTGAGGCTGTATTTGAACTCAGGTCTTCCTGACTTTAGGCCCAGCACTCTTTTCACTGAACCAACTAGCTGCCTCCTAATTAATATGTACCACACAAAAAGAGTGGAAAGAATGCTAGGCAGGGAGTTCTAGTCTCAACAGGACCTGATTCTAATTCCAGCTCTGCTACTAATTAGCTGTATGACCTTGTGCATGTCATTTATGGGGCCCATAAAAGTTATGGGCCTCAGCTTCCTTATCTGTAAAGTGAGGAATAAGGCTAGATGTCCTCTAATGTCCCTTCATGAACTAAAAGTCTGTAATTCGAAATATAAACTGGAGAGGGTGGTGGGCTGGTCATTAATAAATTGTCTTCCATCATCCTCTCCCCTCTGCCCCTCTTCACAGTAGTCTGAGGGTTTGGGTTGTGGCTGAAAACTCACAGAGTGATCAGCTCTAACTCCCAATTCAGGCTCTAGCACCTTAAGGATGGAAAAGTGTAGACAGCTTCAAGAGGTCAGAGAAAAGCAACTAAAATTAGGAGGGTAAAGCGGAGGTCAACACAGGAAAGATTAAAGGACTTCACTACAGCGGGTATACAGCTGGACAAGGTGACAATTAAAGGAAGACGTGATCAGTGGTCTGTAAATATTTGAAAGAGATAAATGGGGAGGAGGAGGAACTGAAACATTATCATGGCATGTCATCATGACTAGCAAATGTTTATTGAGAACTCAAATGGAATCATATGATCATAAATCTAGAGTTGGAAGGGAGCTCAAAGGCCATTTAGTCCACCTCCTCATTTTAACAATTAGGAAACTGAGGCCCAGGTAGTTAATTTTTAAATTAATTTAAATTTAAATTTAAGTTGATTTAAAAAAAATTCCCTGACTGAACAGAATTTACATTTTCAAGCCTGGCATGATGATAATGATGATGATGATGATGATGATGATGATGATGATGATGATGATGATGATG